>NW_024037052.1:3083548-3435430 GCF_015706575.1 Patiria miniata
AGGCTGGTGTTGTAGTTGAGCTAATCACAAGTCCTACAGTCTAGTGGTGGGATTTAAATCCAGCTTTTTTAACATTCGGTTGAATTCCACTTTCGGTTTCAATTTAGGAAAATCAAGCCTTCCAATTTTTTTGTGACACAAGCTAAAGAAAACAACTGGAACATCTCCCAATTTGCCCCATGGTCTCTTATTCACTTGCTAGTGGTCTTCTTGGTACAAAATAGCCTGCCCATTCGACTGATCAGAGAGTTCCCATCCATTTCTTTCAACGTTACAGCTGTGGGCCCAATTTCACTGCTTAACAGCCCACTTTGTGCTTACCGAGCCTCCATCTATTTCATAGGGACCGTTAAGCAGTAAGCACAGCAAAAACATGCTTAACCCCAGAAGAAAACTTTGCTTAAATCAGTGACGTGACAATAGAAATCTCCACGCATGTGCAGCCGTAAGCACATTCACGGCATGAAATAGTGCTTAAGCAGCAGCACGATTTTCTGCCAACTGTTAAGCAGTGCTATGACATTGGGCCCTGGAGTGTCTTTATAAGGCCCCTTGGTCATTAAATTCTACAAACTTGGGAAGACATTGCATGTGGCACCTCACTCGTCACTTTTTTGTTGTGCATGACTGTGAGCTGGATGGGAGCTTCTGTTGAAATCAGATATCCATTATTCAGTTTGAAAAAACCCTGGGATATCTGGATTTTTAAATCTCCAATTTCTCCCACCACTACCACAATCTCAAGTCAAGTCACAGTATTCAACTGTATGCTACAAAAACATATCTGTGTTGGTGTTGGTCACCACGTGTTACTTGTGAATACAAATGTAGTGTAAGGACTAGTCCTTTTCTTTGGACCTGACTCGTGAAGGACTCGCGATAGACTCAACTACAACACCGGGGAATACAAAACTGAACACTCTGGACTCAGGACTCTCTAAAATTTCTCTCATATTGCAATTTAATATGTTACAGCTGACAGAGTATTCTATCACTTCCATATATGAAATAGTTAGCACCATGACTGTAAATTGAATTTGTCTTTATCATTGTAATAATGTAACTTTAATGGCTGATATAGATGGAACTTACATGTACATTTTGTAAAAGAGAAAAAATTGTATTTTTTAAAAACAATATGTAAGACACAATCATGCAATGTAGATTTGAATATTAAAATTGAACGGTTGGATTTAAATGTAGTGTCCTTTTTATAATTGTAAAAAAAAATATTGTTCTGTTATTTTAAAAACTTATATATTCTTTGAATGAAAATGGCACCTGAATAACTGAAAAATAAAATTTATTTCAAAATTCCTATGGAAACTTGATTACATTTCTTTTGTTATCCGTTATACAATTATGAATTTAAAATCTTTTCAAGTGTACATTTCAGCTCTTCATTATGTAAATAGAATTAGGCCTTTTACCCTCCGGGTTGAAATTTGCCATTCTCTCTGAAGTAAGTATATACATTTGATAATTGCTGTACATGACCTTCTAAGATATATACACTTTTTACAAAATATTGCACATGGCGCATATGTTCTCACAAGTAAACAAAAAAACAAATCGAAACAAAAACCACAAATTGCACAAGCGGAAGTGATTTCAAAATATGATTGACCAGCATTTATCTTCTGATCAAGACAATTGCTAAAATACAAAAGCCTTTTGTGGCATTTTCAGATGTTTTAAATTCAATTATCAATAAACCAGTTACACTTACATCAGGGAATGCGTATTTGAGACTTGGTCTCAGAAATCAGACCAAAATTCAAATTGTTAACAGATGACTGTATTCCTTCAATTCTTATTTATTGAAAACTCATTTGGTCATCCTGATGTTGACTTTTAGCCCAGTTTTCTCAGTCCAAGTCACATGTACATATTTCAAATTAACAAGGATAAGCGAATCATAACAGCACGACTTTCATGGGTTTTTTTGGCAACCAAGTCTTCGTCTGCCAAGGTAAGAATCCACACCCTCCTGTTTACTGGTACATATATCTCAGCATTTTCAAATCAGTATGTATGATTTTAAAATGAGTATTTTTCACGATATACATGTATACAAAAAAACATAAATCCACTTAAAAATTGCACAATTGTAATAATTACTGAATTATTTTCATTTGGCACTTTATGGCGTATATTGCAATTTTGTGGAATTTTCAGTAGTTTTAATATCCATACAAAAAGACTACACAAAAAAATCCAAATGAAAACCATGAGTTCAGCTCACAACTCCGAGAAAATGCAAAACGAAACTAAAGGATTCCCAATGAACTCTACATTTCATCACTGCAGTGAAACACATGTTTGTATTTTAAAAATTACATTTCAGTTATTGCTCATAATTGAGCACTGTGATTGCTACGGGATCCTCTGAATGCACGAAGTCATAATTGCACATTTCTGTTTCAGAATATTGAGCACATTTCTCAGCTTTCTTTTACAGATTTCAAACATCTTGGTCTCTATACAATACTCCTGAATACTATACTGCACACAATTCACCCAATTTTCAAACAATCTCTCGTAAGACTAACACCGATTTCAGAGTGGTGGTCAACCCCACAAGATCTTGGTTTCCGAAAGGCTACCTTATTGGAAAAGAGCCCGTCACATGGCCAGATTGAAACGGTTGATAAAAACATGGCTGGCTGGTCTTGAACACTTTTCCAGTGTCACGTGAAATTTGGACTCCTATGAAATCCGGTGCCTTTTACCGTTTCATTTGTTGAACGTTTACAATCCTCATGTAGGCTTGCACAACACTACCAGTGAGTCAGTATTTCATTGTCCTAAATTCACACTACACTGGCACAGCTGCATTCTGTGCCACATCGCGCGCCAATCTCCATATAAGGAGTTGTTTACCACATTTTGCGAGATGGACATTCCATAATATACATGTACCCGGTAGCTAGAGGGTTGTTTAGGAAAACATGAAGTAAAATTGTTGAACAAAACGTTGAAAAAGTATAATTTTTGACTTGTTTTGACTTTTGGACTGGGTAATTATCAGCATCAAGACTCAACCGGTCTTAAACAGGGTGTTTAAAACCAGCCAAGCACACATTTATTCCCTTAATAATAATGTGTATTTATAAAGCGCACATATCCACCAGTATTGGTGCTCAAGGCGCTACATCATTGGAATGCCAAGATAAAATTCCAACATGAATGTTTCTCGGGGTGATTACTGTTAGAAATCATTCTGTCAACAATTATAGCAAGAGAAAGGCCAACCCAGTGTAAAATGCCCATAGGAGGGTCCCGAAGGGTTCTGGAAGCTCAAAGACAAAATGGCGTACTTTTAGGCTCTACTAAAGCTGGATGGCGTACTTCTGAACCTCACTTGTGAAGCCAATGAGCCTACTGCCAACAGAACGAAAGAGTAAAGCACAAGAACAGAAATACATTCATCTTAAGCGTGCATTATCCGTGTGAGTAAGCACCAAGTCTATACGAAAAAAAATCGGGCCTTAAAACTGGCTCCAGGCAAAACTGCGGCTAGCCTTGGTTACATCAACTACACGTTGCTCTGCAAATGTGTTCAAGTCACCAACTACGTGTTCTGCCACTTTGTGAGGCTGGTCTGGCCGAGCTGTTTCCAATCGTCTTTGGTGATGCACAAGTTGTCGAAGGCTGACAAGGTGCCGAGTACTGTTCCTCCGTAATACGCTGAATGGTAGCGCTCTGGTGATGCGTGGACCTGTGAAACAAGACGGCATACACACAAATAACCATATGAAATAATTTGTACATTTTTACATTGAGTATATATAAATACTTCAAGTCTCTAGTCGAATGGGACTTTTTTTTGTTGTTAAATAATATTTCAAAAACCACTGGTCTAGATCGCTCAATGGAACCACTCCTGCAGTCCAACTGGTATTTCAGATGTGTTCCTCTTTAGTTTTTCTCTTGTCTTGTTTTTGGTAACTTTATCGACAGACAACTTATATGAGATTTGAAGGTTTGCATGGTGGAAAGATACTTAAGACAAGATAAGTTTGCGGTAGCACCATGTGAATAAATCTCTTTTGTGAGTATGTGTGGTTCTGAAAAGAACCGGAGGGACTCAACGTTTCGAACAGTATGCTCTGCCCGTCGTAAAAGAGATTTATTCACATGGTGCTAACGCAAACTTATCTTGTCTTAGACAACTTTTAGATTGCTGTGCTCCAGACCAGGGTAGTGACAATACCAAATATACCGGTCAGTTCATAAATCATATGAAATCAAAAGTGATAGCAAAGCCAACTGAATGACGGCAACAACTGGAGCTACAGTCGTAACCTTAACAAATTTGCTTGACTCATCGGGAGACCTTATGCATTACAATTTGAGTTAGAGGGCAAACATTTTGCCAGGCAAACTGAGTAAACCCTTTGTGCATTAATTGTTACAAATGTTTGAATTACATGGAACGCTCTCTCCAATACCCGCAATGTATAAAGCCTATCAGACTTAACACTACAAGAATCATTATTTAACTTTCATTGTTTCCCCCAAATTGTTGTGTTCTGTCAGTTTGAGTACTTTTTGAGCTTGTATCGAAATTGGGATCAGTGAAAAAGGGGAGGAGAATAGGGGGGTGGTTAATAGGCAAGGAAGCAGACCCACCTTGACTGGGGAGCTCTTGGGTAACATTCTGACGAGCTCACTTCTAAGTCTCTCAGCCAGGCCTGGCAACAAGGTTGTCCCTCCACATAGATACACGGACCTGCAAACGTTCATTCAATCATTTATTTCTTTAGTTGTTTATAATCCTGCAGTACAATATTGTAATGAGACAGAGGAAAGCCATGGGCTTCTACACAAGCCCTGTCTACAAACTGACAATGTCACAATACAAAAATCCAAACTACTAAATTTCCAAACCATTTAAAACATAATATCAGTCTTTGCTCACTTTGTTTCCACATAACTACATGATTTGCTTATTGATAGAGAATGCGACAAAATCTAAGACCTTTTTGTAACCAGTTCATGTCGGATGACGTGTAAACACGCAAAGGTTTTGTGGTATTCGGAACAGATGACAGATAAACACGCAACGAGCGAGACCGGAAATATCTGTCTGCAACCCGCTGGCAGCAAGCAAGGCCAGAAATATCAGGGTGTGCTACCCGCAGATGACGGCCTGACATCGAGGTTCGTGAAAAACAATTCCGCGCCTGGGTCCGGCCAATGCCAAAATAATCCTGGCGCGAACTGGTTAAATGGTTAAAACATGAAATATGATAAATAAATGAAAACATATAATGCATGGTGACGCAAAGTAAAAATGGGGATTAAGCTACATGTGTAGGCTCCCTGAGCCAAACCTTAGGCACAATAGACCGCTTGCAGACACGTTCGATGATCGGAGCGCGAAGGCGCGCGACGCCATGTTGTGGGACAGGCGTATATCTATCCACGCACATTTTGTCCCAGAACATGGCGTCGCTCACCTTAGCGCGTCAATTATCGATCGCGTCTGCAAGCGGTCTATAGCTCACAAATGCTTTTATGGGCCCGTGCACAAGTACCCCCTCGATGGTAAGAAAGGGAGAGTTGGGAGAAACCACTGGGAGAGACATTTGAACTCACTGCTGACAACGCCTGACGCTACAGTGATGACGCTATGGCTATGTACACACTGAGAATATAACTAGTCACGTGTACTTTGCGCGGTATAAGCACGCGAACCAGTGCATGCACTCAGGGCTCATGGAAGTGGTCACAATGCTTCATCTATTGTTCATGATGTTCTTAGGCCAAAAAAAAAAAGTCTCCGGTTTCTGGTATGTGCGCGCGTCGCCGTAGCCATGCGTGTCAGCAAAATTAAAAAGTTTTTTTCTCAATGAAAGATGATGCCTCAAAACCGCCAATCTCACTGGTTTGACTGGATTCCTGCTGCTGCACAATTTTAACGTGTTTTTAGATGGGGTTATGATCGAGAATAAGCTTTATGTGGCCTCTCTGGACTCCCATATATTTGCACCAAGTTTAGTCGGGCACCATTTGCAGTTATCAACCGACATTTGAAGAAAAAAAAACGGGAAAAAAAAAAAAAAAAGAAGCCGCGTCGCCGCACCACTTTTTGGGCAAGCTCCATACCAGAAACCAGAGACTTTTTTTTTGGCCTTAGCGCTTACCTGCACATCTGTTTGCGTATATCATTACTGCAAGCCTGGATGGCATTGTAGACCAATGTATGCAAACCAGGATGATCTTTACCCCAGACCTCTGGATGGAACAAACCCTCCGTGCTACGGAACCGAGAGTAGTCTAACTTGATAGATCTGAGGAGGGACAAACAAAATAAGACAGAACACCATGATGAGGTCACAGCATTATTCACATCATCGGACGAGGGTTCAAGTTAATACCAGGTTGTGTTGTCATCCTGCAGAGATGCCACCAATTAAATCAATATAAAGCCTGAAACACTACTAAAAAACCTGAAACACACTGACCCCTTTCAAAAATGTGCTTTCTGGATGTTTCAGACCAAATCCAGCACTTTTAATTTGTCACTTTAAAAAACAACAACAACAACCTGAATTCAGGTTAACACCTAAAAATTGGCATCTCTGGAATCCTGTTAAAGATATAGTCCATCATTAATTGTAATTTGTGCATTTTGTTCGTTTGAAGCAACAAAAGTGTTCAAAATCTAATGAAGGATAGTGAACAACTAACCTGATGAAGTTTCAGCTCAGCTTCAGCTGTATATTCCGAGAAAAACAGCATTCTGGGATCTCAATTTCAAATCAAAACTTGCTGAATCATGTTTTGAATTGTTTTGAATTGCAGCTATACGCGATGTCGCGCACTGATCCGACGAATTATAGCAACCGCGCGCGCCTGTGCGTCGTGCCAATGCTTGCGCACGCTGCGCCGAATAACAAAACGAACTACTAATTTAAATTTTCCTACGGTGCGTCAAAGGCCTTCTTTCGTTGATTACTTCAAAATGATAGCTTGCCAGAAAGATTAATTTCACAGGGAGTTTAGTCCACTTAGTATCTTTCAACCAAGTATGTTTTTCAACAATAATACGCCAGTTACTTTTTGGGATGGCTGCAAATGATGGACTATAGCTTTAACCGTTAAGAAATGTCAATTTGTTTTGATTTTAGTCTCATGTCCATATTTTGAATTAAAATAACTTTGACCTTCCGGTAGCCCAGGAAGTAAAGGTTGAGGGACTTCGCATACAAGACAATAACTGTTTATCAATTAATGGTGTGTCTGATTACAAAATATGAACATCATTGATCATATTGTTCAACAGTTATAAGTGAATAAAGATGGTCACTTTTTCAACTAAAATCGCTTGTAATTTGATACCTGATGACGTCATCATGACGTCAGAGTAATATGCACACCTTCGGATCAGGGATGATGTTGGTGCAAAGTTACAAGTTTATACTGTAAACCATTTAGAAGAAAACCTGCAGAGATTTCTACCCGATCATCTAAAAACCAACTTGTAGTCAAAGTAATCAGACACGATTAAGATTAAATCAGAGTCAATCGAAAGCACAAACCAGTTCAAACATCAAGCCCAATTTCATAGCGCTGTTTAACAGCCGACTTTGTGCTTACTGAGCCTCCATCTATTTCATAGGGACCGTTAAGCAGTAAGCACAGCAAAAGCAGGCTTAACCCCGGAAGAAAACTTTGCTTAAATCAGTGACGTAACAATAGAAATCTCCATGCACGCAAACCGTTAGCATGAAATAGTGCTTAAGCATCAGCATGATTTTCTGCTATAGTAAGCATAACTTTTCTGCTTACTGTTAAGCAACGCTGTGAAATTAGGCCCAGGTCACAAGAAACATTGGATGGACAATGACTAAGGACATCCGTTGTCAAAGTTCACTTGAACAGCTTGTGATTCGACTTGAGACTGAATGACTTGTGATGACTAGTGAGAGACTTGGCCAAAACTCCGGAGAATAAGACAGGAAATGATGTCAATGCACCAACACGTACGTGTAGGATGTTTCCTGTACCTACATGCTTCTGTACATAGCTAGGAAGAGCAACAAGGGATGTCGTCACTGGTTCTCAATAAAATCGGGCAGATTTCTTCAATGCTGTGGGTATGTGTGGTCTAGAGGCAGACCACAAGATTCATGATCGTGAGGTTGTGGGTTCGAGCCCCGCCGTGGCCATGCGTGTTGTGACCTTGAGTAAGGCGCTTTACCTCAATTACTCCTCTCAACCCAGGTTTTAAATGGGTACCGGCATTATTCAATGCTGGGAAGGTAACAGACTCGCTGTGGAGAAGGTGTGGCGATCCCTCCACAGCAGCATATGAGTCTGGCCCAATCCTTAATGAAAGAGAGATGGGCACTCTGTTCCTCTGAACAGGTTCGTCCCCTTTACTTTGGTTTTTTTGTAGGCTTAGGTTTTGCTGACCTTTGACCTTAACATGCCATTTGACACTTACGCTGACCCATTAGGAATGTCGTACTTCTCCACGTCAATGTAGGTGCTGCAGAGTTCAGGGTCCAGGGAGCAGAACTTGAGTTCGGCTTGGTAGTCCTGAGCTACGAAGCAAGCCTGGTGGCAAATAACAACAGTAGTTATAACAAGAATCCTTGTTATTTGGTGCATTTGATTAGCATCCCTGGGTCAACCCATAGCCGCTTGCTGTTTGAGTAGCTCTTGCATCATTCTTGAGGTTAATTCAAAGTAGCCATGACAGACTTAATTGGCTCAAGATGCCGACATTATGGCATCATTAGAGAGTTTTCGCTTGTGAATGGAGACGCGTGTGATTATGTTTCACTTTTCAAAGCCGTAATCTGCTTTTCCATTGCTTTGTACTGTGTTAACATTACCAATTGGATTAGCAATCCAAAATGGCAGCTTCTGATTAGAGTCTGATACATGAATATACGGCCATAGAAAAATGAATCACAGCAAAAATGGCACATATACCGGTACCAGTATGTTAAGCAATTCATCCTCTTTCAATCAACCTAGACGAATTAATAAATTAACAGACACAAAGGTGAAAATCAACACTTTAATACGTGTTACGCAGTTATGAGGAGTTCAAAGTGGTCCATACTGGTAACAATTGGACCTTTATGGTCAGCATCATCTTGATCATAGCACAACTTGTTTCACAAAAAATACTATTTTCTTGGTGTGAGTAAATATTTCCATGAGTGCAGGATTTCTTTGAACCAGGAAAGTACTTGATCAACTATGCGCACATTGCAATGCATGTAAATGTGCCCAGTAAGCAAAATGGTGAATATTACTGCGAAGATGCTCATTGTAGAAAATCTTACCCTTTCCTTTAGATATCTCGCAATGTACATCTCAATCTCTGTAAAGAACCTGTATCAAGAAAAGGAAAGAAAAACAATTCTGAATCATATTGTGGGTTTGATGACTATTCAGAAAAAAAGTTGTGGGTACGATTAGAAAAAAGAATATAGTAAATTTGTATCCTGTTCAGGTATTAAAGCTGTAATGAAAAAAAAATTAACTTTTGCCTCACATGATGACACAAGGAAGAACTGTGATGTACAAAGTAAACATCAACTTCAGAGAGGCAAGGATTTGGTTAGATGTAGGTTACAATTTTGAAGGGACTGGCAATATGTGTTTTTGATGTGACCTTTTTTGGGGGGCGGGGGGTCTGGCAAAATTGCACAAGTCATCCATTCATAGGCCACGTTGCACGTTTGTCAGATGAACTGTTACAACGGTGTCACTGATCATTACCAGTCACTGATCATTCGCTCGTACCCCCTCGCTCTGATTGGTTGGATTTTGCGTGACCAGTGACCTACGCGTCATCAAGGTCATGACTCTGCAAGGTTTGAAACGGCCGTTAAGACTGATTCATTACCCATTTATTCCAGTTTAGAGATGTTTTATTTCTCGTTGAAAAGCGTAATAATGTAGGAAATTCTGTAAAACTTATCTGTGTTGTAAATTTACAATTTCTGTCACTCGCTCAGGCTCCGTTTCGAATCACGAACGGTCGGATTGCATTATGCGACGCGCAAAATTATGTCCACATGGTCCGCAATGAAACAGAAATCACATCCGGTATTGAATGTGCGCAATTCTATAGGAGGTTTTCGGATAGCATTTGCGCACATTGTCTAAATGCGGTCTTGAACAGCTGCAGCCAGATGCTTTCATACATAGGTCATAGGCCACTTCCTTCACAAGATTCTGTAAAGCTCATCAGAGTATCCCAGCGTCCTGTTTGCAGGGCGGGGGGTACGAGCGAATCACTGATCATTACCAGTCACTTGTGACATAACTGTGACCTGGCTTGTGATTTGACTTGTGATTGACTTGTGATTTGACTTGTGATTGGCTTGTGATTTGACCTGTGATTTGACCTGTGATTGACCTGTGATTGTCTTGTGATTTGGCTTGTGACTGATTTTTGACAGACTTGTGCTTTGACTTGTGACTAACTTGAGATTTGACTTGAGATAGAACTTGTGATTTGACTTGTGATTGACTTGTGATTTGACTTGTGATTGACTGGTGATTGACTTATGATTTGACTTGTGATTGACTTGTTATTTGACTTTTGATTGACTACTGACTTGACTTCTGACTGTATTAAGATCTGACTTGTGATTGACTAGAGTCTAGTACAACCACGGACACTACAAAAGATGGG
This sequence comes from Patiria miniata, assembly GCF_015706575.1. Taxonomy (NCBI): domain Eukaryota; kingdom Metazoa; phylum Echinodermata; class Asteroidea; order Valvatida; family Asterinidae; genus Patiria; species Patiria miniata. The sequence goes on from NW_024037052.1 coordinate 3,094,221, forward strand.
GCTCCAAATGTGTGTCGACAAGTGACATTTGACACCCGTCCTCCTTTAACGTGGCAACAGCCCGGAAATATTACAACTTCCCTCTGGAAATGTCTCATCCGCTGCTTAACCTTTAGCAAGAGGTGGTTTGAATTACGAGAGACTTTCTTCACGTCATAAGGAAATGATTAACAAAATCTTGTGAAAATAGGAAGCATGTCTTACATGTACTGGGTACGCATAAAAAAGTCACTATACAAATTATGGCTGCATTGGGGAAAAAAGAAGTAATTTTGTTGTCCTGCCTCAGAAAAGTAATTTGTACTTGACTATGAAACAAATCCAGCGTCCGGAAATGAAAATATACCTTGGAAAATACAGGTTTGGTAACTTGTTACATTATTTCAAGCTGGAAAAGCTGCTAAGCCAATGGTACTAATTGCATATTATGAAATAGAACAACTTCAAATTTTCAAAATGACCTACCATTGTGCACTTCAATTGTTTTCATAGTCTTGGATCAAGATGTTATTAAATATTGGATATTACTATACCGGTACCTAATAAATATTCATCAGGAACCGCGGCATTTCATTGGTCCAATCCATCTACTCCACCGTGTGAAAGTTTTTACTATCACCCCGTGTCTTCGTACGTGCGTGTGACGCGCAAAAACCAGGGAGGTACTATCACACACCTGGGTCACAGCGTTTAGATTTGTTCCAGTACTGTGTTATCTCTTTACAAACGACGCATGTGCTTTACGTGCGTACCATGGACAACACCAGTGAGGACAGTTGCATGTGCCAGTCTATTATGGTATACATCAAAAGGGCGACCGGTGGTGTTTGCTTTGCTATTTTAACCGAGGAGGAAGTGGGTGAAATTTTTCAATAAAAATAAATGCAGTGCTTTGCGTGAAAGTTAAAGTTATTAAATGACACAAAATTAACTTTCTATTCTGTCTGTCTCCTTAAATTAAAATAATGTTTCACTTTATCCAAATACTGCACGATCAAAAACATGGTGGAATGGACGACTGAAATACCGTAGGCTGCCTGATAATACGGTATTTATGAGGTATAGTAAAACAAATACATGTTTTTGCGGGGAAATAGTGAAAACAAATGACCCCTCGGTGTTGGATGATTGGGACTATCTCCCTATCCAACACCTCGGGGTCATTACTGGTAGTTTTCACTATTTTCCGACAAACCATGTTGTATTTGTATACAGGAAAATCTGCCGCAAGTGGGCCATATCACCATCATTATCACCTGGCAACAGCTATCACAACAACGTTTTGGGAATCTTGTCAAATTTCCCCCTGAAAAATAAGGGAAACTAGTGCGCATGCGCTATTTCTGCAGGCAAAAACCGTCCATTTTCGGTCGCACGTGACAACAGAATTGTCATGAGGTTGCACAAAAGTCTTGAAGCATCTTGAATGCTACTAGCAGAAATTTCGGAGTAGGGTTCGAGGCTAATATGTAAGGTGTTGAACGCGTGCTACATACGTTTAAAGGCAGAACAGGAAGCGCGCAAGACATGAACGCTACAAGATTCCCGAGACGTTGTTGTGATTGCGATTCGTGGGTGACAGCGGTTCATTTTGATAAGCGGGTCATTTTGATATATCCACTATCAGGCATGCAACTGGGACCTGACAAAAAAAAGGGGAAATTCCGAACTACACAAGACTTTGTACAGTGTTTTTCAATTTGTAATGGTATTCATGAGAAGTAAAAAAACAAGGTAATCAGCAGATCCGAGGAAAAGTTGCATGCCTGCACCATACAACAACAACGTCTTCACCCAAGACTATTGTTTTCATTGATTTCTTTTCCAGCATCTTTGAAAAATTCCTAAAAAAAGTCAAACCAGCGACCACACCTTTCAGTGACCACAAAGTAAATAGAGTAATTACTGTTGAAGGTGGAAATGAAACATGCACAGCGTTCCCAAGTGTAACTAATACTGCATGCAAATAGGTGTAATGGGTATTTTGCTTAACTAAAAGGACCAGCCGCCTGCCTCTGACTGAGTCACTGACTGACTGATTCAGTGAGCGAGTATAAATAATATTGTTATATCGTGTCTTGGATATTGTAATTTCATTGGTCTAGAACGGCCACGTGATCAGTCTGTAAAAAATTCCGTTCATTCTATATTTACTGCGTTGCATATATATTGCCTCTGCATTGCATGTGCACATAGGGTCGGCCTGTGCCTCTCTGAGAACTGAGAACCGCAAATGCTCAGTCTCATGTCCGGCAGGAAAGCTTGCACTTATCAAAGGTTACACCTTATCAAAGGTTACACCGTGACATAGTAAGTTACAACCCTTTATGTTTTGATTTATTGGCAAGATATAACAAAACAATTGTTAACTGCTGTGATGTGGGATACATGCATGTTGTCCTTAAAGCTATAGTCCATCATTTGCAGCCATCCGAAAAAGTAACTGGAGTATTATTGTTGAAAAACATACTTGGTTGAATGATAGTAAGTGGACTAAACTCCCTGTGAAATTAATCTTTCTGGCAAGCTATCATTTTGAAGTAATCAATGAAAGAAGGCCTTTCCAACGGTGCGTCTTAAGACGCACCGTAGGAAAATTAACATTAGTAGTTCGTTTTGTTATTCGGCGCAGCGTGCGCAAGCATTGGCACAACGCACAGGCGAGCGCGGTTGCTATAATTCGTCGGATCAGTGCGCGACATCGCGTATACATGTAGCTGCAATTCAAAACAATTCAAAACATGATTCAGCAACTTTTGATTTGAAATAGAGATCCTAGAATGCTGTTTTTCTCGAAATATACAGCTGAAGCTGAACTGAAACATCATCAGGTTAGTTGTTCAGTATCCTTCATTAGATTTTGAACACTTTTGTTGCTTCAAACGAACAAAATGCACAAATTACAAATGATGGACTATATCTTTTAACCCCCTTCGGGCGCATAGCACCCTCGGCTTCGTCTTGGGTGCTACACGCCCCTTGGGTGTTAAAAACTCAATATTCCACATCACAGCAGTCAACAATTGTTAGTCCAAAACTGAGACATTTTGGTCAGTTTGACCAGGCAGCCTGTTCTTGTTTGAAGTGATCTTTCCATGTTTCAGTAGATTGATGAGTATCCGTTATTAATAAGTACATCTCAGTGCACTTTGTAATTAGCAGGATCTGCCTTTTGACAGAGAGAGTGTCCAGAGTTGCTGACTCGAGTCATGTGACTTGGACTCGAGTCGGACTCGAGTCGCTATTTTTGTGACTTGTGACTTGACTTGTAAATACCAGCTTTGACTTGTGACTTGACTTGGACTTGCAAACAATGACTTGTGACTTGACTTGGGATTGCAAAAAATGACTTGTTACCAACCAAAACCCAAGTCAGACGCTACTCGAGCGACCCAATACACTTTAATTAAGCTATTATACTTTTAATTAGCTATTTCATTCCAAAAAATAGACCTCAGTGACTGAATCCAGTAAAATGAATAGTTCCCACTAGTTTCAAAAGTTTTCAATAAGACTGTCACAACAAACTACAGTTTTCAATGACCAATTGTCTCTTGCTTAATGTATTGGTTGAACAAACTTTGAAAGGAACCTTTCATGAAAAGAAAGCAGGCCTTTGTCAATTGCATGTAAAATACCGGATAGCCTAACCCATTGACCAGTAGGCGTTTAGTATACATGAAAATTGAACAATAAAGTGTTAGTATACTACATGTAATCGAGTGAGTGAAGTCTTTTTTTTCACGGTCATCTCAACATTTATTTCTACAATGTAAAGTAAATTTATTAAAGTATACAAAGGGCTAATATCCAACAGATATGTGATAAACTACAAGAATAGTAATTGCAACACATTGAAAAGGGGGAATTAAGGAGGCATGTTCAAAATAACTCGTAAGTTGACGCCAGGTTAATTCTTTTAGCTTATTACAGCTGGACAAAATAATGTGCAACTTGACGTGTTCTTGGACAAAGATACTTGTGACTTGACTTGTTTTTAGACCAAATGACTTTTGACTTGACTTGTGACTGGACCTAATGACTTGTGACTTGACTTGTGACTGGACCTAATGACTTGTGACTTGACTTGGACTTGCAAACAATGACTTGTGACTTGACTTGGACTAGCAAAAAATGACTTGCTACCACCTCTGAGAGTGTCTAAATTTATTGATTGATGTGAAGACTGCAAACATTTGATGTTGACTCACCGATTGCCACCCTCCGTCATCAGGCATCGTAAGTGCTCCGTGATCTGTCGTCCGCCAAACGGCAGCCTGTACACCCCCTTCTGAATGATGTATCCGTCCACGATGGGAACTACATCGATTCTCTCCCCGATGTTAACTGCATTGTGCGAAGTGAGGAAAGGGTTATTTTTTGAAGAAACGGGTGACGAGCGACATTAGTCATGTTAGGTGTGGTCACTGAAAGGTTGGCACACATTTAACATGAGAACTTCATGATGTCAGTAATTGTATGGTGAAGCTGATTTTGACCCTTTGTGGAAATTCATGTGAAGTATAAACCAGCTTAAATGGACAGAGCTGAATCTTTAAACTAAAAGGGCCAAAAAGTTGATATTGCTTTGTCTGCATGGTGGGGCCCTAAATATGTCCTTTGCAAACAAGTTTCACTGAGGAGAAAAGCTGAGTCCTTCAAGAAACTATCACAGGTCTCCAGTACATCATCCAGTCTTTTCAAATGAACTTTGACAGAGGCATTCTTCTGTTATTGTTCATCGCTTGTAACTTGTAACCTGACTTGTTAATTGACTCATGACCAGTCTTGTGACTGGACTTGTGATGGACTCGACTACAACATGACAATGCATGAGAAGCAAATCCACATGTAGCCTTAAAGATGGGCCTGCAAATGGGTAATCAAATGGGTCTAGATGTACAAGCCAGGCCCGTCGCCAGCCCAGAGCGTCAGGGGGGCCAAAGCACTAACTAGGTGGGCCCACTACCATAAAAATACTAAATTACACATGTACAGCTTTTGCCGTTGGGAGGGCCAATTGCTCGCCAAGGGGGGCCCGGCCCAACCAGGCCCCCCCCCCCCCCCCCTGATGACGGGCCTGGTACAAGCTGCACAGGAAGAAGCAGCGTTGTCAAAGCTGACAGTCCCATACATCATACTCAAGAAACAGAAATGCACAGTTCCCAGAAAGAAAAGTTTTTAAAAACCCCTTTTAGCATTTAGGAATCTCGTCGTGCATACAATTTGGTCATGACAAAGTAAAACACTACTTCTGAACTGCATGTACATGTACCCAAATCATAAACCATTTCCTCCCCACAGATTGAGTCAATACCACATGGCCAGTATCGTGTTTGTATTTTTGGAAAATGTTGCAATGACCCGAGAATAGAATAAAGTGTCTTGCCCAAGGACACAATCACCATGGATTTATTTGTCCAATCATCACACAGACTTAGAACACATAAGACAAGAAACACACTAAAGGGGACCACGTTGCATCCGTCACATTAGCATTTTTTCCAATGGTTGTACTTTTTTTTTTTTTACAGTACCTGAAACCACTGAAAAAGTTTTTGATATGCGAATGGACATGAAGGCTTACATAACGTATAATATGTGTTGAATCATTACTTATTTCTTTTTTAATTTTAAAATCACCCTCAAATTTCCATCAAAATTGGACCGAAAAATTAAGTTACCTAAGTTTTCTGTCCACTATTTGATGGAAATTTGAGGATAATGACAAAAAGCAATATAATATAAATAATCAACTCAAATCATCTTTCGCAAAAGGCTGCATGTCCATTCACGTGTTGAAATTCTTCTTTGGTGGTTTCAGGTACATGTGTATTTAATCATAACCATTGGAAAAACTGCTAACGTAGTAGTAGTAAAACTGCTAGACGGTAGCAAAGTGTCCCCTTTATTGTGTTTCTTGTCATCATCCAAAATGGAGACCATTAGGAACAACGTGCTCCACTTACTCTATGTCAAAATAAATACCTCTGCAAACAGCCGTGCTTATGGACACAATCTGGCACACTACAGGCTCCATCATAACACCAATCACTATCATTAACAGTCCAGCGCCCAATTTCACGCAGCTGCTAAGCACAAAAATTTGCTTAGCACAAAAAAGTCTGGCTTATAAAAGCAGGTTACCAGCCAAAAGTCAATGTGATTTTCATGCTAAGCAAACAAAAGCCGAATACCAATCACGAGCAATATACATCACAATGAGTTTTGGCTGGTAACCTGGTTTTATAAGCCAGACTTTTTTTGTGCTTAGCAAATGTTTGTGCTTAGCAGCGCCTTGAAATTGGCCCCAGGTCTGGGCCACAGTTGTAGAGACCTACCTACTATTCCAGATGTAGCCTTGTAGGAATAGAGAGCCATCAGTGCCTGCTCTTGGACATACACGCCTTCCGGGTTGAAACGATCAAATATCATCTCCACTACCTTCTCCTATCAAAAATATATTCCAAATCAAAGCACAAAATAAATCCTTGAACACGGTTACGGTAAATTCATCTCACTGTCACTGATGTGATGTCTGATTGAGGGGGCAAAATGCTGCAGTGAGATAAAACCTGTTAAACAATATAACATCGCATCATCGTTGGAATCCCTCATTCTCCTGACGACGGGCAGAGCATACTGTTCGAAACGTTGAATCCCTCTGGTTCTTTTCAGAACCACACATACCCACAAAAGAGATTTATTCACATGGTGCTACCGAAAACTTATCTCGTCTTAAAAACAATATAATTTCATGTTGGGTTTTTTCCTTCACCGACGTCATTTTATAAACACTGTATACCTAGTATTGTTCAAGTAATTGTGAGAAAAAAATTCACAATACTCGGGTGGGACTTGAACCCACGACCTCCTGCTTACTAGTGCAGACATCCTACAACTTGACCACTGAGCTTGTTGGGTCAGCTGACTGGTTCAAATCTGATATCGCAGTGGGTACTGCGATCAATATCTTGTATGATGGAAGTTTGCAACTGGGACATGTAGTTTTATATTAAATTCTAATATTACATTTGGATAACCTTCAAAATTCCATCTCCCCACTGCAAAATATATGTCTCCCTGAAGCCAAATTCCATCTTGCAAAATAATTCCATCAAAACTGATCTCTTCACAAAATACATTTCTTTTGATAAAACCACTATCTTGAAAAATATGTTGCAAACTGCTTGTTATCTGAAATGACCCAAAATGAATGAATGACTTAGAAAGTCTTGATATATTGATCAAAGTAGTATTTCTTTTCAGAATTTGAAAATGTGTATGCTGAGAGGAAATAAAAAGTCAGGCCCTGCTAACTGTGAATTCTGTGAATTTTTCTTGGAATATTAACTTTCCATGACTTCTTGTAAAATAACACATTTCCATGAAATGTCCATGACTTTCAATAATAGTTTTAGATTCCGGGCTTTTTTTCCACAACTGTGGGAACCCTGAACTTCATAAAAATATTTGAGAAAAAAATGTTTGGTATAGTTTATGTGAATTCTTGAGTGAATATTGTTGATGTACCCTAACGTGGCGCGGCCCCCAACGTGGCTCACTTTGATTTTTCGCCTGTAGCGCCTACCTAGAGCAAAACTTTTAACTGAAATTTCATCATGTTCACAGAAAGTGAAATTTCTAAGTTCTAAACACTGCTGTTCATAAATCGCGAGTTTATTTACCCGTAACAAAGTTAGAAGAAAAAGTTATTTTGGCGTGATTTTCCGATTTTATTTTCAAGTGCAAAGTGAACCCTTTGAAAATGCCTCGAAAAATAAGAAAATAATTTTCTGACAAACATCTGGCTGGGTATGTAAGTAGAGATAATAATGATTTATCAGAATTTATCAAGTTTACAGAAATTCTTAAATGTTAATTTGGAATTTCCCGAGATTTATTCAAGTGCGCCACGTTAGAAAACACTCCGCCAATTTGTGCCCAATTTCCGGACGCCACCGTTTTTGAATTTCGGATTAAATTTTATGAAACTGAAATTGTTCACAGAGGTTAAATAGCAAACATTAATTAGGTAAAAGTACTAGTATTTTACTGCATGAATTTGAGGTTTGTCAACAAAGAGGTTTGGCAACACTACACGAAGAAAGTCGGGTAAGCTTCGAAGTAGGCCACGTTAGGGAACACGACTATATCAGCAACTGAGAATGGCACTTAAGGGGTATACACTCATATTGTGTGGGCGGTCCCCCAGAGGCCTATTTACAGAAGACTCTACAAGAAAATAACGAAGAGGAAAAGTCAAGTTTATAAAAGGAACACTGCAAGGAAAGAGGCATGACTCACGTTAGTGTAAATACGTTCACAGTGATCTTTTGCACGCTATAATCTTGCTAGGGATTTGCCCTAAAGCTACAAATAGACAACAGAGCCTGAGCTTTTTATGAAAAAGGGCACTCTTTTAACTTATACATTTCTAAAAAATTAAAAATAACTCCAAGCGGTTTAGATTTTCTTTTAAGTTTAACTATGGTCTTAAGTCCACCTACTTTTAACAGTTGGTACGGTAAGATATAATCCTGTGTTTTAATCCATGTTGTAATATACTTTATAAAATAATTTTTGTTCATTTACATTTTATAAACTTTCGTTTTCTTGTGAACTTTAATACTCTTTTGTTTTTGTATTAGTTAGCTTACATTTATGTATAATTTTTTGGACAACTTTTCATTGGAATAGGGGGCGGGACAACGTAACAGGCCTGACAAAGCAAAAGCTGTCCAACCTTGCCTATACATTTATGGTATAGCACCAAAAAAGATGATAATTAATGTGTTATCTGGTGACATTCTTGGGAGTTGCAATGAGGGATATGTGTAGTTTATTGACAAGCAAACTGCTGAATGGCATCAAAAACATTTATCAGCAAATAATCCAAATTCTGCTAATGCTTGATTCTGGAAAACGATTTTTCCTGTGTGTGTAGGCTACCGGTATGTCCAACATGTCCAAAAATGAAGTGCAGGCATGTTTGTCTCTTTTCAGCAGTTGTAACTGTCGTAGACGTACCGGTAGCCCTAGACTAGAGATTTGCACCTTGCCTAATTTCCTGAAATATCAACAAGAACATTTCTATTGAATTTCGGAAGTGATCTTTCTTGAATCATAGCTGTTATCTGAACTTTTTGCTGAGAAGGTTATCATGACACTGTGTTGACAGAGAATGTGCTAGCCAGTGTCATGGACTGTCAGAATGAGTCATGCTTCTGGTTTCTAAAAATAAAAGGTCACGTCAGAGGCAAATATACATTCTTGAAATGGATCCAAAATGTCTGGCAAGTCTGAAATCAGATTAGTACATTGAAAGCTATATGCGTCAAAGCTGAGATCACCTCATGTTAAAGTGGCATACATAAATTACTGAAAGAAGTACTACCTCAGCCTGAAAACATTATTCATTATTAATTAATAATAATTATTATGACGGGGAATGACACCAAAAACGAAAAATAGTTCTGCTTCCGGTTTCCCTACCTACCCTATTCTGACAGCCCCTACCATAATTTTTTTAGGGAAAAAATGAAGGAAAAACACCCAAAACCATCCATTACTACCCTTTACCCGTGACTACACACAGATGCCTCCATATGATCGTGCACAAAAAACAATAAATGAATTCCCTACCCACCTACCTTATTCTCAAATGCCATGTAATCAGAAATGGAAGTATTTTTTTTTGCCTTAGGGGGACATTCCCATTAGTCTGAGTATCACCCGTTATCCACGGAGCCCAGACTCCTGTCTAACGTCTGATATATCAAAGAATGCAGATTTATGCGATCTCGCGCCTCAGCCAATCGGAGTCGACTTTACCAAATCGTGACGTCATTTCATTCCCAAATCAGGACTAAACGTTTGATGATCAATTCGAATGCAGTGTTTTGTAATGCAACAACAGCCGGGCGCGTTATCGTGTAACATGATACACAGCACACGACGCAGGACTTTTTAATCCATTGTCTATGACGCGCAACGGGTGAATGACCAAAGACCCGATATAGAAAGCGCCTGCTGATTGGTCAAAATCTAGGAGGTCAAGAGGCGGGGTCTTGCCTAATTAATCAGTGAATCTGCTCACATATCATAGACCCATGGTGAATGTCTATTACATAGACTACATTCCCATAGGGTTGAGCACAAAATTTGTCAAACTTTAATGATCCCTAACCCCAATTTCCCTTATAAATCCTACCCCCACAAATTCTGGTATATTTACGTTTTGGAACACGAGCAATCGATCTAGCCTATTTGCGGCAATAACATTTTGCCTCTAAATAGGGGCTGTGACATTAGCGAGACATTGAAATGCCCGGTGTCTCCCTAAGGAACATGTATAATAATGAATGACGACAAAATGTCTCTTAAAGGTGCCAGTGTCATTAACAGGTATTAACTAACATAAAAAAAGACAATTGTAAGCTTTGAATTTTTGAATTTCATCATGAAAAACAGATTCCTTTTTAAAATAGATATTTTTCTAGCAATACAACAGTTATTAAATTTTGAATGAGATGCGACCAAAAAAATCAGCCCATGTTTAGTTATTGAATTATTACTTTACAGTTTCGAATTATTGGCTGCCAGACAATGATTCTATTCCCGCGGGGTAGGCTGGTTCCCGCCCCACAATCAGTATTGATAATGTACAGACCGGGAGCCAGTCTGCTCGGTTTGTGCCCAAAACAAAACCCTATTTTCAGAGGGTTGCAGATTTGCCAAAAAAAGTACAAAGAAGGGTTTTTGGTCGGAATAAAACATACAAGTTGAAAATTTATTAATTTACAAACAATCGACTTGGTTGAAGCGCATGAGGAACGCATCTTTATATTCTATCGATAATGTGGCAGTGGAGATAATGATTAAACTTACTGTAAGTTTTGGTCCCAGGTTGAAGGGCACAATGACCATGAGTTGGTATGCGATGGGATCGATGCCTAGCTCAGTGAATGCTGTGTCTAAGAGGCCTTCCATGGTCTGCATACTCAGCTTGAACTGTAGGAAGCAATGAAGATAAGAAGTTGACTTATGGTATGAGCTATGTGCATGAATATATTGGGCTCGATGACCATTAACGAAGAGCTCTGTGTGTGGGATACGCTCATGCCCATCATGCAACGGTGCTGGTGATCGATAATCCCTTTCACAAAATCTTGAGCAAGTTCGGCCGAGGACCATTAGTCGTCTAGTGGTCTAATTGGGACATTACTTACACCTGCGCACTAATAACAATGTGCAAGCGCCTCTAGTCAAACGATGGTCAAAACGTCAGCACAAAACTTTTGGTCCTGGCTCCCCGTTGTGCTTTATGATCCCCACAGCTTTTGGTAACCAGCAATGCAACCGTGCTCTGTGGTCCGGTTCCTAATAGCGAACTTGAGTATCCCAACCAGCCTTCGTTTTAACTACGATTTGTGCCTGAACTTGCTCCTTGTTGAGGAAACGCATACATTGCCAAGCACTGAGGATAGGTTCATTGCCATTATCAATGTACAACCTCTCATGCGTATGCAGACGTGTTGACCTCGGGTATTGAGTAAGCAAAATCTGTCTAATTAGAGCTTCAAGAATGTAGAGGTTACTATGTCCCTGGATAGGGCAGTGGAGATGAGTGAATGTGAGGAGTATACTGCCTACAAAGACTGATTAGCATCAATATTGAGCAAAGTATGGATCAGTTATTTTTTATATGCACAAAATTAACCGGTACAATCTTTGAATGAGCACCAGGCATACAGCAACAACATACATTAGGCCAAAAAAAAAAATAAGTCGGTCTCTGGTCAGCGCGAGCGTCGATTTTAACCATGTGCGTCGGTCTTTTTTTTTCTCCAAAATGTTCCGCGGTAGCTCTAACAGCACCCTCTTTTTCCACACCTCCTCAATTTTTGTTACCAAAGAGCACCAAGGAATGGGAAATTGCACCAAAGCAAATGATCGAAAGCACCAAGGCAAATTATGGAGGACACCAATGTACATGAGGACACCAAAAAAACAAAATAGTACCCACCTTGTCTGTACAATCCAAGCTTGAAGGAAAAAAAAAAAGCCAAAAAAAAAAAAAAAAAAGCCGCGTGGCCGCGTCAATTCCGGAACTTTGGTCTGACCAGAGACCGAATATTTTTTTTTTGGCCTTACATATAGAAATGTGCCTCATTCGCGAAAGCAAATGCAAACTCAAAATTTGTGACATCACGGTGAGTTTTCGCACTGCAAATTCGCAAAAGTTGAGCATGTTTCAACTCCGGCGAATTTTGCAGCGAATGCTTCGTGACATCAAATTCGCATTGCATTCACATGAGTTATAAACTGGCCTTTACTCTCTCACAATGCTAAGAGATTACATGTACTTGTGCACAGAATCCATAACATCTCTTTGAAGTAATTTGACCAAACTTAGGCATTTGAACATTGCCGCCAAAACCAAATTCAATGAAAATCAGAAACCTCACTTGTTTCAAGAACTTAATATAGTCATAATCCAATTTTTAAAAGAAATCTGACAAAATCTGATTATTTGAATTTCATACAATTTTGAGGGATTAACTCTTGTTATTAATTATCATTAATTAACAAAACACAAATCATACCAAATTGGAAAATAACAAGTAACATTTTCCAGATTTCTGGAAAAAAAATTACATTTGAAAAAGTTGCTTTAATGCCATCTAGTTAACATGGAAAAATAACCTTGGTTCGTCGCACCTTGACTTGTTCTTGCAGAGAGGGGTTTCTGAAGGGTGACGACAGCCGTGACACACAGCGGACCTCCGGGGTCAGGGCTTCGTAACCGTAGGTGACGCGATCCTTGTGCTTAGTGTTAGTAGCCACGACACACGGGAAGAAGACTTGTGGGTTGGGGAATCGCTGTCTGACAGGACACCGGCACGGACTGAGCAGCCACCCACATCAATGATAGCCACATGCTAAGGGTGTAGAAATAAAAATAATAATCATTTTTGTTTTAATGGATAAGCAGTGTAGATCTGTACTGTGTCGATTTAGTGCTCAATAAAATGTGTATGAATACCGGTACATCATTTCAATTCCAGGTACAATCTTCACAACCTTGTTTCCATGGGTACGATCTTGCTGCGCCATGTTGTTTCCCGTCATGCCTTGCGCGATCTTAACCCCTGGATTTGTCCAATTTCAATGTGTCAAAATATGAAACATTTAAATTAGGACTGTAGTCGATGTATCTAATGTGCGACGCCATGTTGAAAATTTTCAAAAAAAATTTTGGGTAGAATTAATCCTTTCAAACATGAGGTTTCGACGTCGCGTTATTAAGCAAGGATTTGTATTAAATGTACGTACCTCTTTCGTCCCTTTACAACCAAAGATACAGGTTTTTTTTTGGGGGGGGGGTTTGAAAAACGAGGTTACCATAATCCATATCGTACAGGCATCGCATTCGCGACGTGACGTGCATACGGTAGCACGCGAGTGCATTATAGGGTGTGCAGTCTTCGAAATGTGCGCGCAGTACACTCTAAACAGCTAATCATCATCGATTACGTGTTCATCACAGCCAGGGCTTAGTGAAGGAATGCGCACGCGGCCATGGAGTCGAGGCTGCAATCTTCATGCAATAACCCTTTGATTTTCATTTGCTGTAAAGGCATATATTAAGGATCATTTGCAAACAGTCAGAAAAGTAAATTGCCAAAAGATAAAGCCAAAAGAAGAAAACCCACTTGATTGTAAGTAATTGTGACGTGTAATGTCAAAACCCAGAGAGACCTGTAGATCTTTGGTTATTTCTTATTCCTCAAAACCTCATGAAGATCCTGCTGAAATTTTAGATTGAAATTCCATCCACAAAATGTATTTGTGGTGATATTTTGGAGGCTTGTCACTTCAAAGATTTCGCTGTTTTTCCAAATGTTGTTGCATTTAATGAAGCCACAAAATACCTACTTTGTCGCTCCTCAAATGACAGCAAAGGTTTCATTAGAAAGCTTAAGATTTTAGATTTTAGACAAATTGATTTCCTGCCCAGTTCTGTCTGGTTTTGACAGAACACGTCACAAATAATAGTATGAAACATCCTGTGAAATGAGCCTGGTATGCTGTCATGAAAAGAGGAATCCTACATCCGTTAAATGGCCGCGAGCCAGCTGTTGACTTCATGCCTACGCTCGGGTACGCTAGGTATATCAGGGGTGTGAGTGACCTCTGACAAAAATAGCTGAAAATAGCTGAAAACAGCTGAAAAAGGTGTAAAAAAAAGCTGAACTATGGAAATCTCCTATACTTTTGTACACAGTAAGTGAGGGAAAATAGCTGAAATCCAAAACAAAAAAAGCTGAAATCAGCTTTAAAGCTGAGATTTCACAGCCCTGGTATATTACTTTCCCACCACAGAGCCAGCACTAGTGTACTCCCTGTGACCCATGGGTTTTATGCAAGACATATTTCGCGAACTGAACTTTGATGGTTGAAAAAGAACATTGTTTTTTTCTTCTTCATATTTGTCCAGTACCAATGGACACTAAACATTGAACAGCTCAGTGGAACGATGTGTGCTACCAAATAGCCCTTAAATCGGTCCATTTCATGAAATTAAGACAAATGCACAAGATCCTTTATGCTTTTAGCACTGCGTTAGTTGTCAGATACCTTACACTCAGAGACCACATCCATATCAGCCCAGGATATCTCTCGTTAAGGATCTGGAGACAAGAAATGCTTCTTAGGATTACCCGAGCAGTCTGCAGTAGGATGTGTCAATTGTAAACTAGGTCAGACTATCCCCTATGAGCAATGGCAAAATTGTTGAATCTTTATATTAAAAAAAAGGTTGCTCATCCAACTTATGGAGAGTAACATTGATTTTAGAATGATGGAAAAATGTTTTCTAGTTTAATGGCTGAACAGGAAAACATTATTGTAGCATGAAACAATACACATTTTCAAATTAGAAAAATTGCCGACTGTCTTCATAAAAAATTCAAATTTAGTGATCACTCATCGCAATAAGGAGTTAACTACATTGTACACGTAGTCTGAACCTATAACAGATAAAGGTAGTCGATATATCTTAACAGTTGTAGACTATGCTACACGCTACCCAGAGGCAGTTGCGCTTCCAAAAATTGAAGCAGAACGTGTAGCCGAGGCGTTACTTACAATTTTCTCTCGAGTTGGGGTACCACAAGAAATTCTGACTGACTTAGGTACACAATTTACAGCTGAAGTAATGAAAGAAGTTAGTAGATTAATTTCCATGAAACAGCTTCACACAACTCCATATCACCCAATATGTAATGGTCTTTGTGAGAGATTTAATGGTACATTGAAACGCATGTTACGCCGCATGTGTGTAGAGCATCTAAAGGACTGGGATAGGTATCTTCCCGCACTTTTGTTCTCATATAGAGAAGCACCCCAAGAAAGCCTAGGGTTTTCCCCTTTCGAATTACTATATGGACGTACAGTTAGGGGTCCTCTAGCCATACTAAGAGAACTTTGGTCAAAGGAAAATGATGAAGAGGAAGTTAAGACCACATATGAGTATGTTGTAGAGTTAAGAAATAGGCTAGAAAGAACTTGTCAGTTAGCCCAGGATGAACTTGCTAAGTCAGCCAAGAGATACAAGAAGTATTACGATGTGCGAACTAGGGACAGAAAGTTCACTGAAGGTGATAAGGTGCTAGTGCTTTTGCCTACTGATTCAAACAAATTGTTAGTGCAATGGCAAGGCCCGTTTGAAGTGACTAAAAAGGTTGGCACAAATGATTATGTGATAGACAAACAGGGAAAGGACAAGATTTATCATGCGAATTTGTTGAAGAAATATGTAGAGCTCTAGACAGAATGATGAAATAACACATGCAAGTGCTTGCCTAGAAACTGTAGGTGCAGGTATACTAAATGATCATGACTATGAAGTATTAGAGGAAGTTGAATTTCCCCCTGTGAAACCAAAAGAAACTGTGCATGATGTTCATATCAGTGACAAATGTGATAAGAATGAAGTAGGTCAGGTTAAAGAACTGTTGGATGAATTCCATGATGTATTAACTGATGTGCCAGGGAAAACAAATCTTGTAGAGTACACTATGAAACTTACTACTTCAGACCCAGTGCAATCCAAACCATATGCTGTACCTCATGCTAGAAGAGATTCATTGAAACATGAAATTGATGAAATGTTGCAAATGAGAGTGATTGAAAAATCCACTTCACCATGCATCTCCTATTGTTCTTGTACCAAAAAGTGATGGATCATTGAGATTCTGCATAGATTACAGACAATTTAATTCTGTCACAATATTTGACCCAGAGCCAATCCCGAACATTGAGGATTTATTTTTGAAGATATCGAAGGGTACCGGTACATGGTTCACAAAACTCGATCTGTCAAAGGGGTATTGGCAAATCCCAGTAAAAGAGAGTGATAGAGATAAGACAGCATTTATTACATCTGAAGGAGGTCTTTTCCAATTCACTGTATTGCCGTTTGGCATGGTCAATGCTCCTGCGGTTTTCACCCGTATGATGCGTTCTTTGTTTAAAAGAGGGTTTTGACAATGTGGTCAATTACACAGATGACTGTTTGATATTTTCAGACACATTCAAAAACCACTTGAAAGATGTTCAGTTGGTGTTAGCACGCTTGCGTGAAGTTGGCTTAACAGTAAGACCAAGTAAATGCTTTGTTGCGTACACTTCACTAGAATTTCTAGGCCATGTTGTAGGAGAGGGAGTGTTGAAGCCAGTGCCTGCTAAAGTTGAAGCAATTATGAAAGCTGAGAGACCACAAACTAAGAAAGAAGTACGGTCATTTTTGGGTTTAGTAGGATATTATTCTAGATTCATCCCAAACTTCTCTGCAATTGTAGCACCGATATCTGACTCGGTGAAGAAAGGCAAATCTAATCAAGTAGAATGGAATGAAGCACAGGAACATGCTTTTGTAACCCTGAAGACAAGATTGGCAACATCACCAATCTTACATTTGCCAAATCCTGAGTTGACCTATATTCTGAGGACTGATGCCTCCGATAAAGGAATCGGGGCGGTGTTGATGCAAGAAATTGAGGGGCAAAATTTCCCCGTCTGTTATGCAAGCAAAAAATTGTTAGCCAGGGAACAAGCATACTCCGTGATCGAGTGGGAATGTCTCGCTATAGTTTGGGCGGTGAAAAAGTTCTATGTGTACTTATTTGGAAACTGATAGAAACTGATCACTATCCACTGGCCTACCTTGCAAAGGCAAAATTGAATAACGACAGAGTGATGAGATGGGCACTTGCCCTACAGCCATACAAGTATATGGTCAGAGTTGTCAAGGGTTCAGAGAACCATGGAGCTGATTTCTTAAGTAGATGTCAAATAGAGGAGTAATTAATTCAAAGGATATGTAATATTGAATTTGATTTGGTGACAGTTATAAAAAGATCTATTAAAATGTATCTTCTTAGCATGGGGAAGTGTCACAAACAGTCAATATATTTGAGAAATTAATTAATTATTTTGTGGGATCTATTTGATTATGATTATGATTGTATACGTTTAGTCCTTATAATTGGATAAGAGTGCTTGTTATTGTTGTATAAGATTATTAATTCAAATTAGGTTTTGCCCTTCACCGACGTTTTTTAAACACTGTATACTCAGTGTGTTACCTCCCGAGTGAAAGTTGGAAAAAATCACTCGGGTGGGACTCGAACCCACGACCTCCTGCTTTCTAGTGCAGATGTCTTACCACTCGACCACCGAGCTAACGGGATCGGTTGGCCGGTTCGAATCTGATGTACATAGCAGCGGGTACCGCATAAACTATTATAAGATGGAATTTTGCGTCGGGGTGATATAAATCAAATTAGGTTTTGCCCTTCACCGACATTTTTTTTAAACACTGTATACTCAGTGTGTTACCTCCCGAGTGAAAGTTGGAAAAAATCACTCGGGTGGGACTCGAACCCATGACCTCCTGCTTTCTAGTGCAGATGTCTTACCACTCGACCACTGAGCTAATGGGATCGGTTGGCCGGTTCGAATCTGATGTACATAGCAGCGGGTACCGCATAAACTATTATAAAAAACGTCGGTGAAGGGCAAAACCTAATTCGATTTATATCACCCCGACGCATCATTTCCTTAATGATAAGTTGACATGGGGCCAACTTATCCAAATAGTCACCAACACGTGCATGCACTTTCAGTAGAGAAGTTACTGATAACTAAAATCAAAATCAAGTAAGGAAGGGGGGGGGGGTTAGAGGGCCTAGACACCATCCTACCAATTTGGGGCACTGTTCAAATCGGACATTTGACATTACAAAGTATCTGACATAGATGGCACTTTTCAGTGTGGCATATTTGCCGCAGGACACACACTTTGCCAACGAAAATGATTAAGGGTAGTGTCACAAATACTCCCTCCCACATCCCCACTCTTAACCAATTCACGTTGGGTGATATACATACACGCAAAGGTTTTGCAGATCTGATACACCGTGCCCTCTCGAGACATGCACACAATAGGAAACAAAAGATTGTATACGTCTCCACAGGGCAATTTCTATAGACGAATACGTCTCTACAAGGTTTTCACGAAATAGATGGATTTTACTCAAAAACTAGGAATTTCCAAGGTATGTTGAACTGTTGCGAATGGTAGAGTTTTAGAAAAGGGATATTAAGTCCGAATTTCAGCCAAGGAAATTAATTCTGGTTAAAATAATTTTGAAACTATACTTTCAAACTCGAAAACTTTAGTACACGAGAACAAAGAAATGTCTCCACAAGGATACAAATTTCAGTATGTGTGTATTCGAAAAGGATGACGGATAAACACACAATGAGCGTGACCAGAAATATCCGGGTGTGCTACATGCTGATGACGGCCTGAACCCGTCTGGCATCGAGGTTTGTGCAAAACAATCCCTTGCCTGGGTCCGGTCAATGCCAAAATAAGCCGGCGTTAACTGGTTAACAATGCCTGTTGCAATTATCAAACTGTAGGGAAAATAGCACTAAGGCATAATTCGGCAACTAATACTAAGGTAGAACCTAGTCCTTATATCGTTGGTGTTTTCACGAAGTGACAAAAACCTCAATATCATTTTTTTCAAAACACCTTTTCGACTAGTTTTTAGCTATGGATTTAGGAAATTCTTGCATTGTCAAGTAACGTATGCTTTGTTCTTTGCTAATTCAAAGTTGTTTATTAGAAATCTCTCTTAATTAAGCTGTAATTCATTTATAAAGATCAATTAAGGTTTTTGTCACTTCATGAAAACAGCAAAACACAGAGGCCTCACTATTTTGTCCCATTAAGTTGCATGTACACACTCTTCGTGAAAACAAAAACGTTCTAAATTGTTACATTTGCGCATCTGACGTCACTGCAGCGCGCAAGTCTGTTCTTTGTCGACATCGTTCACGGCGTGCGCGTCCACTCCATCCTAACGCGTGTGTAGAGAAATGCATTATTCCTCTGGCCCTTCTAACGAGGTAAGTTTCTGTCACTTCGTGAAAACAGAAAAACACGGATTTCAGGCATTTTGTCAAAAGTTTGTTTACGATAATTACAAAAGTAAACAATATTTCGCTTTGAAACTCGGCCAAATTCTTCTTGTTTTCAAGTGCAATAAATTGGCCAGCAAAACTCAAAAACTTCGTGAAAACATCGTCGATATGAGTGTATAACATGAAGTCAGATCATCATTCTAAGACTGACCTTTCTGATGGTAGGTGGCACAGTACACGTAGGTGATTTGGGCGTCATGTTGTACACACCACTCTCGGCATTCAGTATAATCTTCCAATCCTCAAACTCCATTCGGCTGCTACAGCGAAGCAATAGAACTCGGCCCCTCTACGATCAAAGAGAAGTCCAGACTGGTTGAAGGCATCTGTGCATGATCTTAAGCGGGCAATCACTAGTTTGACCACAAAGGCATCATCTAAATGGCGCTAACCCAGCTCAGTATTCCAAATGCTTGATTGCATATCTAGCATTGATAATTTGAACTTTAAAAGATGAATCTGGGGTTACAAAAAAGGAATCCGCGCTCCCCAATTCATCAGAACAATTACCGTATAGTAAACATAATATGAAAATACAGCTCCTACATGTAAGTCCAAAGAAAAGGAATAATGAAATGTCTACTACATGTTCATGTACCAGGTAGCATTATTTAAACAAACACTCAACTTGCTAATCACGACATTTCGGCAAAAACAGTCAAATGTTTGCCAATATTTTTTGTGTGTATAAATTTACAGTACTGTATAGTGGCACACATGTAACTGGTATATACATGTATTGAAGTATAAAATCACACTACATGTACATTTCATTTCATTTATTATTTTGCAGAGAAAACATGTAGACACACACCAGCTACTAAAGATACGGTAACACAAAACAAGTAAATTAACAAAGAAAGATAAGAACAACTACAGCCTGTCATGCCTGTCTAAAAAAAATATGGTATTATCAGAAAAAAAATTGGTTAAATATGAAATTTCAAAATAAGTCATTCTTACTTGGCATAATATTAAAGAACAAAGACTGGACTTTCCAATAGTGTTTGTTTGATCTTATTTGCTTTTGTCAATTCAGAGATATAATCAATTTAGTGCAATACACCAAAATCAATTTTGTGCCACTTTTATGCATGGGCAGAGTTGTTTCGAGTACTGTGCCATGCTGTCTTGAAGCTCACAAAAGATTGCAACTTGGCAAAAGAAACAAACTCGATTTTTGTGTTCCGCAGTAAACTGGAGTTATCTCTGGATTGACAAAAGCAAATGAGATCAAACAAAAAGTATTGGAAAGCCTGGTCTTTTTTCTTTAATGTGATGCTCAAAAGGACTTACTTATGTTGAGATTTAATATTGAAAAAACAATATTTTTCGATTGTACCATTTTTTTTTAGACAGGCTGTAGAATTTGTGGTCGTAACTTAACTACCACAAAGATGTTCCTAAAAATTGATTGTCTATTGGACACTTCATTAATTTACAAATTGAAGTTCGTGCATTTTATTGTCAAAAGTGAAGTTACTATCACAGTCGTGTATCTACTTTGAAAAAAAAAGAGCAATCACTTCTTTATTTCATGTTAGTACTGTAAAGGAACTAAAATGGCCTGTTGAAAGTGTGCTCTAGGGCAATTCTGTAAAATCCAAATGTACTTCCAACGACATGATGTGTATACATGTATAAGGTCGTCAAAGGTGGTGGTACCGGTACCTTAGTTTGGTCAGTAATTGTTTTCTACTCAGTAGATGTCACATTATTAGTGATGCATCACATTCACTTTTCCAACAGCAGCTCATTAAAGTGTCTGACATGTGCGTCCAAATTTATGGAATTGCCCTTCAAGAACCTGACAACAGGCCAATCTTCCGGGACTGTCCAGCTCAGTAAGTTACATGTAATGTTCCATCTTGGCTGTTACCCCCACCCCTCTCGATTCTCCCTAGTCTACTGGATCACATCCAGGAAGAGTGAAGTGTTCAGCAAGGACAGCCTTTATAACAGCTTGTCATTCCTTTCCCCCTTCCCCCCTGCCTAGGGAGTCAGGAACCTAGGCTAACAGGACGGTGTCAAATGAGTTCCGACCCCAGTGACAGTGACAGGAAATCCACTCCTTAACAACTAACACGGCAGCAATGCGGTGGTTGCTTAAAGGTGCAATTTCGTCCCGAGATGACCAGATTTAGTGTTGTTCACTACCATATTTCAAATGTCTCAGTCCTCCTGATTTGAAAATCACAGGTGTATGGAAAAAGGCACACTTGGATGTTTCTAGGCGTGTGGTTTTTCTAAGTGTGTGATTTTCTAGGTGTGTGATTTCGTGGTCCAGGGCGATTCAGGCGTGCAATTAATCACACTTCTCGGGAAGCTTTTAGGCGTGCGATGGCATGGGGATGCAATCGCACGCCTCAAATCAGGACTGATGTCTGGGTCTTGGAAAATCAACATAATTAGGGATGTCAGTGGGTTTTTCCCTCCTTAAAATTTAGTGGACCTTAAAGAATTTGACAAGATCAGAATACACCGCACATACTCACATATCCCAATACCACACATGTGTTTGTCAACATTGAAAGTGCAAATTGCATGTGCCTAGATGCATTAAACCTAAGTTTGATGAAGCGAACTCGGTACAAGTCTAGTTTGCTGACAACATGTAGTGCACGATCAATTTTCTTATTGGCTCATGAGTGACGATCTAACACAGATTTTCCTTTTGGTCGAATGACGACATGTAACCGGGAACTTGAGGACGCATTTTTTCCAGCTACATTGTGCGAAGGGATGGAATGTCGGATTTTTTCCAAAACATGAAAAAGTAGGCATTCCAGCTATATATCTGGAAAAACTGCCATCCTTGATAATGCCTTCCACTAAAAATAGTGTTTTTGATTGTTTAGTGTTTGCTTAATGTGAAGCATTCTGGCAAAATGAGACACAACTGGGCACAGTGGTGGAGAAAAATGAAAAAAATTGCCAAACAAACAAATGGGGTAATTTCTTTTTTCAATTTTCCGATTTTGTTGATATTTGATACGTCTGCTACACATATTTTGCGCAAAATTCTGGCATCCAGGAAGTGTTCCTTTAAGGTATCACTCATAGTATACCATTTCTAGTGACAGATTGGGCCATGATGGCATGTCATATGTAGGTAGGGTTTTTGGCATGTCTGCATGCGCTTGTTGAGTGACTCACCATGTCTGTAACCTCAATGCATTTGTTGCTGATCTCCGTAATACGGCCGCCGACAAGCTGGATGTAGCCCAGAGATTTCTTGGCTTTGTGGTCCTGTAAGGGATTAGTCAAGGAGAAGCTTAGCCAGGGTTGCTGTGATCTTGAAGGGAATGTACGGGTACATGTACAACATTTGCTTTTGGTGCACTTTTCAGAAAGAAATCAATTTGGAGGATTAGCATGTTATAGCGAATATTGTTAAACTGACTTGTTTCACGTTTTGGGCTTGTAGATGCTGGAAAAACCAAGACAACAAATCATGTTCTGGTAGTCTGGTTCCATGACCCTACTTAAGATGAAACGGAGAAATGTAAAGACTTTAAGGAATTGTAAGGAGAAAGAATCAGTCTAGCAGGCTTGTACCCCTTCACAAGTGTGTAATCATTGCAAAGAAAATGCGGAATAACTAAATATGAAAAAATAGGAGCAGTGTTTGAGAAAAAAAAAGCCAGTTTTCTCCAACGCTGGTCGGCCGACCAGCGTTGGAAAAATACAGATTTTCTTTAAAATGTCAGCACACCAGGAGCCACCATTTTACAGGATGCTTTAGACTGTCAATCCCTAGCAATTCAGTAAGGTATTTCATGATAATTTGATCGTTTCATTTTTTTGATGTTTGCAAATGCTGTATCTTCCCTTTAAAGATGAACTGTCTGTGCCATGTGCAAGTTTCAACCAGAATGTTTCTACTCTTCAAATTGATGTTTTTCTACCAATAACAAAAATTATTTATTATTTGTTATTATTATTATTTATTAAGCCATTGCAAACGAAAACAACAATATGGAACACCAATACAAAACACTACTTTACTTCCAGATGGGCTTGGAGCAGCAAAAGCAAAGTAATTACAGTAAACTCCGGCTAAGTCGGTACTCTCGAGACCCGAGATTTTGTGACGACTTACGCGAAAGCCGATATATGCCGATAGGTTGCTTTTGAGATAAATGCAAATGATCCTAGATGCCTTTAAATCGAATCCTTAGGTACAAACCTCATAATAGAAGAGGTTTCCCTGTTTGGATCTGAAGTAACGTTTCTTCCACTTCTTGATGAAGGAAGCTCGTCGTCTGCCCATGGGCAGCTTCTCCATGTATCCTTCCATGCTGACCTCCCCAGCCCGGCAAAGGGGACTCTCGCCATCAGGCTGGTGCCGCTGGATGTTGGCGTACAGGTCCTGGACTATGGGAATCTGATCAGCAAAACGCAAGAACATACGCAGGGTACCAAGTCATGCATGTATCCTGTTAACAATTTGGAATTTTTTTTTTACACGTACGGTAGTATAAATACATGTACTAGCAATTAGTCAGTTACGCTGTACTCTGGGATAAGGGGGATTATCATAAATAACATCATACTTTGAATCCATTTACAATGGTAAAGTCAAAGGATGATCAAAATTTAACCCCAATGGTACATGTAACTCTGCTGGGTGCCTGGGTGTATTAACATTTCTGAAATAAAGACTCTCGCCATACATTTTACACCTCTCAAATGGATGGCATTTGAAGATTTTTGTTTTATTCAAGAACTTATTTTGCTTACCGGATCCCATTTCTTGACATTATCCCGCTCTTCAAAGTGAATAATCTCGCTGGTGTCATTGGCACCGAATACGATGGGCCCATCATATTTGTACACGACCTCATCGTGATGGTTGGAGGACAGACTTCCCCTGATGCTACCCTCCAGAATCTCATCAGGATCGAAACAGTCATCTGCGGGTGGGAACTCGTAGATTGCCGTATCATCCATGGCGGGAAGCGAGGCACTCAAAATGTGGTTGGTGCTGTTCTCATCCAGCCTGGCCGAGTTGAGGCGGTGCTCTGTGTTTATGTACATGGAGGAGACCGCCATGTAGTTCTGACCGGACTCGGGTCTGTTCTGGTGGCGTCGAGGCACGCGCAAAACTTCCTCGTATTCTGATTGGTCAAGGCTGTGTGTCAGGTGACTGTTGTGGAGGTGAGAGTTAGTGCGGAGGTTGGCGGTGGTGGGGCCATTCTGACCTTTGACCTGCCTGTCCCTGCATCTCATTGGTGTTTCATAGCTGCCGTCGTCCTCCACCCCAGAGCCATTCAGACTGTACATGTACTCTGGTTCTGCGATCAGAGGATCTTCCTCTGGGACATCCGAGTAGTCGCCGCTTCCGATGCGAAATATCTCCTTGGAGGCTGCCTTCTCCTCGTGATTACTTTCTTGTTTCTCCTGGGGTGCCTCAATATCACTCAGGAGGTCCTCCTTGCTCTTGCGGATGGCTTCTTGCATGGCTTCCACTTGGGCGGCCAGGCTCTGGACAAAGTCTCGGCAGGCTTCCAGATCGGTGGGTCTGGGTCCCTCCGGCACCACCTCCTCACTGATGGATTCTAGCTCAGCAAAGGTCTGCGTGTCTCTCTTGTGGCCCACGCAGCTGGAGCACTCTGAGGAGTTCTCAGAGTAGTCTGAGTCCTGCTGGTCTGTCAGTTCATCAGAGCTCACCTCGGAGCTCAGCTCAGAACTGGTTTCAGACTTTTTCTCGCTTTCCCATTCGACTGTCATTAACTGAAACAAGAACGATATCAGAGGACATTAGCATTGCACTGTCAGTCACAGAATAATCTTGCCATTCTTGGTCTTATATCCCTTAATCAATGGCAACATATAATTTCTGATCCATTATTTTTCTAGGTGGTTTGGATCGGCAGCGATTTCAGTGTTTATTAATATCCACTCAAGCTTATCCACTTATTAGGCCTAATATCCACCCATTTAATCCTAGTACCGGTAGTTGTTGTAATCACACGACCACGCACTGTAGTCCTCCGGCTCCAATTTCAAACCTGTAATAAGGACATCCTGACTCTGAGAACAGTACATGCAGATAACACTTCATGACCACTTGTGAGAGGTAGAGCTGTGTGCCAGACACACTGCATCCAGGCAATGGTTTGCGCAAGTACGCGTACATGACATGAAGCACAATGTAAGCACTTTATTAAGTTTATACTAAATGCTCACAAACCTTTGTCTTCACATGAGCCCCCTGCATACATGTATGGCAGCAGTGTGTCTGAGTACCTTGTAAGATATTTATTGTAACAAAGTACATGTATGTTTAAAGAGGTTGTGGAATGCTCGAAGACATTTCCGTCATTTTTCGGGTATATGTAGCCTAAGGTGTGATGAAATAAAAACGACTATTATGTCTGTCATGAAATGAGTACAAAAGGTATTTTTGGGAGCTGTTTTTCAGGTCCTGTTTCGACCCGAACGTGCAATTTGTGTAAAAGTCGTCGTTGGGGGCAGCAAACAAAACATAGTACATACATGTGTAAATCGGGACGTAATAAACAGGACTCCCCATGCAGCGTAGTATAAACGAGTCCTGTTTATTACGTCACGATTTTTCTCATTTTACGAAGAACCCGACGACTGTTAATTTCAATTATGCGCTCGCCGACCAAAAATTACTCGATGAATTTCAGTTTTATAAACATATAAACGCACATTACAAAAGAATGGGACTTTGTCATTTTGATATATATAGGTCTACTCTACAATATAAAAATATAAAAAACAAAACGACTTTCAGCATTCCACAACCTCTTTAAGGAGTCCATACCAAAGGATATTCATAGCCAAGTTACAGGTACTGTAGCATTTACAAGCAATCTTAAGATTACAAGAAACCTCCATCCTTTCAAAATATTTGACATGTGGGGGGGGGGGGGGTAAACATTTGAAATTTATGAACAGACAGGGAATAAACATTAACCCTAATAATTTACTAGGAACCATACCCATTCTGGCAAATTCCAACACCCACATGGGAAGTCGTACACACACACTATTGGACTTAGTTTCTGGAGGTATGCCAAACCCAATGTAAAAGACCATCAGCTTAGGGGTACTGTACCTATCCCAAAATATTTCAACAGAACCTGCTGTTTGGGCTTTGATGGGTTGAGTTCGGTTATATGTAGGGTTAAAATGTGATTTTGAATAGTGCCAGATTAGTAATGACGTCATCAAAGTCTGTCGATCCCAGCTCAACTGCAAAGTCATCCTGTCCAGTGTCTAGTCAAAGGCTATTACTTAGGCCAAAAAAAACAGGCTCCAGTTTCTGGTTTGCGCGCGCGTCGCCATAGCCATGCACGTCGGCAAAATTAAAAAGTTGTTTTCAATGTAAGACGATGTCTCAAAACAGCCAAACTTACTGGTTTGACTGGAATCCTGCTGCTGCACAATTTAGACGTGTTTTTAGATGGGGTTACGATCAAGTACATGTATAAGCTTTGTGTGGCTAGTAGTGATGCTTAATTGTCCCACGTCAAGTCAAATTTTGTGAGGTCAGCATGCATGTTTGTATGTTTACAACCATCGCTTGACGATAACTTTTTTCAAAAAGGCATTGTGTCCAGCAACCATTATCACCGGACGTTCACGATCGCGTGACGGATTATAAACTGGCCTTTAAGCACCTTTCCTTCGGGCCATTTCTGTCTTTCCTTTCCACCTACACTGTACATGTACATGTAGTCCCCTTCACTTGCACTAAATCCTGGTGAATCACCCGGTCAAGATGACCCACCAGAGTCTTAAGTGGATTCAACAGCCATGATGGCACCTGTTTGACTTGGGTTGACTCAAGCTCATACAGAGAGACAAAGGTGACGTGTGTCATATTTTACCTGAAGGTTGTGTGGGCAATGGACCGATCCAGTAAACACCGCCCACTGCGCACGTGGGCAAATTAACACGTGCTCCTCTCCAATGCCACGCTGCATTTTCCTTCCGCGCGCATCATATGCGCATGCACGCATGTCCGACTTTAGTGCACGCATGTCGGACATAAATCATGGCTGTGATTGGTCAGAACACCATGGGGCGGTGCTTACTGGATCTGGATCGGTCCATTGTGACGTCAAGTCAAGGACCTTTACGTTCGGCAAATTCTTCAACTAGGATTTCATATGCTCCTGCACAGGGCCATAACTGTTGCGTTTCATATTATACATGTACATTTTTAAAAAATTACAATAACACTCAAATCTGAATACTAATGTACACTAAAATCCTTATTTCAGCTACGTGTATATGGATGCTTGAGTACTAAGACAGTGAAAATAGACTTTTTACAAAATTGTTGTTATGTAGCAACAATTTTAGAACAAGCCTATTGATGGTCAACAGTACATGTACATGAACAAATCCCTGAAATGGTCTTTTGAGTGTGTGATTACAACTTGGCTTGAGATGTTTGTCATTACCCAAAACATGTAATTAAAACATTTCATGGCATCAACAACGCTGGCTTTTACATGGGTCTCTCTATGCAGGTAAAATCCTACTCTGGTTGGGACTATAGCCTTGTTGACCAGTGTACCCATTCTGCTTACGGTAGACCCACGCTTATTTCAACATGGATAGGCAACACCATAGTCTGCTCAGGGTGAACCAACGTTAATTTCAACTTTGGTAGACAAGACAATAGTCTGCTCAGGGTGGACCCATGTTAATTTCAACTTGGGTAGACAAGACCATACGTGCAGTTCTGCTCTGGGTGGACCCACATTCATTTCAACATGGGCAGGCCAGACCATAGTTCTGCTCAGCTTGGACCCACGTTAATTTCAACATGGGCAGGCCAGACCATAATTCTGCTCAGGGTGAACCCACGTAAATTTCAACATTGGTAGGCAAGACCATAGTCTGCTCAGGGTGGACCCACATTAATTTCGATGTGGGTTCCAGTAGGCAAGACAATAGTTCTGCTCAGGGTGGACCCACTTAAATTTCAACATCGGTAGGCAAGACAATAGTTCTGCTCTGGGTGGACCCACGTTAATTTCAACATTGGTAGGCAAGACCATAGTCTGCTCAGGGTGGACCCACATTAATTTCAATGTGGGTACCAGTAGGCAAGACAATAGTTCTGCTCAGGGTGGACCCACATAAATTTCAACATCGGTAGGCAAGACAATAGTGCTGCTCTGGGTGGACCCATGTTGATTTAAACATGCGTAGGCAAGATCAAAATTCTGCTCAGGGTGGACCCACGTTAATTTCAACATGGGTAGGCAAGACCATAGTTCTGCTCAGCGTGGACCCACTTTAATTTCAACATGGGCAGGTTAGACCATAGTTCTTCTCCAGATGGTCCCACGTTAATTTCAAAATGGGTGAGCAAGACCATAATTCTTAAATTCTTAATTTCAAAATGGGAGACAGGAATACAGTAAGAAAATGCCTATTGTCCGCACTCAGTCAACTGCCAGTACCGTAGGGTGATGGTGAGACCTACCCTTGATAAGCACTTGCGGTTACGCAGACACAGCTTGGCTAGCTTCTGCTCAGAGGAGGCAAACTGGGTGTGATCATCCTCCTCATCAGAATACTGCACGTTGCTGAGACGCTTGTACTCGTGCTGGAGTTTGCTGATGGCGTCTTGTAAGACATGGGCTGTATCCTCAAGCTCCTAGATGAGAAGAGAAAGGGATGTGGAGATGTCGTAATCAAAAAGTTTTTGATAGGGATATAGGAAGTCTGGTGGAAATAAAGCATATACGGTAGCTACAGACCAGTTGTTGAGACCGGAAAGTCCGAGACCGAGAAAAAGACCGAGACCTGAAGTTTCGAGACCGAGACCGAGACCAGCCCCTTCAAGGCGGACCGAGACCGAGACCAATATGGTCCGAGACCGAGACCGCTGATAATAAATAACAATAATCAAAATAAACTACAAGACACATAATTAAGTTGTTTTAAACTTGTAACCATTCTATTCACGAAGATTTACAGACACAATTTTTACCAGTGGCAGTGTTGACAAACTGATACATTACCGGTACATGTACATCTTACTTGAGCAAGAAGTAGTTACACGTAAGAAAAATGGGCTTTGATATGTTGTCTGCACCCAATCTTGACAGAAGTAAAAAGTTAAAGGTAGATGTTTCATCTGTTATAGGAACTCGGATCCTAAACTCCACATGTCACCCCCTGGTTTCAGCTATGACTTCTAACAGATATTAAAGATGCAACTTTAATTTTACATTGGGCTTCTTTTTTTTTCTAAAATAAATATAGGACTTAACTTCTACCAAGACTTGTGTACTTGATTTTGAAAAAATGGGAGCTAGAAAATGTCGAACTATTTTCTAAATTTCCGTCATGGAATATGGACTTGTACATGTAGACCCACAACTGGGGACTTTCCAACATGCAGTCCAAATCAACCACGATATATAACGATACGGTAAAAAGCTTGACAACATGAACTACGGGCTAGCAAATGTTTTAACTATCAAAGGTACTGAACAAAGTGAACACAAAGTAATCGATCGAGCTGTAAATGCTACATATTGCCGGTCTCAACCTGAGACTGGCCAAAATATCGAGACCAAAGGGGACCGAGACCGAGACCAAGACCGAGACCACAGCTCCCGAGACCGAGACTACAACACTGCATCAGGCTACAGTGAGGAACTGATGGGGCAAGACCAGCCAAGACATTGATGGACATCAAAGACAAGACTGGACTCAGCTTTGACCAGAGCTACTAAAAAAAAATAAATTTGGAATTTACTTGAAAATTCCAATGGTGCATCTTCATGTATTTTGACCGCAAACTATTTATGCAGCAAATTGTTTTTATGTTTTTAATCTGTCAATGCCAATCGACAAATGTCTGGGGTCAGATAGGTTATCAGTGTGTTTTGTGCCTTCTCTTTATCTGCCACTGCACTTTTGGGGAAATGAATGTATTCAGCCACAATGTTATCTCTGTTTCCGATATCACAAAAAAAAAAAAACAGAGACAGAAAACCTAGAAACGTCCCCCCTCCAGTTATTTCCACTTGAAACTTGGGCTGCTTTGAAGAGATATGGGTTGTATGTTCCAGGCTTTGAACAACAAAGCCAACATTTAATGTATGTAGATAGCCATGCTTGTCCTGCGTGCAGCCAGAGGCGTATACAAAATATTCTGATTTTCTTTAGGTTTTTTTTTAGTTTTCCTATACCGCAAAGGTCCTGGGTCCTGTGTCCTTGTTCTGAATCTGAGTCTACAACTTTTTGTGTGTAAACATATGGGGGAACACTGAGTTGGCCCATGCACTTAGTTGTACCCATTTGTATTGAACATCCAACAGGGGCGGATCCATGAATTTTAGCAGAAGGGGGGGGGGGGTTTCATCCAAATTTTTTTTTTTAAATGTAGACAAGTTTTTTCAATCAATAGTGAGGGAGGGGGTACCATACTTAAATTGGGGGCGCTGTTCAAATTTGACGCTTATTAACTCTATTATTACGAAATAGT
The DNA here is from genome assembly GCF_015706575.1 of Patiria miniata. Classification (NCBI taxonomy): domain Eukaryota; kingdom Metazoa; phylum Echinodermata; class Asteroidea; order Valvatida; family Asterinidae; genus Patiria; species Patiria miniata. The sequence continues at coordinate 3,125,278 of NW_024037052.1, forward strand.
TTACAAATACCACTAAAAAAAGCTGGTTATATTTGGTTTGGATGTCACAACAGGGGGGGGGGGTGCTTTGGATTTTTTTTATGGAATTTCTATGAAAAAAAACACAATTTTTGTGACAGAGCTGGGTTGTTTTTTTTGGACAGCCAAACCCCACCCCCTGGATCCGCCCCTGTCCGAACATGACACCCCTCTCCCCCCCCCCCCCCCCAGTAAAGAAATAGTACAGGCTGGCCCCAGACATAATACACACACCTCAATCCCTCCCTTGGGGGCTATAAATCTTATTCTGTGGCAATTATAAAAAAGGAAGAGGCAATTTTAAAAAAATACTGCAAGTGACTTGTGGGACCCCCCTGGCATGCTGGCAGTTTTTATAAAGTCACTTAGTATGGATACTTTTCAGTGTTCCTAACCACAGAATGGAAGATTTCTATTGTTTTAGCAAATAGTGACATAGACCTTTGACTTTTCAGCCCCAAAAGCAATAGGCTTCTTAACATTATCAAGAACAACCCCCAAACCAAATTTCAAGTTCCTAAGTAAAGTAGTTCTCAAGTTATCGTGCTGACAAGAGTTGAAGCTATAGTCCATCATTTGCAGCCATCCAAAAAGTAACTGGCATAATTATTGTTGAAAAACATACTTGGTTGAACGATAGTAAGAGGACTAAACTGCCTGTGAATTCTTCTTTCTGGCAAGCTGTCATTTTAAAGAAATAAATGAAAGAAGGCCTTTCCAAGGTGCGTCTTAAGACGCACTGTTGGAAATTTCCGTCAGTAGTTTGGTTTTTTTTATTCGGCGAAGCACGCGCAAGCGTTGACACGACGCACACGCGAGCACGGTTGCTATGATTCGTCGGATCAGTGCGCGACCACATTGTTCTTGCGTGTTTTAATTCATCTTTACTGCCGGTATTTAGTTAAATAATTTATAAGTTCATTGGATGCATTATTTATAATTACTTAAAATTAAGCATGTGTTGTTTTAAAAATAACTAAGAACTCAGCTGATGCCCCCCAAAATCAGAAAACTTATCCACAGTGTTAATTAGGAATACAAATTAAACCCCAAATAGACTTTGCCATCCGAGGGTTTTAATCTCTGATTATCAATGTTTTCCACAATGACGATTGATGAGAGCAGTTAGACAAACAGAAACTATACATAGAAACCGTTTATTTCACATCTGCATGCAAATCTACTGTATAAATTTAAAACAATTCGCACAGAAACAAACGGTTTAAAAACCTGTTTTCAGTTATAAATACCAGAATGTTTTCATACTGCATTCAAGAGATAAAAATAGGGGGAAAACAATAAAAAGTTTGAAAAAGTAAAATAATATTAAAATTTTGGATCAAAATTCACTGTAAAGGCAAAACTAATGGCAATGTGCTACAATGTGTTTACCATTTTGTGGTTCTCTCTTAAAACAATGATTAGGTAAAGGTAAAGATCCCATAGCCATTACTGGCCTAGGGGCAGTGGGATGTTAGAGGTCCACTGTTTCTTGCAATGTGTTTACCATTTTGTTGTTCTCTCTTAAAACAATGATTAGGTAAAGGTAAAGATCCCATAGCCATTACTGGCCGTAGGGGCAGTGGGATGTTAGAGGTCCACTGTTTCTTGGGCGCGGCATATGAGTGGCAGGGCTCAGTCCTCTCCTCTTGCCGTCTTACCTTCCCTGAACGAATCAGGTACCCATTTTACTGTTGTGTCGTCAGAGAGAGTTTTCCAGTTTTTGGTCCGAATGGGATTCAAACCGCCAACCTTCCACTCTGTAGCTCCACGCTCTAACCGCTCGGCTACGAGGCCCCTCCGTAGCCGAGCGGTTTAAAACAACAATGATTAGAACAACCTAAACTTACACTAGACTGCAGTTGTACAATGTAAAATACCCCCGAGTGCAGCTTGTTCACAAACACAAGTGAGATTCTGAGTTCTGATTCTCTTAGGAAATTGTTCTTATCCTTACAGTGGTTAAGAGTAAACTTCACTTAAATTGGGTAAAAAAAAAAAAAATTGCAGCCAAATTGCCAACCTCAAACTTTATATTGCAATATTTGGCCATTTCATTTTTTAACTGTACATGTGCAAGTTTGTGTGGTAAATGTTAATTAAACAAGCTAATTAAAGAAAACTTTTAAAGGAACCTTAAAGGAAACAAAGTATGAAAGACCAACAGTCAAACAATACAAAATAACTAGCAGATGATTTTGAGGACGATACCATAAACACACAATTTGTTATTTTTTCAGCCTTAACTTAACAAACCAAGTACTGAGCTAGAATTAAAAGTGAACTCTGAATTTGGAGAATAGTACAGTTAGTAATTAATATCTTTTTCTTACCGTTTCTTGGTCCTCATTTAGAACCATAGTGAGAGTTTTAAATGCTAACCACCAGTAAAGATCCAAACAATGATTCACACCGTAGACTCTAAAACTCACACTGTCAAATCGCTCCTAAGGCTCGGCTTTTCAACAAGCACAACAGAGTCTTGGGATTGAACTCCTCAAAGAATTCTTTCTCAGCCCAAACACAATGACACACTGTTAGTGTTCACTTAAATCCGTGAAACCTCAGCCCCGATTGAGTGGCAGAGCTAGGGTCATGCTTTGCCGCTCGCCACAAAAACACGGCACTATATAGGTATGTTTTTGCTGACAAATTTCCGTGCAGAGGAAGGGCCCTTTTACGTTAGCGCAACACGGACACGGGCGAGACTGGGATGTGAGTCACGGCTAAATAATAAGCAGTGGGGCCGGGCTGTCATTTCGGACTGAACAGGCTGCAATCCATCGTAAGCCTATTCACAGTGCAATCTTTGTTCCTCATGCTAACAATTACATGCCGTGTCAGTGGAAACAGAAGGGAGTGTTTATAGGTGTGGCCAATGAAGTGGACACGCCCCCTGACATACTGCGTCACACCGTATCACTGTCAGACAGGCTACCATGTACCACAGTCTAAACGCTGGCTTTATGCAAATATCAATTGTATACATTGTATAAATATACTAGGATTAATTAATTTACAGCAGTTGAAAGTTTATTTACAATGTTCATCTCCTTCACATTTCTGGCCACCATCGCCACTATCATATCCCAGTCTTGCTAAAGAAACAATCCATTTTCTTCAAGATGTTTGTCACTCATTTACACTATCAAGAAAAGGACATTGATTTATTTTGGTGCATCATTTTGAACCCTTAGCTCCTCAGATCCACACAGCAACGAAGGAAACACAAATCTTGAAAATCCACAGCCCTATCATAACTTACATTGTGTCCATGCAGCATATCGGCATCAAATCAGGAATCTCATACTTCTCCAAAAGTGCTAAACCACAAAGGTCATAAATTACTAAATCTTTAGAAGAGACTCAACTTTCAAAACACACAGGTTAATCTCTTCAAAGTAATGTAACAAACCAAGTTGCTTAATTGAATTTAACAAGATTTCTTTTTTAGAAACAATAGTGACACTACATACATGTTATAAGAGGAAGATTTACAATGTACTCGGCCTCCACAAAATGTTTGTGCCTTAAAGGCTCCAAGACCACCGGCTCCTGCGACGCCCAATTCCGACAGGGGATCAGTTTTGTCGATTTTTCATATGTACAATGTAGGGATGCCATTTGTAAATTTAGCTGCACGCAGGCTTGGCCATTACTAGCACATTGCCGTAAAAAATGGTCCTCCAATCATTTTATACAACACACCAAGCGCCGGGGGTTTTGTGCACAAATTTTATCAGATTCCCTATCATGCTCAAGTGACTTCGGCAAAAACCGCAAGCCTCATCATAAAAAATAAGTTAACCGAACCAACTTTTACGAGAATGAGTTCATAATGTATGTACATGTGGTTCCAGTTTATTTCTTTTTTGGGGGGGGGGGCTGCTTTAAATATACCAGGTATGGTGGTTCTTTCTTGAGATTTTATTTTTAATACTGGCCAGTCACTCTTCCAACACTAATCTTCCCAGATGTCTACACTTCCCAGCAAATTAAGCTTTGAACTGAATTTCTGAAGCTTTAATTTGAATTTGAATTACTGTTCATGATATTGATAATAGCCTAATAATAAGGCTATTAGTTTCTTATTTTGTACCGGTATCTTTTGCTTAAATGTCTTCTCAACTAAATCCTCCCTTTACATTACTCCCCACATTTTCAACCCCAACACAAATAGGCCTTCGCCCTATATACCCGATCATGATCGGGTAAGTCAGCTTGTGACATTACAGGCATATCTTACTTGAGAACATAAGCTCAACCTTGGGAGGAATTCCAGTGAATGTTGTTAAGTATAGCTGGGTGGCATTAAGCGTAATCCCATGATGACAGGCTGATGTACACGTATACATAAAACATGTACACTTAGATCAATTAAATGTTTACATGATTGTGTACTTGTATACATACAGCAACAGGTGCAGATCAACATGTCTGCAGAACCAGACATGTTAAAAGCAATGGGATCGCTGTTCCAATTCTGCTCAACAGAATTTTTATTTCCTTCCTTGATAAGGAACATGTCACTTTGCACAGCTAGGCTTGGTTGTTAGTACTTAACTCAGGAATAGTGTAGAACTACATGTAATATGGCATCAGAACAACATGTGTACTTTCTCAATGTAGGCCTACTCTCCATTTCAGATCAATTAAGTTTTCAAACATTAGGATATTAAAGCAAAATTTCATATTTTATCTTGTACATCAAGTAGTGTCAACTGACAACAGATAGAATACTTGCCATGCTTACTGACGACATTGATACTGAATCTAATATAAAAAATCAACAAATTAGTACAGAATATTTCAATTTGCTAGTGCCTTCCAAATACACACAAAATGTAATTGTAAGGTTTGCCTTAGAAGAGGCTGACATTTCAAAAAGGGAAGCACAGTAAAATTCTGTCGTTTTTGTAAGTACTACGATACAAAGTGGAAACATTTGTACATATATAGGCAGATTTTGGTGGGTTTTTTTTTGGGGGGGGGGAGTTGGGGTTGGGAACGGGTGGGATGGTTGGTGGGGCTCTGGATTTACATTTTAAACACCTTTGGTTTCGAAAAGTGCAATGTCTTGTGCTTGTGCAATCTTAATACCAGGTCTCACATGTTTGAAGAGAAACTTTTACATGTACAATACATCTACTTTCTTCCTCGAAACCTTCCTCACCCCAAAATAAATGTACATTATATGGTCCTACCCCCTCTCCTTTGCAAAAAAACATTTCTGGGTCCATCTTCTCATGTACTGGCCCTTGTATCATTATTCATCACACCACATGTTCTCAACAATGAAGCAAAACAGAATGATTTTGACCCTGTTAGGAGAGACAAACCCCCTGTCTGGCCCATCCCATTCAGTCGGCCGACGTGTGCTAAAAAGGATATTAGTCATTCAGAAAATTGTCTGTTTCAACGACCGGTGTTTGCTTTAGGGCAACTCACTTCACAATAACATGTTGACAGGAATACAGGATTTGGTCTGCTCTTCATACAAATGCCACAAATCAAGTTCAGAACTAAATGATGTACATGCCTACTAGTATAATATGCTCAATGAATGAATACGTAAATGCATGAGTTTATGCCATTTTGACAAAGCTGTCAAAATTACATGTACTGCACATGACTATATAACGATGACACATGTGTTAACTACATCCCACAATGTACAAAATGCAGTCTGTAGTTTTGACTTTAGGAATTCAAGTTTGCCAACAAGACTTTTTCAATTTGTCTTAACTAACTCACAGCGCAACCTTTGGTAAGGAGCCTGCAGTTGGCTGTACAACAACAAAAAATATAGGCCTACATGTAGTATATTTTTGTGCTTGTGTGTAAGGTCACAATATTGGTGACCAAAAGTGGGACATTAGCGAACTGAGTCTGAAGCAAGATGAAAGCTGCATGCTGTTACTTTTCTCTTAAACTGTTGAGAGAGACATCCTTAAGTGGAAAACAACATTGAAAAGATAATAGGCCAAATATCTTTCACTGCCAGGCAGATTATATCACATTTGGTATTTTTGGACAGTTAATGTTGGTTACATGGTGTCCACTTTCCACCTGTACCGTATCAAACAAGGCAATTGTGGGCTTCTTGTAGTCTTGTCAAGGTATCCATTTCTTATCGTGTATTAAAATCAAATTGTGGAAAAAAGCTTGGGGAGAAGTACATGTAGGTTTTTTTCATTATTAAGTAGACTTTTTGTTTGCCAATATTGTGACCTTACACTTTTGCTGACTTTCCTGCAAAACTCAGCACCCTTCTTTTCTGTTTTTTTTTTGGGGGGGGGGGTGTTTAATACAAATAGGGAGGGGTGTTAAGCCACCATTTCCTATTGTTTATGCACTACAAAGTACCTTCCTTTCTGGCCTCTATTTTCAGATAACGAAACGTCCATTTCACTCACTAACCCTGCGGAATTAGGATCATTATATTTAGAAATCCATTTTTAGGAGGAATTATATTTTAATACCGGAAGCTAGCCAATTGGTAAGCCACTGAATATTTTATGCAGCCGATTTTAACAAATTTCAAACACCACAACTGTCAACAGCTGTCACTGAACCGAAATTGCTTTTCTTTGGGGGGGAGAGGTGCGTAAGGGATAATGTTAACCCTGCCTTAACCCTAACCACCCCAACTCCATCAAAATCCATCCCCCCATTTTTATGGATTTTGGTGGACTTGGTCCAGAAGGCCCGGCACGACTAAATATTGATGGAGTACATTATGATGGACTTGGGCCTAATTGCCTGAAGCAGTGCTAGGGGTATCCGATTGATTTTGCCTAGCTTCCTGTACTACTATTGTGATAAAAGCCATGTGTAACATTCCATGAATGTCAACCAGTGCGCCAGTGGTAGATTCCATTATGTCATAGACGCACAGTGATTGATGGATTTAGATGGAATTGGTCCAGTTCCTGGTAAAAGACGCTAGGGAGTTAGTAATCCAATTTGAAAATATGTGCCGTGTTCTATCCAAACTAGACTTTTCTAGGGGTGATTTTGATATTCTAGGCTGAATGTTTAAATCATTCTTTTCATTCATATCTGAAACCAAAACTGTGACTCAGATGGGAAGTGTACTGTAAATTGTAATTACTGTTTGGGGGGAAAAATAAACGGGAAAATACCATATCATGTACTTGTACAGTGTAGCTAGTAGACCTCCAAGCGGGGAAGTACACATGAATGCTGTCATTCATTTTATTATTCATATCCTGGTTTCTTCAAAACACAATGACTTAGGCCTATTGGTTTCTATAAAAAAGGAAAAAGAAGAGTACCGGTACTAAACATTAAAAATATATATGCATTTGATTTCAAAGACATGACAAATTAAAGAGCTTTGCAAGATTTTTCGTTCAGATGTAAAGTCTGATTATTTTAATATATATATTGCTCAAATCTGTGAGCAAGTGAATGACTAAATGTTGGTGCTGGGGTTACTTCCCTCGCCTTCCACCGCTATGGCCCAGGTTCGATTCCAGCCTGGACCCCATGTGGATTGGGTTTTCAGTCCCTGCCTGATTCCGTGGGTTTTTTTACCCAGAATATTCTTCTGGGGTTTTCCTCCCACCTCTTAAACTGTAATTTCTTCCCATTGTCTTCTCTCCACAGGTTTCTTCAGGCTTGTGAGCTACATTGTACAGTGTCTAGAGCACTTTTGAGGAATCCTTGGTTTCATTACCAAAAAGAAATAAAATAACTAATTAGGCCTAAATACAAAAACATGTGCTGGAAACTTGACACATTGTTCAACTGCAGCTGCGCACAACTAATTCTCTGTCATCTAACAAAAAGTAACATTCTCGCTCCATGATATCGTAACAAATTATGTTATGCTATTAAACCATAAGCGTAAAAAGTGTCTACAAAATTCTTGTGGTGTGCCCCCCTCCCCCAGCTGGTACTGTGGTCCCCTAATGCCCGGAGGCAGCGACTGGGCTGACTTACATCTTAACATTAAAACCCTAACTCCCTAGGCCTTTTTGCTAGGATGTAGCCTCAATCCTGCAAAATCCTCCAATTGGCCTCATGGAAAAATAGCATATAGCCTCAATCCTGCAAATTCCTCCGTTATTTCTTGAATATGGTCCATGGAGGGATGACCACTGCCTGAATCCTGCAAAATCCTCCGGCTATGTCTGTCAATAGGCTGAGGCAGAGGCAGTGACATCCTGGAGCAGTGCGGAGGATGTCAAGTATAATCAAGGACTAAATTTATGCAAGGCTGAGCATAAACAACACAAGGTCCGGCCCAAGACCTTGACACAGTGCGTACTCCGAAATCAGCAACGCACTTTTGCCATGTAACCTCAATCCTGCAAATTCCTCCAATTTGCAAAAAGGATTTTGGAGGATTCAGGGCGGTTAGGGTTAAAGACCTTTTTACACTTGAGCCTCTCGACCCGGGTTGAACTCAACCCTAGGCAAACCCAGTACCACTGGGTTTTTTTTTAATTTTTCAACCATGCTCAATCCTGCATTGTTTCACACTTGTCTTGTGCAAACCAAGCTTATTTTGCTCGGTTACTACTGTTTTGAACCCTGGTGAGAGTTTCAACCAGGGTTGACGATTTCAAGAGATTTCAAGTGTGAAATGCCACATTTTTTCAACCCTTTGTCAACCCCGCGTCAACCCCGATATTTGTCCAGTGTGAAAAGGGTATTTGTGAAACACATCAGGAAACAGTTATATTATTTTGTCACGTACCCTTGGGCCCAGTATTTGCAGAATGGCATCAAATTCCTCATCAGTTAAATCCAACAGGTGGGAGCCTGAAATACTAGAGTTGATTCGTGAGGCGATACGCCGGGATGAACAGGCCATCTGTAGCGGAGAAAAAATTGCATCAAAATGGGTCATGGAATACTTGTCAATCTTGTCCAAAAAGCTGAGAACCTCACAAATGTATAGAGTCCAACACTTTTTTTCACTTGGGGTTCATTCTTGTAGTGCAAAAAGTTGAAGAAAACCATTAAAAAAACTTAGTTATTCAACTTGGCTGGCAAAATACTCAGGGCCTCCTCTTTGAATGCTACAAATTTTGGAATCAAAATGAGTAAAGTTGACATAGTTTTGCATGATACGGTACGTCATTACTTACATACATGTAATACTAGCTAATAATTGGCATGTCCTGTGGGAAGCAATGGTGATAGAGTCATTCCCAATAAGCTGTTTCATGGTAATATGCGCCAACTTGTTCGCGGGGCAAAAAGAACATGCGTTGCTACATGTATACGCGGGCGCATTTTGTAATGAACGCATGATGACTTGGAAGCAACAAAGTTTTCCAATGACGATGCATGCACAGCAACGCATGTAAACTTGCCCCTTGGGCAAGATGGCACATATTAGGCGCCCCCAAAAAATATTCGGTCTCTTGTCGGACCAAAGTTCCGCGGGGACGCGGGGACGCTTTTTTTTTTTTTTTTTTTTCTTCAATCTTGGATTGTACAGACAAGGTGGGGTACTATTTTGCTTTTTTGGTGTCCTCATGAACATTGGTGTCCTCCATAATTTGCCTTGGTGCTCTCGATCATTTGCCTTGGTGCAATTTCCCATTCCTTGGTGCTCTTTGGTAAAAAAAAATTGAGGAGGTGCGGCAATAGAGGGCGCTGTTGGAGCTACCGCAGAACATTTTGGGAAAAAAAAGAAGATTGACGCGCATGATTAAAATCGACGCGCGCGCTGATTCCATTGTTGAATGGAAACATAACAATGGACACTATGGCAAAGACTAATGGTCCAGTTTGATCTGTTGCGTATGTATGGTGGATGTGCACGCGAGCAGCATGCAAAAAAAGGCGAATTTGACATCGTCAATCGTCATACCTCACAAACATTGATGAAGAAAGAAAATTTAGCGTTGTGCATATGCGAACAACTTGAATTCTCTGTTATTTTGAACAATCATCAACCTTAAATATATTTTCAAATGAAAATTGAAATAAGTTTGATTACTTTTGCTGGTCAGTTTCGATAGCTTTCGTGTCGTAAATGAAAATTATTCAGTCAGTGACCAACAGAGGATGTTTGCAATCATGCGCGTGGTTACTCCTAGAACTATGATGCTCCGAGTGAGCGGAGCCTCATAGACACAGAACTCCGCAAAATTGTTTGCAGCACAAAACACCAATTAAGTACAAAAACGTCCATCAAAACAGAGACATTTCCCACAGAACCGCTGCACAGATTGCCCCTAAACTTCTAACAATACCTCATGACATACTCACGTTATGTGCACCCAACAAACATCGGTGGATTCTGTCTGTTTTCGGCAAAAATGATGAAAAATATGCCCTTTCCGCACTGAGCCAACCTAACACTTGAAACGAGCACGCGCGCAGAATGATCGCAGTCATTTTCTGTTCGATCGCTCGGAGCGCGCCGCGGGGGGTACGTACTTGCACTTGTACGCATGCGCATACTATCGTTCCGCTCTACACCATACCCCCCGCGGCGCGCTCCGCGCTCGGAGCATCATAGTTCTAGGAGTAGCGCGTGGTATCTTTTTTTTCCCGCAAAACTCTCCTATTGTTGTTACTGCAATTTGCATTGGTCTATAAGAATGTGTTCCGGTCCAGTAAATTTTAAGAAGTACTGGCCCTGTGGTCCAGTCCAGTGGATTTTTATGAAATTTGAATGATGCGTGGATCAGAAGACATAGGCCTACCAAACAATACCATAATTTACACAAAAGTGAACCAAATAAAAAAGGATAATTTACAAAAAAAACAACAAGTAAAACAAAAATCCTGTAGTTAACCTAGGTATGCTAGGCCCTACTTAGTTCTAGAACTAGAACTTAGAAGGCGCATGGCCGCGTGCCTTTGTTCTAGTTCTATGAGACTACGACAGTACGAGCCTTCACTTCAGTCATTTCAGAAAACGCAGTGGCTATTGTTACGGCAGCCGTAACGCATTTCCCATTTTCTATCGTTACGGTAGACTGCAACTTTTATAAAAACATGACAAGAAAATATAAAATTAGAAGGAAAAAAGTGAATTTGAACGTTATGAAATTCGGACTTTATTTCCCTTTTTAAAAAAATCCTTCAAAGCCTCAGGTTAGAAAAAGAAAAAAAATCGAGTGCAAAACTGAGATTCGAACCCGCAACCTCGCGGTGCAAAATCCTACCCTCTATCGCCTGAGCTGTCGCACTGCTCGCTAAAATGTGTGGAATCAAATAATTATATACCTGCGTGCATATCCAAAAAGTATCGTAGAGGGCGCTAAACAACGACTGCCGTAACGATAGCCAATTCGTTTTATGAAATTTGATGATGCGTGGATCAAAAGACATAGGCCTACCAAACAATACCATAATTTACACGAAAGTGAACCAAATAAAAAAGGATAATTTACACCAAAAAAAACAAGTAAAAAAAAAATCCTGTAGTTAACCTAGGCATGCTAGGCCTACTTAGTTCTAGAACTAGAACTTAGAAGGCGCATGGCCGCGTGCCTTTGTTCTAGTTCTACGAGACTACGACAGTACGAGCCTTCACTTCAGTCATTTCAGAAAAACTTTCTCCAAATTTTCCTCCACTTCAGGAACTTCTAGTTTAGCATGCAGGTCCACATAACTGATGATAGTGTGACGTGTGACACTGTCATGACTGTGTTTGGCTTAATTTTGGGGCTAGGAAAAAACTTTTTTGGCTAAAAAGTGTCACCGTAGGCTAGTTTGTTTTAGAATTGAACATCGACATAGGCCTACAGGAAGGGAACCGGTAATGTTCCCTCTATTCTCTTTCCTGAACTACAAATGATTCATGTCGTGCAACACTTTCCCATGATAATTGATATAGCGCCTGACTCACAACCTACCGACTGAGTAAGAAATCACAGCTTTTCAAACAACCCCCTCACTCGACTGGAGTTAAATTAGGGCCTACAAAAAAAACCTGGGTCACTTTGGTGCTGCCATAACTGCCAACTTTCATGACTTTACAAATAGGATCACGTTATACTTGGCCCAAATGAATTTCATTCTGCGAGTCCTTACGGCACCTAAAGCTTACCTTGAGCACACTGAGAAATCTTTAAAGCTCTGCTTGACAAATTAATGTAAGAATACTTCTGCGCAGTGGCCGGTAAACAGTGTATTTTCCTGCAGCGAGGAAAACCTGATGCTCCGAACAGCGGCCATTTTTCTGGGTCCTGAAAAGAAATCTGCCAAGAAAAGTTTTTTTCGGCACAAGAGGGCGCAGTTTTCAAAACTTTCCGATCCTTTTTTCAAGGTGGCCGCGCCGCGCGGCGCGGAGATTTACACAATTAGCGACTTGGAATATCACCGTTTTTTATATCCACCCTGCAAACATTACAAAAGAAGATCATTTGCGTCCTTTCTGGTTTAACGTTGTTGATTAACAACGAATGTATTGTGTTACGCAAGCGGTTTCTGAGATCGTGCAGTACTGCCCACTAGCTTGTTCACGATTTGTCTGAAAAATCCATAGTTCGGACTTCTCTTTCTAAAACTAAAAGAAAGAAGACTTCTTCTCATTAAATACTTTCTCAAAAAGTTTGAAAAGAGCATCCCAGACAACCTACCACCCAGTCACTTTCTGTCCTTTTTAATTATTCTTTCCAGCTTGTTATTATCTTTTTTTAAAATTCATTTAGGGTTAAAATCTATTTGGGTTATGTATACGCGTGGCGCAGAAGCCTTAAAGGGGGATTAACAGTACTGGGTTAGGCATGCCTTATTTTGTATGTGTCAAGTGATTAAAATATCTTTTGTGGACCGTTAGATCATCTTTTTCAAAGAGGTGTTTAAATTTGATGATTTGATAATCCCTGAAAATGTCAAATTATATAGAGATGTCAGAATGGGAGATGTAAACGAAGTTAAAGGTGAAATTTGTACCCGTTATGGGCCTCAGAAAATTTCCCATGTGGTGTCACACACAAATGTCATCAGCAGGTAGTTCAGATTCATATTTCATACACTCAACCAAAAAAAGAAAGTCCCCTCCCCCTACCAATTCTTCTTGTCTAACTCACAAACTACTGAGCATCTCTCGCTCAAATAACGACTAATCAGAACAGAAATTCCAGCCATACTCTTTATTTGGTCCGAAACAGTGATGTGTATGGAATTATATGCAATTTATGACCAATACCGAAAACAGTTGCATTTTTGTATACATACAAGTTGTGGTTCACACTCACCCTGTGAATATACAAAAGTGCAACTTTTTTTGGTAGCATTTGTCACAAACTGCATAATTTTGCACACGTTATCACTGTTTTTGGGCCAAACAAAGAGTATGGCTGGATTGCTAAGGAATTTCTGTACTGATAAGTCATAATTTGAGCAAGCTATGCGCAGTAGTTTTTAAGTTAGGCAAAAAAGTATGGGGGGGACTTTCTTTTTTGGTCTCATCTGGCATGAGGTACCAAACCGTTAACTTTCTTGTGATCCAAGCTACAAATACTACAACAGCCCCCCCCCCCAAAAAAAAAATGACAAGAGTTCTCGGTTTATCTTTCCTACAAACACAGTTTCTTCCTTTAATCATCTAAACAATTACACTATAAAAACAAATCAACAACTACTTCGCATTAAATACTGAATAAAAAGCCTTGCACCCATTTTACTCAAGGCTTTACCTCATCTAATATATTTTCGACATTTTTTAAACTTAAAACAGACCTCCCAAATAATCATCTTGACCTTTTGAAGCGAATCAAGGTGCCACCCTTTTTTTTCTCAAAATAATTCGGTAAAATTCTGTTCTTCAGCAAAATCGCCTGTACAATAAATAGATACAATTTGGTCATACGACTCAACCGTTTTGCCAAATTAAACTTGGACTTTACATGTGCACACATTGACCGCTAGCAATTCGACAGGAGGTAGCGTACAGATTCACACAGAGGTCAAAACATTTTGCTTGAAAACCGGACATAAAATATTACAAATCTAACTTGATGGGCTGTTTTTGCCAGGTCAAGTTTATATGCACTGCACATTGGTGTTGGTGATCTGATGCCATTACACACATACAAGAAATACATTCTAACAGCTTCTGCAATCCCATCAAAATTCCAGAAAGTTGAAAAAAAAAAGTTACCAAAATGTCATTGAAAGAGCTGGTTTTTGGTTAATGCGGAAAAGTATGTTACTTCTTGAAGTGAAAAATACTGAGGGGAAGGGATGAGGTTTAGCTCTAGTATCTAGCCCCTTCTTTTGTGATGCTGTAAACCTGAGTTATATGCTAGAAATAAAAAAGGGGGGGGGGGGTGTTTCATCGGAATAAAGGGGGGGGGGGGTGATTTTCCTATAAAAAATTTGGCACGGCATTTCGTTGTTGAACTTTGCAAAGTGTAATTAAGAACGTGCTATTTTGACATTAAAAATTCAAAGAAACAGTTCAGTCTTAAAACAGAGCAAGTACATCCTTTTAGATGTGGAACTTTCAGATGTGCCACTAGGCTATCAGCTTCTGACCACCGGTATCACATGACCGAAAAGAGCAATGTTCATAGCGATTTTTTTTGCAAGGTACATGTATACACATCATGGCCGACATGATGTCCATCTTCCAGTCACCAGTATTTTCCTTACTGCGTCACCAAAAATGAAACACAGGGATTAAATTTCACACATGGTTCAACTTGTATGGCACTGATTTTCATTAAGCTATCACCTAAACATCATTCATCCATGTTCAGTATATGGAGCTGGCTATCCAAGAAAAAAGAAAAGAAAAATGTGACTTCTTCCATTATTAAAAAACGGATAATCTCCGATTCAATGCCTGAGGGTAATTTTCAGTGAGTGGGGGAAGGGTTAGTTGGGGGTGGGGGAGATAAAGTTGACGATGGCGGAAACATTTTTAAAGTCAACCCACCTCAGCGTTACCAAAACTCAGTGAATTCAGTTATTTGCCAGTCAATCTTCATTCTAAGGTACACACTCCAGCGACCACATGGGCCTTCTAACTCAAGGGATTTAACAATTTTCGGTAACTTGCCGTCAAAAGGACAATGCCCTTGATACATCAAACAGCTCTTAACAAAAGTACTATGCATACAATTTACATGGCAGAATCAAGAATGAATTTCAGACATTTACATTTCACGAGAGCAGTGCGCTTTGCGTACCATGGACTTTGAGCACAACTACTTATCTCACTATGGCAAAATAATTCTTATTTACTGATTAAAATATGTCTATGACTTCACATAAAAGCACCCTTTTTAGGCAGAATTACAATAATCTGTCTAGCATTACATTTTCCTTCCCCGTTTTGGTTACAAATGCCGTTCTAATTATTTACAGATAAATTACAGTGGAAGTATGGTACACAAGGCCCTAAGCTTTGTTACACAAAACAGATTCTCCTTAACTGAACGGTCACACTTTGCGTTCTATTCGAGCACAATTCACATAAATTCAACAAGGAGAAAACAAATTTAGTGAGCTCAATTAGTCAACAACGTCAAAACACATGTTTCCACAACTCTTGGTTTTTTTTCTTCAAAATAAAATGCATAAAACTTATGCCTCACAAACAACCTGTAACATGACTGGGAAATTTGAAATCACCATTGACACTGAGAAAGCAACATATACAGCTAACCCAGACGACAACAAATCGATAAATCTACAAAGATTTACATGTGATTTTTTTTATACAGACGTGAATACTGTGTGCTAAAAAGAAAACTAACTGATCCGTTTAAGCTTCACTGCACACAATGGGCAACAACACTTGTGCCTTTCCAATGCCTCACATCATATTCTGGCTGTAAGCGTCATGTTACGTCCATGAAAATTTGTTCAACTTTTGTTGGATATTTGTAAATGTCATCAAGGCTGCGAATGGTCAAAACATCATTGGTTTTATAGATGTCTATTTTGACAGTTAAGCCGCCCTCAAGTTGACTTTGTGACGACACAGAACAGTGGGCGACTGACTTTTCAGGATCAAGAGACGCCTGCGATACGACTGTCCGGAACAAATTAGTAGCCAATTTTATTTTTGAACTGAGTGTAACGACGACGAACGGCATCAGTCGGCGCTAAAAAAAAGCATCAACGGTCACAAGAGTAGAACAATTATGACTGCTGCGACGTGTTCCCGATAGGCGGGAATCAATCGCAGTCGACCTGTGTGAAGTTACGGTGTCGTGTGCGCATCAAGATCTTATTTCATTGTGTAGCCAATCAGAGTGCGTCAAAAACAGCCAAATGAACAGATGTGACCATGGAAGGCCATTTGATTGTTACATGCTTTAACCACTATTGTTAGAGAGTCACATGATCGTCTATGGCGTGGAATCGTCGTGGGCGACATGAGCATGGTTGTGATTATTTTGTGTCGAGATGCTGCTTGTTCTCCATGGTCCAGTGGTTATGGTGTTTGACTCATGTACGAAGGTGCGTGGGTTCGAACCCTGCCAGGAACGTGGTGTTTGTGCCCTTGGGCAAGACACTTAACTACAATTGCCTCTCTCCACCCAGGAGGGTACCTGTGAGGGTCGAGGACCGATTGAGCGCTGATATCGGCTGCCGCGTGATCCCATGGCCTGATGAACGGGGTAATAATTGTAAAGTGCTTTGAGATTATTGAGTAACGATGGAAAGCGCTATATAAGCACAATTATTCCATGAGAATTACACGATTTCTCAAGTTTGTGACCCGAGCATTACTTTTCTGCTTGATGCCGACAGTTCCACTGCGGCACAAGCAAATCGCAGGCCGACCCGAGGGCACATTTACAGAGCGTTTGTCGTCTGCCAAAAAACAAAGAGTTTTTGCTGTATTAACACTGGAATTCCCTCAGGAAAACAAAAACAAGTCAATATTCAGCAAGTGGAAGGTTTTTGTAGGAGTTTACCAATTCCCATTTAACATCAGATTCTGTTGCACTATTCAACATTTTGCAATCGATTAGTGTCAAACAGCAACTTTGAAGTTTTCAGTCATATATCATCCTTCTTTTGTATTTACCTTATGGGTGTGCATTTATGAGTAGTACAGGAATCGGATTATCGATTGAAAAAAACCCACAGGAACCTGGGTACCCGTTAAAGAAACCAAACCCAAAATTTTAATCTCGGAAGTTGCTGTTCAGATTGTTTACAAAGGTCTGCAAGATAACACTACCACATCGTTGCGTCAATACAGCAAGATGCAAGTGGGTACATGGAGCTCAATTCACGTAGCTTTGCGGTGTCAATTGCATTTTCGTAAGTGTCCTAAACGTGAATCTATTGTTTTTCCGTGTAGCTTGGTTTTCATTTCCAAAATTCTCCACATAAATGACATTCCAAACCTTTCTTTTTCATTGTCTGAGAAGTTACTTAGTAATATGTAAAGTTGGTTACGGGTACTCAATTCCATAATCTGGAACCGGTTCCTGACATCAGCGGTCGGGTACTCGGGTACCCGATGCCGATGCACAGCCGGAACTATCGGAACTACCCTCGACTGGACTAGGGAAAGTTCCCCCTGGAAGGAAAATCCCAAATAACCTGTGAACCACGTTGAAATTCAACGGTGTGTAAAGTGAATCATGTTGATATGTGGTGAAGCAAAGCTGGTCCACAAATGAATCAGGGTTGACTAGAGACCAAGCAGGTGTTATGAAGTGTGGTTGGGATATTAAACAAGGCCGTTGTTTTAGCCATAAACACAGGCAGACTAAGGTTCCATGTAAATGCAACTGGCACCTTGGCGTGGCAGTGATCATAAGTATGAAGCAAACGCAGCTGCCTTTAGTTGCAAGGTAGTTTTGGGACCGTCCAAGTTACATGTACGTGTATATGCCCTGAGTGGAATTTTGTGAAGTGATTGACACAAATAGAGATGCACAAAGTGCAAGTACTTACTGTATCCAAACATTTAAACCTCGGTGCTTTATGGCACAATTTTGTACAGGATAACCTTATCAGCTCTGCATGGAATCACTTCTTTTTTAGGCAGCAACCTTTTTGAGATTCCGATCCTTGATGCATCTCCATTCTGAAATTGTGTCCTTTTTTTTTCGGGGAAAAAATAAATACAAATTTAAGTTCATTCCTGATCCATGGGCACTTCTGCCTGTACTGTGACAGTGGTCTCTTCTGACGAGTTTCCTGATTGGCTAATCTCCTCTGTTGAGGCCTCTGGCTGATTGGCCGGTTCCTCCACTGAGGGTTCTACTTTGTCTGATGGCTCTTTGACTTCTTCTGATTGGTCCGTTGTGTCTGTAGTGTCTGTGGCAGCCAATGAGGAGGCCTGTTCTTCTGGCGGTGGAGGGGTAATACTGGAATGACTTTGGTCTGGTTGGTCTGGTTGGGGGGCTGAGGTGGCTTCTGAGCTTGATTCATCTGCAGTTTGTGTTTCTTCCATGTCAGTAGAAGACTTTACTAGCTCAGGCTCTGTAACTGTTGTAAAGAAACAGAAACATACACACGTTCACTGCATGTGACTATAAAGGGCATATCTATGACTGAATTTTTCCACCATATGAGATATTCATTGTGGTAACCACTGCACTTTCACATCTGACTGCACAGCCAACCCTAGCAAGCTTGGTGGTTGAGTTGTGAAGACATTTGCATTGGTTAGCTGGAGGATATGGGTTCGAGTTCCACTAGAGAAATTTTTTGATTTTTTTCCCCAGAAAGTCTAAGGCAGTTAGAAGTATACAGTACATATACTTGTGTAAATCAATATTATCTGATTAACTTTTTTTTTCGACTGTACTTTTTTTGATTATCTTATAATATGCATCATATTTGTCTTAACAATGAAGGATGATCTCATTCAAATGTACTGTGAGTGTACCAATCAATGCTATACAGTAGGAATGCTGCTATAACGAACATCACGGAATCCACATAAATTGTTCGTAATAGCAATTGTTTGGTATATCAATTTTAAACTGCTGGTGTTCCGGTACTCACTTTTCAATAAATAGCGCCCTTCGATAAATAGCGCCCTGGTAGTTACTGAAAGACGACTTTGAACACGTGCCGACTACTGAATTATGTAATTCCACAGTTTTTGAGCTTACTACACGCAGTAATTGGTGGATTTCCCCTTCTATTCCGTGAGGCAATAACAGCCACTTGTCACTCTTCTGTTGACATTTTTTAACAACAATGTTTGGTATGTATTCTACACAAAAATTGGGAGCCAAGGACGATGTGTCGGTATAGCCGACAGTTCGGTAGAGCAGTGTTCGGTACAGCGACGTTCCACTGTACTATTAAGTGCAGAGAGTGAACGTGTGTATATTCATGAGTTGCTCGCGCAAAGCACTCAACTGCCTGCGAAGCGGGCAACTCGCCTGTGAAGCCGCCTCCCCCACAAAGTGGGTGAGGCCAAACCTCGTTCTATGCTCATACTATAAAGTGCAGAGGGTGAACGTGTGTATATTCATGAGTTGCTCGCGCAAAGCACTCAACTGCCTGCGAAGCGGGCGACTCGCCTGTGAAGCCGACTCCCCCACAAAGTGGGTGAGGCCAAGCCTCGTTCTATGCTCATGAAGACAATTGACACTGCACTTGAAAGCTCAAATTTACTCTATTGTGTCGGAGCAGTATTTTGAGACATACTCTCCCCTCCCCCCAAAATGAATCAAGCTAGAAAGATGGTCTTACACACACCTTTTGGGTCTGGCGATGGATCGGTTGCAGCATTGTTGTCCTTTGGAGGTGAGGTATCAAAGTATCCAGAGCGAGGGGGTAAGGCTGAATCTGGTGAGCTGTCGCCGCTGTCTGCACTGTCCATCGAGGAACAACTATCCTGATCACCGTCACCTACAATCAACATCATCATTATTAGGATAATCATATTTTTCATATCTTACAGAGATCAGTATCTAGATAATGATTATTACAGTTCAAGAGGTTGTGGAATGCTCGAAGACATTTCCGTCATTTTTTTGGTATATGTAGCCTAAGGTGTGATGAAATAAAAACGACTATTGTTTCTGTCATGAAATGAGTACAAAGGGTACTTTTGAGAGCTATTTTTCAGGTCCTGTTTCGACCCGAACGTGCAATTTGTGTAAAAGTCGTCGTTGCGGGCAGCAAACAAAACACAGTAAATCGTGACGTAATAAACAGGACTCGTGTATGCTACTCTGCGTCGGGAGTCCTGTTTATTACGTCACGATTTACTGTTTTTGTTTGCTGCCCGCAACGACGACTTTTACACAAAGTGCACATTCGGGTCGAAACAGGCATGACAGGACTTGAAAAACAGCTCTCAAAAATACCTTTTGTACTCATTTTATGACAGAAACAATAGTCGTTTTTATTTCATCACACCTTAGGCTACATATACCCGAAAAATGACGGAAATGTCTTTGAGCATTCCACAACCTCTTTAAGTACTTAAGTTGCTATATGTGGCCACAGAACCACAACTGTGGTGTACATGTAACTGCCTGCTTAGACTTGTGGACAAGTCACTAGACAGTCGTGTTTTTTTCTGTCTGCCAGGGCCCGCAATATTATTAGCACAGCGCTGTGTATCGTGTTGATCATTAATTGCTGGCCTCAACATGTCTAACAACTTGACTAATATGAATTCGGAGGGTTATCATTTATGCCTTACGTTTTCACAGAGAGGGCAAATGATAGCCCATCCTCTGGGGAAGCATCCATTATAAGAGTAAGGGACAGAAGGGATATCTTTCCCTTGATCAATGGACGCTTCTTTCTTTCACTTTTTGTTTTCGAACGAAATATTACATACTCCGTGGTAAATTACAAAATATAACATGTCACTATGTGCACCGTACATGCCAGGTGTCATATAATATTAGCTATCCTTCGAGCGCGAGTGGAACACGGAATAATGTAGTGCGTCTGTGTATGTGGGACACAGATGCACTACATTTTCCGTGTTCCACGAGCGTGAGCGTGATAACGAATTTATCTTCAAGCAAACTTGACGCGCAGTAAAGTTGGACCATCGCTTTACACGTACCTTTTAGCGGTTTACGCATGCAGCTGGAATGTCGCTCACATCTTGGAATAGCACAAAACGCAAGATGCGATATGGACCGTGCAATACAGCCTCATATCACACTGTTGATGGCATGGATCGACCAATCAGGATCGAGGATGCAAGTTTGCTTGAAGAACAATATTTATATCCTCCTGATTCTTGGCCAATCAGAGTTCTCCATACCAAGACGCATACATGCCAGGTGTCATATAAAACAATTCATATCCTCCTGACTCTTGGCCAATCAGAGATCTCCATCTAAATCTGGTGGCAAGTCCAATACATTGTGTACAAAGCCAGGTACAGATTATTCAAGTCATTAATTGGAACCACGTACAGCCATATTGGGGCCGAGGATGCACGAATCATTCCCACAAAGTGCCATACTGCACACTAAACGTAACCCTGGAACGGTATGCGGTGCATGGTACACGGCGGCGCAGGCAAACTAAAGCCTGCCAATTACACAACTTCATTTTAAGTGTACCGCCTGCTCTCCGTAACAAAGGCATACGTGTACAGTTTGCACTTGGATTTCTTCCAAATTTAGACCTTTATACATTTGTACTACTTTTGGAACAATTGCAGACAGCCCAGATTCTTTTTGACTCACACTTTTCTTTAACCCTCCGACGGACGCAGAAAGCCCATTTAGTAACACACTTACAGTAAGGGGTCCCCCGGGGACCCAAATATTTAGCGCCACGGTTTGAGGCTACACAACACTGTATCCACATGAACACAATCTTGCCATGTCTGTAGACTAAGGAGGTGTATTTGTATACATAGTCTGTGGTCAAGCCGTGCACTGTCTACCCGCAAGTGACCTTGTTTGTGCACGTGTATATGGTGGGTCCCCGGGTGGGCAGAAATTGTGTCGGTCCTTAGCCCAGGTTGTCATGCTCAGATATGCCTGACCCGGGGTCACACACTAAAGGTGACTGCATATATCCGTAGAGGGTGTCTCTTGCTAGGATTAGATGGACGATCACCAGAATTGGTTAGAATTTTTTTTTTTAATTAAGGTAATTAACCAAATTGGGTCCCCAAAAGGGCTAGTTTCTGCGTCGGAGGGTTAAACTGGCCAACATATTTTTGTTAGTTGGATTCTCTCACTTTGTGTGGACATCTATTTGATTGAACAGTTACACCACAGTGATCTGAAACTCCTTAACCCTAACTCCCTAGGCCTTTTGCTAGGATGTAGCCTCAATTCTGCAAAATCCTCCGTTATTTCTTGAATATGGACCAAGGAGGGGTGACCACTGCCTGAATCCTGCAAAATCCTCCGGCAATCACTGTCAATAGGCTGAGGCAGAGGCAGTGACATTCTGGAGCAGTGCGGAGGATGTCAAGTATAATCAAGGACTAAATTTATGCACAGCTGAGCATAAACAACACAAAGTCTGGCCCAAGACCTTGACACAGTGCGTACTCCGAAATCAGCAACACACTTTCACCATGTAACATCAATCCTGAAAATTCCTCCAATTTGCAAAAAGGATTTTGGAGGATTCAGGCCGGTTAGAGTTAATAGTGGGGAGCCATAAAGCATTTTAGTAATGTTGCCAGATTCATTAGATGCTATAAAAATCCACTGACAACATAAATATCAGCGATCAACATTGCATAATTCTGACCTCACTCTTTGGCCAATGGCACTTATTTTCTAAAAGACACTTGTAATGAATATTGAATTGTGTTTGAAACACCGATGCACTTCCGTGGAAACCATTGTGACAGTTTCTATCTATGCAGAAGCACAGTATTGCTTCTCTGGCTATACCCCATCAAAATCAAAATTCCTGAAGAGCTGCAAAAGTTCGGAAGGTTTATGAAAACAGACGAAATCATCACTGCTGGCCAATGTTTATCACTAAGAATGAAAATACAAACCCTTGTTTCCGTCACTGTCATCCGAATCTCCTGAAGCTGGAGGATCTGACGCTTCCGTTGGTTTACACGCCTCAGCTTCATTATTGGTCGTCGACGCTGCGCTTTCCTGACTATCACTATCAGTCGGTGGTGACTCATTATCACCGCTGGTAGTTCTTTCATTGCTTTGATCCATTTCAAGTTCCGATGTCGTACCCTCGGCGTTTTGCCTCGTGGAATCGACGGTCTGCTCCTGGGCGGGCGTAACCGCATCGCCGAGCGGCGGGGTAGCAGTGGCTTCAGCTCCGTTGGTGTGGGTCGCCTCGTCTGAGGGGGTAACATCACCCGACGCCTGGGAGTCACTAGAGGGAGTACTTGTTTGCGTGTGGATATCGGACAGGACACCGTTCACCATAAGGTTGCGGTTTCGAACCTCGCAGGAATGGGTGATGCGCTTTCCGGTCGGCGTTACTGTGCTCACAACCTGTACGTTCTGCAATGTCACAATGTCACAAAGTAAAAATTTCAAGTGAGTAATGTGTAGAGATTTTTCTATCCTTTCTGAAAACTACCTATGATCTGTTATCCCATAATTTTTTTTGACGTAAAAAAACCACCTCTACAACTCAGAAGTAAAATATGTAAAAAGATGCCAATTATAGTCTAGGATTTAAAAGGTGTCTGTTACTTTAAAATGTTCTCTTACTTTATCAAGGCCTAACCCTCCCTCTCTTGGTGATAAAATAGAGAGAGGTACCCTATCTGTCAAAATCTATCAAGTGACCGTTGTAATCTAGACTCAGATTTTTGGGTCTTCTCACCTTTTCAACTCCTCGCATGAACTTGTCGCTTCTCTGGTAGTAACGCTTTGGATGTGTTAGCAATTCACACAGACGTTGCATGGTGAATGGCGCACTGCAAACAATATTGAGAAATGCAATTAAACAAAAGGTCTCCAAAAACAAAAAAAAGACAAAGTGGAATGCTTTTATCGAGTAGAAGTTGATATACGTAGTAATAGGTGCTGCGATTAAGTCAAAATTTGCAGGCTAAAAATGTTTTCAGGGGCTGATCTAACTTTCAGGAAACAAGGGGGGTTGGGATTTGACATGGTGGAGGGGGGGGGGGGGGGAGTTGAGTCCAAGGCGTGCTGAGGGCACATCCTGCTAGGGGGGTCTGCAGGTAAGGCCCCCCCAGAAAATTTTGAAATCTGCGATGATTTCTCCTGCCTTCTATTAGGGCAATTCAAAACATATTTAGGAACTTAGCATTCCATATTTTTTCTGCACATTTTACTATTTTCATAACATTAGTCAGCAGCTGAACGGAGGGGGGTGGGGGGGGGGGGGTGGGGGGGGGGAGGGGGGATGGGGGAGGGGGGTTCCGACCCCCTCTAGATCCACTACCGTTATTACTTCTAATTTGTCAGTAAGTTAAAAAACAAACCACCCCCAAACTTTATTCTGCTTTATAGCAGGTTCAAGGACAATGGAGAACAGCGTATGAACTGTGAATGTACCTATTGAATGCGTTGAGTGCACGTAGTAAACGTTCCCTCATATCATCAAACTTGACGTTCTCTACGTTGGGCAACATGGGCACCTCTTCACATGGGTTGGACTGGATGTACTCTTGGATTACGTTCTCTAGTTTGGTGACAACGAGGGGCTTGAGCTTACTCCAAGGAAATCTGGAAAAATAAAATAAAATAAACAAACAAATGTAATAAGCCAAGGAAGTATTGTTGCAGGTCGTGCTCCAAATCCAGTTTGGGTCGATTTCGGTTTGGATATTTTTTTATCTGAACTATGGTTCAATTCAGGTTTAGCAGTAAATCTGAACATAAAAGCGAGTTGCTAGGGACGTACACAGTTTTAGGATTAACCCTAAACTTCCCAAATCCTTCAAAATCTTCTTTATAAAATGGAGAATTTTGCGGGATTGAGGTTACATCCTAACAGAAATGCCTAGGGAGTTAGGGTTAAAAACCACTTTAAAGTTGTGCTGTGCTTTTTCAAATAATTTTGAATTTCATTATTCTAGCTTGGACTTCATCAAATATGCCCATTTTTGAAATGCGATGGGATTTGTGTGCAAATGCGCTGTAAAAAATTGACAGAGAGGTTATTAAAATCATACAAAGAACATCATGTTTACAAATGTATGTATTTCAAGGTAGCGCAATGGCTGATGTTTAACAGATTTTACAGAAGAAATTTCAGCTAATTTTCCCACAGAAGCTTTAAATCATGCATGTAAATAGTGGCATTTGACAAATAAAAGCACCCAACTTATGTGATTAAAATAATATTTTGGATGTTTTTCATCATCTCCCAGCGACCGGTAGGGGCTGAATTGAACGGGGAAAAAAAAAAAAAAAAAAATTGCACACATATGAATATTGGGTTAAAGAGGTTGTGGAATGCTTGAAGACATTTCCGTCATTTTTCGGGTATATGTAGCCTAAGGTGTGATGAAATAAAAACGACTATTGTGTCTGTCATGAAATGAGTACAAAAGGTACTTTTGAGAGCTGTTTTTCGGGTCCTGTTTCGACCCGAACGTGCAATTTGTGTAAAAGTCATCGTTGGGGGCAGCAAACAAAACATAGTAAATCGTGACGTAATAAACAGGACTCGTTTATACTACGCTGCATCGGGAGTCCTGTTTATTACGTCACGATTGACTATGTTTTGTTTGCTGACCCATTTATGTCCCCCTATCAGTTTAGTACGTGTATTGGTGGGTGTGTAATCCAATACTTACAGTGGTTCTCCATTGCGAGCTATTCTGCACAGTAGTTGTTCAAGCTCAGATGGAATCTCACGCGATGGTTTCCGTTCAAATGCTGTAGACAATGTACCAAAGACAATGATTGAATTAGCTCAGAATAGTCACAACTTGCAAGCAATGTCAGTGCTACACGTAAATTTAAACAAGACAAGGCAAGCCCAGCAGAGCTGGGCCCAATTTCATGGCGCTGCTAAGCACAAAAATTTGCTTAGCACAAAAATAGTCTGGCTTATAAAAGCAGGTTACCAACCAAAACTCTACGTGATGTATACTGCTCGTGATTAGCATTCAGCTCTTGTTTGCTTAGCATGAAAATCACATGGAGTTTTGGCTGGTAACCTGCTTTTATAAGCCAGACTTTTTTTGTGCTAAGCAAATTTTTGTGCTTAGCAGGGCCGTGAAATTGGGCCCAGGTCCAGAGCACACCAAATGTTTTGACTTGACTCAGAATGGCTGTTCACTCAAAGCATCTTTTCATGCATATGGTGTGCACAATGGACCGGATTTTAGTACATCTAGTGACCTTGGTACATTTGGATTTTATTTCCCATTGACGGCCAGTCCGTGGCAAGGGCGGTCCCTATCAACAAGATGAATCAAATCCAGTCTTGGCAATATTGGCAGCGCTACCCAGGAAATTCTCAGCATACCTCACGTGCATGCATTATTAGAGCGTTTTCGAAATGACTGGCTTTGGCTTCGTTTTCGGCTTAAAGGGAAAATACATTTGCAAACATCAAAAATAAAACTACCAAATCATTTTGAAATACCTTGCTGGACTGTTAGTGTTAGTGAATGACAGTGTAAAGCATCCTGTAAAATCATGGCACCTGGTATACTGCCATTTTCAAGAAAAGTGCTATTTTTGTATCAATTTCCAACGCTGGTCGGCCGATCAGCGTTGGAAAAAAAACTGGCTTTTTTTCAAATACTGGCCCCAATTGACCATCGCACTTGTTTGCAATCGATTACACACACTATGATAGTATGAACGGGTACAAGCCAGCTAGACTGGTTCCCTGACCTTACAATTCCCCAATGTATGTAAACTGCTCTGTTTCTTCTTCAATGGAGTCAGGGAATCAGACTACAGGAAAATGATTGTTTTTCTTGGTTTTTATGGCATTTTTGAACCCAGAACCTCAAAAAAGTCAGTGTAACTATATTTGCTATATATTTCCAACCCCCCAATTCCATCCATTTCTGAAAATTACAGCAAAAGTAAATGATGTATATTCCCTTTAATGACATTTTAAACCCCCAACTTCTGGAACTCCAGCTACATTTTGGTGCCTGTTACGCTTCAGGAGCATTCCATCGGTCGATATGAAGCCAAAAGTTGGAATATTTT
Source organism: Patiria miniata (assembly GCF_015706575.1). Taxonomy (NCBI): domain Eukaryota; kingdom Metazoa; phylum Echinodermata; class Asteroidea; order Valvatida; family Asterinidae; genus Patiria; species Patiria miniata. Next base: position 3,152,301 of record NW_024037052.1, read on the forward strand.
TGTTTAGTTTGCCTCTCAGTGATTCAGAAGTAGCAGGCAAAGCCGAAACCGAAGCAAAGGTTTCGAAAATCCCCATAGTCAGATAGTTTGAAACTTTGACTACAGCGCGTGTGAAGTACATGTATACTCAGAATTTCCTGGGAAGCGCTGCCAATATTGCAAAGACTGGATTTGATTCATCTTGATAGAGACCTCCACCGCAGCGGCAACTTAACCACATTTATCACGGACTGGCTGCAAAAAAAGGGAATACAAATTCAAGACTACCCTGTGACCAGCAAAAAGAACAAGTATGATTTCCACATAATGTATCATCTTTGATTGGCAGATAGACGAAAGTACACTTAAGTTTATCAAATTCTACAACTAAAGGCTTGTGATGCAGATATGCTAATTAACCCATTGTTTAATGTGAAACACACAATGTCTGAGTGAGGCCCATACCTTAATTAATCCTAACCGCCCCAACCTTCAAAATCCAACTGTTTGATTCTGTTGGAGTGGGTACTGCATTAGTAAAAACTGATTATACTTTACATGGGGTCAGGCATACCACCATAATCAGAGTCCAACAGTTTGGGTGTAGAGTTTACCATATGGTGTTGGACTTTGCAAGAGTGAGGAAGGTTCCTAGTAACTCACTCAAGGGGGTTAGGGTTAGTTAATCATAACTTGACATAAATAGAATGGGACAAGTAACGTTTTTAAAGTTGAAGTTCTAAAAGTTTTTGGATTCTGCGGAATTTATTTCTGATACTTAGAGTACTGTACTGGTACGTATGGTACATGTACATGAACTGGCAGTAAAATGCACAAAAGATCCAATTCACAAAAGATTCAATAGAGTAGAACCTCCGCACACGTTTTCCCTTGGCATCACGACAAAGGGACCACAAACACATAAAGGTTTCAAAGCTTTTCACATTATTCATAAATAGTGATACAGTGTACATGTATATACATTTGTATAGCCTACATTACATCTAGACATTTGTAACACCCTAACAATTTCTTTCACAAAAACCTGAACTGTTTACTTTCAATGCAGACACACAGAAACAGGGTATGGTACATTTATACAAATGTACATGTATGCAACGTGAAAAGAAATGTTTTACAATGGACGTTTGTGTGTATTTTGCCAGAGTGGAAGGGTGCTTTACTACATGTAATTACATGTATATTTGTCAAATGGCATTTACATTGCATCACCCATTTGAGAACAACACTGCTTATAGGTTTTTGAATAAAGATTGTGAATTTAGTACATGTAAAATAACTGAATAGTCTTTAGTCTTACTTCAACAGACACCTTTAACCCCAACCTTCCCAAATCCTCTGAAATTCTCTTTCCAAAATGGAATATTTTGCAGGATTGAGACTATATGGCAAAAATGTGTGGCTGTTTTTGAAGGATGCTCTGTGTAAAGGTCTTGGGTGGGACCTTGTGTTGTTTATGCTCAGCTGTGCATACATTTAGGTCTAGATCATACTTGAAATCCTCCGCACTGCTCCAGGATGACACTGGCTCTGCCTCAACGTATTGACAGTGATTCTGCAGGATTGAGGCAGTGGTCACCCCTCCAAGGACCACATTCAAGAAATAACTGAGGATTTTGCAGGATTGAGGCTGTATGCAATATTTGCATGGAGGCAGTTGGAGGATTTTGCAGGATTGAGGCTGCATCCTACCAAATATGCCCATGGAGCTAGGGTTAATCTAGTCTGAGTAACTTGGACCCAACTTATTGCCTTTTTAACATTCGGACATGGTCTGGCGATAGTGGGGTCCAAGCTAATAGTGCGAGCTGGACAACACAATTCTGTCACTGTCCCAAAAACCAACAGTTTCCAACAAAAAACATCCGATTTCACCTTCAAAACGGCCTCCAAATTACTAGATACGCCAACTGAGGTACAAGTAGACATCGATAATTAAGATGGTTGTACTGAAGTTTACTTACGATCCGGATGAAAAGTGAAATTTCCCGTTCAATTCCGAAAGCTCCCCTCGCGATCGTGAACACGTTAAATTTCCGATTCGTGTTAATGTTTGAACGACGCGATGTGGTCCTCATTCCCAGCGTACATTCGATGGTCCCCGTATACCGAGTGCGATTCCGTTACCGAGCGGGCGTGATGCATCGATTATGATAAGGCCAAAAAAAAGAATACTTCTGCTTCCGGTTACCCGACCGACCCTATTTTTAGGCTGCGACCCTAAAAATTTTATCGGCAATTCCACAAAAAAAAAAAAAAAAAAGATTGAATAAATAAAAATAAAAACCTTATGTCTTGTCTGTCTTCACAAAATACCTCTCAACAACCCTTTTGCATAAAAAAATGCTTGTATTTATTGTTTTCTTACTTACATTCGCTATTTTTTTCAAAAGAAACCTCCGTTATTTTTACAAATATTCGCTTTGCGATTCAACTACTTCGCAATTCGATGTCTATAATCACGTGCGTAATAAGCGCAATGCGGCGACGACTGGTTCCCGCCGCGCCAAGCAGGGTCCAATGATGAAAATGCGGTAACTAGTCTGTGCACTGCTATGCGATCGATAGCGCTAGCATGGCTATGCAGGCGCAGGCACGTGCTCTGTCAACTGGTCAGATTCGACATCGTAAAAATGCCAAGAAAGACATCGTAAAAATGCCAAGAAAACACCGATGGAGAAAGAACATTTTTGCAAGTTAATTCACAGATTTGATCTAGCTTGTTTGTGTATGTATTTTCCGTGTTCAAGAGTTCATTTTGAGATCGCACTACTCGTATTTGGAGTGATACAATGCAGCGTGTTTCCCGAAATTTTCGACCCGTTGGCCGCGGGCCACACATGTACATGTACAGTGCATCACACACTTCAGAGTTTTGGCCAGCTCCCCTTCTTGACTAGCGTTGTGCATATGGTGCGAACGACCTGAATTTTCCACAATTTTTTTTACGAATTATCGAACGTAAATAAATTGACAATAATTAAGGTAGGTTTTATTCACTTTTTGTGGCCATTTTGTGTATAGCTTTTGTGGTGCAATGGAAATAGTTCAGGCTAAAACTTCGCATATAATTGAATACCCCATTCAATCTGCATAAAAAAAATTGGCAAAAAAAAAAAAAATTCCGACCGACCGACCCTATTTTTGAAAGGCATGTAATCGGAAGCAGAACTATTCCTTTTTTTTGGCCTAATGAGTAGACTGGCTCGCATTAGTAAACACAGGTGCATTTCGAACGGTAAAAGGGAAGCGGGAACCAGCTTGAACTGGTATCCATCCATAAAAGCTGCCCTAGTTCCCGACTACCTATTAATATCGTTCGAAATGCACCTGTGTTTACTAATGCGATCCAGTCTACTCATTATCATATGTGCATCGCGCACGCTCGGTAACGGAATCGCACTCGGGATACGGGGACCATCGAATGTAAGCTGGAATGAGGATCACATCGCGTCGTTCAAACATTAACACGAATCGGAAATTTAACGTGTTCACGATCGCGAGGGGAGCTTTCGGAATTGAACGGGAAATTTCACTATCCATCTGGATCATAAGTAAACTTCAGTACAACCATCTTAAGTATCGATGTCTACTTGTACCTCAGTTGGCGTATCTAGTAATTTGGAGGCCGTTTTGAAGGTGAAATCTGATGTTTTTGTTGGAAAATGTTGGTTTTTGGGACAGAATTGTGTTGTCCAGCTCGCACTATTAGCTTGGACCCCACTATCGCCAGACCATGTCCGAATGTTAAAAAGGCGATAAGTTGGGTCCAAGTTACTCAGACTAGGGTTAATCTACATGTATCAAATGATTTCAACATTGGCAACAAGTGCTCTTGACCGAGCGGTGTAGACTGGTGTGTTTAATAATGAAAGTTCCATGGATGTTCAGTAAGTAAATACAGTAAACTTTGGCTAAACCGGCACTCTTGGGAACCGAAGAATTTATGACGACTTACGCGAATGCCTATATCTCCTGTAAGACGTCATTTTGCCGACTTACATGAATGGTCTTTTGCACACATGATTCATTGCACTAATTGGCTTTGATTTACCCTGGATTATCTCCTTAAAGTTAATGCTCGAGTTGAATCCAGCAAATTAATCCTCGAATTGTATCATCACATTTGGGGAATTGATAGTAGAGACCACGATACTATGTACATGCACAGTAATGAATCAAATGCATGCATGGTCCGGTATACCAAGCATGCGTTGACTGTAGCCCAGGTTGGACGAAGTCTTCATTGCATTACGACTGACGTCCAGGTCTCCAGGATGACAAATCTCTACATAAGACCACCCAAAATTTTGACCAGAGTTTTGTTATGTTTTACCTCGTTATAGAAGCTTATTTCACGCCTACATACTCTATGTGTCCTTATCTATTGGTCCAGGGGGTTAAGGAATTCCATATGTGATGCTGACCGACGTTAAGCAGGAAAATAAACTCTAAAGCAATGTTAAACTTGTACGTGTTTGTAGACTCTTTTCATCAGTTTCTCATCACCGTACCGCGTCGTACGAAAGCGCACACGCTAGCGCCCTCCTTGGTTGGTTTTGGTGGGAACGTGCAGTGACGTCACTCCAGCCAACCGAAGTCATGAAAACACTCCACCAATGACCAAAGCCGAAACATGTTTCTGGTCATGGTCGCTAAAACATGCCCTGTCATTAGTCCACGCGCGCTCGGTAACGGAATCGCACTCAGGATACGGGGACCATCGAATGTACGCTGGGCATGAAGAAGAAATCGTTCAAACATTAAACACGATCGGAAATTTAACGTGTTCAAGATCGCGAGGGGAGCTCTCCGAAATGAACGGAAAATTTCACTTTTTTTCCGGATCGTAAGTAAACTTCAGTACAACCATCTTAATCATCGATGTCTACTTGTACCTCAGGTGGCATATCTAGTAATTTGGAGGGCGTTTTGAAGGTGAAATCTGATGTTTTTTGTTGGAAAATGTGGGATTTTGGGACGGTGTTGTCCAGCTCGCGGTATTAGCTTGGACCTTACTATCGCCAGACCATGTCCAAATGTTAAAAAAGGCGATAAGTTGGGTCCAAGTTACTCGGACTACCCTGTCATTGGATAGGCGACCGCGCTTACAAGTTAGTGCGCATGCGTTTGAGGGTGGTTACTTAGTCTGGTTCCATTTAGTCTTAGACATGAGCGTCGGGAATAATTGTCAGGTCTGGCAACCAGACTAGTGGTTACTAAGCAAATCACGCGTGCACACTGCGAGTTCACGCTGCACGCCACGGACGTACGTCATGCATGTACGACTAGACTAGACTCGGCGGTGAGAAACTGATGAAAAGATTCTACAACAACGTACAAGTTTAAGGTTGCTTTAGAGTTTATTTTCCTGATTAAGGTCGGTCAGCATCGCATATGGAATTCCTGAACCCAGCGGCCTAATAGATAAGGACACATAGAATACTACGATGTAAAAATTCGCTTCTCCAACAAGGTAAAAATATTGAAAATATTGGTCATGCATGTTTTCGCCCGGTTTTGAGCACTTCATATCCTGGACTCCCTCCGTAGCGTAGGCCGTAGGGAGGAAAGGGAGGGAGTCCACCTGGGCTAGCATTGACTGCAGCACTAGTCATTCAATATTAGACGACCCCAAAATGCGGGCCTAAAGGTTAGCTTGCTGGGATAACCGCCGGCAAAATATCCACTATCTATATTATAATATACTAATATTACTAAAGAAAATGGAACATCATGCATATATTTCCCACTGCCTGATTCATTGCATTGGGCACGTAGGGCGCCCTCAAGTTCAACTAAACTAGTCTTCTCGACTCATTTTCTTCACACTGTGTAAGTTAAAAAAAAAATGTATTAATCCTTACCATTTAGAGCATCCAGGAAGGTCTCAGTATTCTCCTCCTTCTCCTCCGGCATTTTGGCTAACATAGCTCGAAATATGAATGTGAAAAACGGGTACAAACGTTATAAAATTACCACAAACCACCATCAAATGACGACTACATGTATGTACAAATATCCGCACCGGCTCGTACGCACGTCCGTACGCCGTACGTAATCAATGGAACTTATCGGAATTTCGGCGGCGGGAATTAGACATAACAGCTGGTATTCGCAATAGCTATAACACGATGAGGGACCAACGATTATCCAAGGTCGGCTGACATGCACGTTGAATGGTGAACACTAGGGTGACCGTTTTAGCCGATTTTCGGCTAACTTTGACAGATTTTTTGGTAAAAATAGGGTTTGACAGAAAATTTGACGGAATGGATTTTTTTGGCAGATTTCTAGCAGAATTCTGCAAAAATTGGTTATTTGACAGAAAAACATAGCAAATTTGAAAAAAATGGTACAGCTTCAGTCTTTGCAAACAAACCCTTGCATAATGGGACAGGTTGGCTGGTCTAGGCCTGTGATGAGGTTTACTGGGAATCGGACTCAGTCGTCGTGACGCAATCGCATTTTTCCATAGACCATAGATTATTTATGATGTGATTTGCACTTGCATGTGATTTGAAGTGTGTAGAGTGCATTGCGAGTAATTCTGGGGAATTTGGCAGATTTTTGATAAATCAACAGATTTTTTAGTGCATTTAGCAGAATTTGGCTATGACCTTACGGTCACCCGGGTGCACGCGAGACTTGACTCAAAATCAGCGAGTTCCAAGTTCAAATTGGATCATGGATCGCCACAAGTCATCACAAGTTAATTTTGTCATACTACTACTAGGCCATGAACCATCACAAATTTGGCAATTTGGCTTCATCTCTAATTGACCTGACTTGTAAACTGACTTGTGCTTGAGTCGATTGTAAATATCTCTTTTTCAGTTAGCTACACCGCGATTTTTTTCGTAGAACTTTACGGCGGGCATTGTAATTAGTTAACGTTAGGCCGAAATGATGTGCTCTGTTCCGCCCCCCCCCCCCCGAAAAAAATATTCACATTTTTGCATTGATTTACATAATGATCGTACGGAATGCTGCTCCATATAAGAAAAAAGAGTTGCCATAAACTTTAAGCTGTGTAAGCTGAACCAAAGCTTGTTGGTTTACGAACAAATAACAACAAATACCACGGTTTCGGTTATAACGAAAAAGAAATTCTGGTTGAATATAACAAAAACAAAACAACGTTTGGTTAATAATAACGAGAAAACGTTTCGTAGTAACGAAAAATGTTTAACCCAAACCCTTACGAAACAAATGTTTAACCCTAACCCTAACACTAACCAAAGATCGTTTAGGCATAGCGCCAGCGTGACGGTTATAACGAACAATCAAAAATTATGAATATAACGAAACTTCTAGTCGAGCAACTTTTCCTGATGTGGCGGCATTACGCTTCCATTATATAGTTATTATCGCAAGGCACTTTCAGCAGTATTGAAAAGCATTCAGGGGTATGAACCAGAATCGTATTAAAAAAAAAAAGAAATAATATGTTAACCCTATGTATACACACAAGATTCTCCGATCCATTTGCTTTTGTCTGCTGGTCAACATCACGTGTCAACTTTACCAAGCATTTATTTCGTGATATTCGTTTTCATGGATTTAGTATTGAATCAATTTATACAAAAAGAACACTTTAAAACGCTAGAGAATAATTCAGTGAAGCAAAAATTCGACATCATCAGTCCAACTGGTTCCAATATCTGAAAACTTAATTTTATTGCACCAATTATATGTACAAATAGGCTAAAGGATTATTAACACGCAATCTCGAAAAGCTACAAAAGTATGAACGGAAACTGATCCCTAAAACAAACTCGAGGGTTAAGAAATTGAAGGTAATAATAAAAAAAACCTTATTGTGATCTGCATGTTGAAAACTGCGTGAAATAAAGCACTTACATTACGGGCACACTTTTGACGTCACTTTTGACGTTTTAGGCAAACCGGATTAATGGACCGATCCAGTAAACCCATAGAGTTATATTATAAAAACTAGAGCGCGCATTCACTATACCGCACGCACAATGCAGACGTGCCAACCTGTACACCTCACCGCCATTTTGTAAGTGGGCAAAAAATACTCGGATGTGCACACTTCAGGATTGACTGCAATGCGTATCTTGTTGTTTTACTGTTGGTTCCACTTATAAATCCCCCCCCCCCGACGATGCCTTGTTTTACCGTGCTGTTTTGCCTAACGTTATGTGTTGTGCGCATGTGCTTTGCCCACTTACAAAATGTCCTTGCCAGCACGGGGTCACGTGATGAGTGCGCTCTCTCTATGAGTAAACCCCGCCCACTGCGCACTGGGCAAATTAACACGTGCTCCTACCAATGCCACACTGCATTTTCCTGCCGCGCGCATCATACGCGCGTGACTTTTGTGCGAGCACGTCGGACATATAAGTCAGGGCTGTGATTGGTCAGAACACCATGGGGCGGTGCTTACTGGATCAGTCAATCATAGTCCACCCACACACCGTATACCTTTATTAGGAAAAAACTCCGTTTATTTCGTTGCATTCCCGAAGATCATTATCGTACACCACCATACATTTATCGTGAATTTCATGTCGCGGAAAAAAAAAGATGTTGTAGAACTTCAACTAGTGTCTAGAAAAAAATTGCGATCATCGACAGCGTCGTGAAATAAATTATTTAGTACGTCTTAGTTGTCCCTAGTTCGGGCCCAGGGGCAGCGAAACCGGGGTGGCACTCCCCCCCCCCCTTAGATTTTCCCAAGTGCCCCTCCTGCAGACATAAATGTGCCCCCCTTGAGCATAAAATGTGCCGGCCCCCTCGAGATATATAAAAACAAAACTGGCTCTAAAATCTAGGATAATTTGTTTTCCCAAAATGGTATAGCCTGAGAGTTCTGATATAAGCGGGGAATATGAAAACCCGAGCCCTAAAACCTCTACAATGGGCCTTGAAAATGGGCACATTATAGATTTCAACCGGAAATACGTCAAGCACCAAGCATTGGAATTTTCAAGTCAGAATTTCTGTCTCTTAACATAGATGACATCATCAGGGGCCCACTTTGTTGGGGAATGGATAGGTCGATACACAATTTGGCTGAGGACTGTGTTTACCGTGACTGTTTATTCAACAACAATATTTTAATAATACACATTGATTGATTGAACTGGTTACAGTGAACTGAAACAAAGATGAATGGGTGAACTGACATAGACTAGAATAGAAATGGAACAGAATTGGAATGGAAACAGAATGAAACAGAATGAGATACTTCTGGTGGAGCAGCACTTATATACTGGTGGAAACAGGAAGTCTTGAGAATAAGAAATACTTAAGAATGGGGAAACTTAGTCTTATCGTGGTTTCCTTGAGTCTCAGAAAAATGACTAGGAATGAGTAAGTTCCTTAAAACAATGATCTTGAAAGTAACTTGATTTAGTGACCAAAGACTTGTGTGTGGGCAGTGAAGGTCATTTGCTCTGTATAAAAGTATAGGGACTACATATTGCATAGAATCCCGGGACATACCGTTATTTCGTTTTACCGTTTTGGATTTTCTCAAAAACAAAACAGTAAACGAACCATTGACCGTTTTGTCGTTTTACAGTTTTATAAAACGACAAACGGTACCAGCCCAGCCCCCCCCCCCCATTTAATTTTACGGAGGCCAAGTGTCCGGTGAAAAAAAACATGTCGACATCAAGTTCAGCACGGATGTGCCCCCCCCCCCAAAAAAAAGCTGGATGCGCTGCTACACCAACGGAAGATGCCTTGTATTGAGCAAGTGCCCCGGTGATGCGACTGTAACCGTTCAGTCCAAAAATTCAACCCCCAAAAGTGGGTGCAGTACATTTTGTTTTCGTCCTTCACAAATTTATTTAAACAGGCAATTGTTTTCAACTCAAGTTGATCAGTATGAAACTGTGCCACCCCTCTAAGTAAGTCTCGTGACCAAAATGTAATCGCCCATTGGGATTACGTCATTAGCATTCTATCGGACTCTCATTTCTAACCCAGGCTTGTGCTGAATGCACATTATGCAAATAACGTGTTTAGAAGATTTCCACTCATACTCCAGCCCTATTGTTACATTCATGCCTCGCTGATCACCATGGTACAGCGACCTAGCGTGCACGGGCTGTTGTTTCGGTGCTGGGCTAGGCCTTCATTACTGTCGTTGTGCTCCTCACGCTCACTGCATGCATGCAACTCATTACACTGTTCAAAATTATCATTTTGGCTGTGTATAAAATTGTTATTCTAATTGAACGTGCACATTGTGTCCAATTTATATTATATTAACAAAGACATCGTTACCATTTACTCCAAGATCAACACCAAAAGGGGCAATGTCTTCAAGAGCCGGAAAGAGGTACGTTACATGTCTCTGATTAATGTACATGATTGCGTATAGCGTGTATAAGCTCTGGTAAAAGTAGAGAGTTTTGTCACCTGAAACAGAGAACTCCTTAAATTTCATTGGATGTTAAAAAAAGTTTACATGGAAGATAAATTACAGCAGAATTCAGGTTGAACGAAAATGATTATTTTATTCAATAATAATGCAATGCCAATAGGAATTTATCACGTGCAGTGACATTGTGTTCGCACGTGTGTTAATTTGCACATAGGAATTTATAAAATACGTGCATTGACATTGTGTTCGCACGTGAGTTAATTTGCGTAGGAATTATAAGTGCATTGACATTGCGTTCGCACGTGGAACAGTTGAAGGGTAGCATTCCAGTGGAAGTTTTTTTTTTCAAATTGTTGTCCCTGAATAATTAAACTCTCTAATTTTCACCAGTATTTTCAATGATAAACCTGTGACAGTGTCTCCTTCATTGTCACATTGACTTGCAGGTCTTATGTGACTCCCTTTTTGGAGAAGGTTAAAAGACGTTTTCCACCTCAGTCTCAGAAACTAAAAAATAAATTGAAACCATATAAAACCTAATCAACATTCTGGGCAAAACGTTGGTGCAAGTGATGCAAACAATTAGGGTTTTTGTAGGTCAAGTTGGGAGGAGTGCAGACGCTGCAGGCGTGCATTATGCAGCATCCGCAAAGCAAAGCAGCTGCTGGATCTGTAGGAGTGTTAGGATAATGTTATATGCATTTAAATTCGGCGAAATGTTCTCATACGCGTTTAGAAACATCCGCACCGCGTTCTATCGCTTTTCTGTTCCACAATAGGGCATATTCATGCGTAATGTTCGGCAAACTCGTGTTTGTTTTTAGAGCGGAGACGGTTTGGTACGAAGACCGTGAAGGGACATGGGAGTTATTTAGTTTTTTTTCATAATACAATTACGTATGTGTTATTGTCACGTACGTACGTAACTCACGCACGTACTTGAATATTATCACGTACGTAGGTAATATTATCACGTAGGGCCCACGTGATAATTATTACGTACGTAGGGCCCACGTGATAAATATTAAGTACGTATACACAACGTATACTCGTTTAAGGATACACGTATTATCACTTACCTATGCAATACATGTACGTACATAATATGTACTTATTTATCAGGTATGTACGCCAAAATAATACTAATATTGCGTTAGTACGTAATATTATGTTATCACGTACGTATGTGATAAATTAAATGTATCACGTACGTACGTTGTGATTGTCATATGTATAGTAGTAGGCCCTAAATAAGAACAATATGTTCATCTCCTCTTGGTCTTCGTACCCACGTACCCGCATATCTGCATATCCGCGAACCTGCGTAATCGCGCGATTTCGTGTACCATACTTCGGAGTGATAAAATCTAGGGAACTGTTTAGCAAAGTGCAATGAACAGTGTTAGGGAAAATGAAGCAAACGAAAATTAGGGAGCAAGCAAAGCCCGCTGCGAGCATGCGCACATTGAGCCTGCAGGCAGTGCAATGGGGAGTTTTAGAAGTTTTCTACAAAAAAGAAAAGAAAGTATAACACTAACTTAATGCAAACGAAAATCAGTCTAATTAATAACACTGTCCCCTAAACTTGAAAGTACTGGTGTAGTTTATTTTATTTTATCTATTAAGAAACTTCACTCGCAAATTTAAAGTCGATTTTGTAATTGATTGATAGTCATTTTGTGATGTTCTATCGATCAACTGGAATGCTGCCCTCTATACGGACATGGGCTGGTACTTTGCTCAACTCAAAACAATAATTAAACAAAGTTAGTAAAACAACTACAGAAAGTGGCAATGCCTGGTGCGTTGTCCACCAACGACGATATAATTTCTTTATGACTGTCTAAAATGTTTAAGAGCAAACAAGATTCATAAATTCTAGGCCATCGGCAATTGACAATGACCATGCCTGGTGCAGTGTCACTTGTAAGGGATACCCTCTTCGGTGCACATTAGTAGCGCCAAATTCCAAGAGGCCCCTTCCTTAAGAAGAACTTGAACATTAAAACTTAAACCATTTAACAAAAACACGGAAGGACGTTACTACTTAAATAGCCATACAGAGAAAACTGTTGGTTAATAATTAACGCTAATTCCTAAATGAGCTCTCTGTTAAGGTGACATACACGCTCTTATAGTAACACTAAAAGGTCAAAAAATCTGGGATTAACAGCGTCTGTAAAAGCGCCGCATTGTCTATACTTCGCTAGTCTGTGAGCAGTGAGGGCACAGTTGACAGTTGACCATATTTTAATGATCGTAGTAAAATCCAAAGTCATAACTTTGGTTGATTATACTTTGCATAAATTTATATAAAAGACATTTTTATTCTGTGAAGAGCTTTTAAGCTCGGTTGATTATTAAGTATTTAAAGATAAACTTTTCTGTGAGTTAAAAAAATGCTTACAGAGAGAATGACTTTTGGGAGAAAAAACTCAAAAGTAGATTGTATTTTGTTTCATTGTAAATGTTGCATGTTTGATTTTTTGCCTTAGTGTGCATTGCTCTCTGTGTGGTGTGATTATTTTTAATGGTATCCGTCTGTTGTCTCTGACAATAGACAAAATTAAATGTTTTTATTTTTTTTTACCTTTTTACTGCAATACCTACCCGGATATTTACTTGACTACGCGTATGACGAAAACTGAAAACAAAATTCAAATCGGTCCAAAATAAATTGTAGCGAACACCAAATCGTAAGCGAATTTTTTTCCGAAAAAAAATCACTCCGCTTTCTACGTGTAGGCCTACACGCTAGGAAAATGATGAAAATAACGCGAGGAAAACATCACAGCGTTAGTGAGAGTAAAAATACCCGAAATCAGTATTATTTGTCTTGCCACAAAGTAAACAAAATGTGTTATGGAAATTACAAATAAAAATTACGAAAATAACAAAGTAAACAAAATGTGTTATGGAAATTACAAATAAAAATTACGAAAATAACGGCATAGAAATTAATCATCTTCAACGAGAGAAGTAAATACATGTACATGTACTTGCAAATTGGTGCTAATTTCTAAACTTCGATGCCTTTCAAAATTTGGCCACAGAAAAAATACCGGTTCTACATTGCCTCAAAAAGTCGGAAAGCGAATTTTGGCAAACGGTGGGAAAATGACGGCAGCAAAAGAAAATGAAATTGACGAAATTACGAGAAAAAAAATCACACCATAATGAACAAAATATCTGTTTAAGAAAATGACTGAATTTCAGTTATATACAGCGGCATTTCGAAAATATCAAAATTGTTGGCATTGTCGAGAAGTACCTTCAAAAAGACCTAATTGCGCCCCCCCCCCCTCAAAAAGTACATTGTGAAAGGTACAACTTATTGGCAACCTGCCATTATCGGCGTCGGCACATGTTCGTGTGCATTATGACAAAAAAAGATCATGTCTGTTTTTAAAAGTAAATAGTGGAAACATGGGTAGAATCGTTTAGTTTTTATTTGGTAACAGTGGCCTTATTACAGGTAGGCTTAGACATAATGCTTTGGAATGTTTCCCTTCAGTAACAAATGGGCTAGGCCCAGTGTTTTCGTAACCCTGTTCACTTAGGAAAGAGTTGCAGCTTTCATCAAAGAAACTGATGATCTAAAAGTTGAGACTGCATGGATGAGCTAGGCTGCTTTGTCTGGACGAAAATCAACCCTCCGAGGCTTCAACAGCCTCATCACACAGAAAGTCGAGGAACCGGAAGCAGGGAGGAGGACCGACAGATGAACGGATGACCTGCTTGCTGGGCTTCCCATTATTGATTCTTGAGGTTAGTTTACATGATGGCCTCCTCTTCGCGGAATCAATCAAGTCACAGAACTCATCAAAATGGGCGATCTGACTCTGTTATAATGTTCTTCCTCAAACAACGAGTTCTGGTAGTGGGCTTTGCTTTGTGGGGTTAATTCAATGTTTTCTTTCCCCTTTCTAGTCCTGGCACTAATACTGCTCAATAATTCAAATGTTTTCTTTAGTATCCTTTCAGAAAAATGAGGACCACTGACCGATGAGGGAATTGCTTTACTGAGATTGATGAGCCTACCTCAATACATCGTCAGGGCTCCAACAGCCTTATCACACAGAAACTCGAGGAACCGGAAGCGGGGAGGAGGACCGACAGATGAACGGATGACCTGCTTGCTGGGCTTCCCATTACTGACTATCAGGTTTGTGTACATGTAGCCTACTTCAACAGAAACAATCAAGAACTAATCAAAATGGGCGATCTGGAGCTCTTCTATATGTTCTTCCACAAACAACGAGTTCTGGTAGCGGGGCTTTGCTTTGTGGGGTTATTCAATGTTGTCTTTCCCCTTTCTAGCCCTGGCACAATTACAGCTCAATAAATCAAATGTTTTCTTTCGTCATTGAATCCTTTCAGAAAAATGAGGACCACTGACTGATGAGGGAATTGCTCTACTTGGATTGATGAGCCTGCCTCAAGACATCGCCAGGGCTCCAACAGCTTCACCAAACAGAAACCCGAGGAACCGGAAGCAGGGAGGAGGACCGACAGATGAACGGATGACCTGCTTGCCGGGCTTCCTATTCCTGATTATTAGGTTAGTTTACATGTAGGTCTCCTCTTAACAGGAACAATCAAGTCACAGAACTAATTTAAATGGGCGATCTGACTCTGTTATTATGTCCGTCCACAAACGAGTTCTGGTAGCAGGGCTTTGCTTTGTGGGGTTAATTCAATGTTTTCTTTCCCCTTTCGAGCCGTGGCACGAATACAGCTCAATAAATCAAATGTTTTCTTTCGTCATTGAATCCTTTCAGAAAAATGAGGACCACTGACTGATGAGGGAATTGCTCTACTGGGATTGATGAGCCTGCCTCAAGACATCGCCAGGGCTCCAACAGCTTCACCAAACAGAAACCCGAGGAACCGGAAGCAGGGAGGAGGACCGACAGATGAACGGATGACCTGCTTGCTGGGCTTCCCATTCCTGATTATTAGGTTTGTGTACATGTAGCCTACTTAAACAGAAACAATCAAGAACTAATCAAAATGGGCGATCTGACTCTGTTATTATGTCCGTCCACAAACGAGTTTTGGTCGCAGGGCTTTGCTTTGTGGGGTTAATTCAATGTTTTCTTTCTCCTTTCTAGTCCTGGCACAATTACAGCTCAATTAATCAAATGTTTTCTTTCCTCATTGAATCCTTTCAGAAAAATAAGGACCACTGACTGATGAGGGAATTGCTCTACTGGGATTGATGAGCCTGCCTCAAGACATCGCCAGGGCTCCAACAGCTTCACCAAACAGAAACCCGAGGAACCGGAAGCAGGGAGGAGGACCGACAGATGAACGGATGACCTGCTTGCTGGGCTTCCCATTCCTGATTATTAGGTTAGTTTACATGTAGGCCTCCTCTTAACAGGAACAATCAAGTCACAGAACTAATTTAAATGGGCGATCTGACTCTGTTATTATATCCGTCCACAAACGAGTTCTGGTGGCAGGGCTTTGCTTTGTGGGGTTAATTCAATGTTTTCTTTCCACTTTCGAGCCGTGGCACGAATACAGCTCAATAATTCAAATGTTTTCTTTCGTATCCTTTCAGAAAAATAAGGACCACTTACTGATGAGGGAATTGCTTTACTGAGATTGATGAGCCTACCTCAAGACATCGTCAGGGCTCCAACAGCCTTATCACACAGAAACTCGAGGAACCGGAAGCGGGGAGGAGGACCGACAGATGAACGGATGACCTGCTTGCTGGGCTTCCCATTACTGACTATCAGGTTTGTGTACATGTAGCCTACTTAAACAGAAACAATCAAGAACTAATCAAAATGGGCGATCTGGCGCTCTTCTATATGTTCTTCCACAAACAACGAGTTCTGGTAGCGGGGCTTTGCTTTGTGGGGTTATTCAATGTTGTCTTTCCCCTTTCTAGCCTTGGCACAATTACAGCTCAATAAATCAAATGTTTTCTTTCCTCATTGAATCCTTTCAGAAAAATGAGGACCACTGACTGATGAGGGAATTGCTCTACTGGGATTGATGAGCCTGCCTCAAGACATCGCCAGGGCTCCAACAGCCTCATCAAACAGAAACATGAGGAACCGGAAGCAGGGAGGAGGACCGACAGATGAACGGATGACCTACTTGCTGGGCTTCCCATTCCTGATTATTAGGTTAGTTTACATGTAGGCCTCCTCTTAACAGGAACAATCAAGTCACAGAACTAATTTAAATTGGCGATCTGACTCTGTTATTATATCCGTCCACAAACGAGTTCTGGTGGCAGGGCTTTGCTTTGTGGGGTTAATTCAATGTTTTCTTTCCACTTTCGAGCCGTGGCACGAATACAGCTCAATAATTCAAATGTTTTCTTTCGTCATTGAATCTTTTCAGAAAAAATGAGGACCACTGACTGATGAGGGAATTGCTCTACTGGGATTGATGAACCTGACTCAAGACATCGCCAGGGCTTCAACAGCCTCATCAAACAGAAACATGAGGAACCGGAAGCAGGGAGAAGGACCGACAGATGAACGGATGACCTGCTTGCCGGGCTTCCCATTCCTGATTATTAGGTTAGTTTACATGTAGGTCTCCTCTTAACAGGAACAATCAAGTCACAGAACTAATTTAAATGGGCGATCTGACTCTGTTACTATGTCTGTCCACAAACGAGTTTTGGTCGCAGGGCTTTGCTTTGTGGGGTTAATTCAATGTTTTCTTTCCACTTTCGAGCCGTGGCACGAATACAGCTCAATAATTCAAATGTTTTCTTTCGTCATTGAATCCTTTCAGAAAAATGAGGACCACTGATTGATGAGGGAATTGCTCTACTGGGATTGATGAACCTGCCTCAAGACATCGCCAGGGCTCCAACAGCTTCACCAAACAGAAACATAAGGAACCGGAAGCAGGGAGGAGGACCGACAGATGACCTGCTTGCTGGGCCACCCATTACTGATTCTTGAGGTTAGTTTACATGTTGGCCTCCTCTTCGCGGAATCAATCAAGTCACAGAACTCATCAAAATGGGCGATCTGACTCTGTTATAATGTTTTTCCTCAAACAACGAGTTCTGGTAGCGGGCTTTGCTTTGTGGGGTTAATTCAATGTTTTCTTTCCCCTTTCTAGCCCTGGCACGAATACAGCTCAATAATTCAAATGTTTTCTTTCGTATCCTTTCAGAAAAATGAGGACCACTGACTGATGAGGGAATTGCTTTACTGAGATTGATGAGCCTACCTCAATACATCGTCAGGGCTCCAACAGCCTTATCACACAGAAACTTGAGGAACCGGAAGCGGGGAGGAGGACCGACAGATGAACGGATGACCTGCTTGCTGGGCTTCCCATTACTGACTATCAGGTTTGTGTACATGTAGCCTACTTAAACAGAAATAATCAAGAACCAATCAAAATGGGCGATCTGGCGCTCTTCTATATGTTCTTCCACAAAAAACGAGTTCTGATAGCGGGGCTTTGCTTTGTGGGGTTATTCAATGTTGTCTTTCCCCTTTCTAGCCCTGGCACAATTACAGCTCAATAAATCAAATGTTTTCTTTCGTCATTGAATCCTTTCAGAAAAATGAGGACCACTGACTGATGAGGGAATTGCTCTACTGGGATTGATGAGCCTGCCTCAAGACATCGCCAGGGCTCCAACAGCCTTATCAAACAGAAACACGAGGAACCGGAAGCAGGGAGGAGGACCGACAGATGAACGGATGACCTGCTTGCCGGGCTTCCCATTCCTGATTATTAGGTTAGTTTACATGTAGGTCTCCTCTTAACAGGAACAATCAAGTCACAGAACTAATTTAAATGGGCGATCTGACTCTGTTATTATGTCCGTCCACAAACGAGTTTTGGTCGCAGGGCTTTGCTTTGTGGGGTTAATTCAATGTTTTCTTTCCCCTTTCGAGCCGTGGCACGAATACAGCTCAATAATTCAAATGTTTTCTTTCGTATCCTTTCAGAAAAATGAGGACCACTGACTGATGAGGGAATTGCTTTGCTGAGATTGATGAGCCTACCTCAAGACATCGTCAGGGCTCCAACAGCCTTATCACACAGAAACTCGAGGAACCGGAAGCGGGGAGGAGGACCGACAGATGAACGGATGACCTGCTTGCTGGGCTTCCCATTACTGACTATCAGGTTTGTGTACATGAAGCCTACTTAAACAGAAACAATCAAGAACTAATCAAAATGGGCGATCTGGCGCTCTTCTATATGCTCTTCCACAAACAATGAGTTCTGGTAGCGGGGCTTTGCTTTGTGGGGTTATTCAATGTTGTCTTTCCACTTTCTAGCCCTGGCCCAATTACAGCTCAATAAATCAAACGTTTTCTTTCCTCATTGAATCCTTTCAGAAAAATGAGGACCACTGACTGATGAGGGAATTGCTCTACTGGGATTGATGAGCCTGCCTCAAGACATCGCCAGGGCTCCAACAGCTTCACCAAACAGAAACATGAGGAACCGGAAGCAGGGAGGAGGACCAACAGATGAACGGATGACCTGCTTGCCAGGCTTCCCATTCCTGATTATTAGGTTAGTTTACATGTAGGTCTCCTCTTAACAGGAACAATCAAGTCACAGAACTTATTTAAATGGGCGATCTGACTCTGTTATTATGTCCGTCCACAAACGAGTTCTGGTAGCAGGGCTTTGCTTTGTGGGGTTAATTCAATGTTTTCTTTCCACTTTCGAGCCGTGGCACGAATACAGCTCAATAATTCAAATGTTTTCTTTTGTCATTGAATCCTTTTAGAAAAATGAGGACCACTGACTGATGAGGGAATTGCTCTACTGGGATTGATGAACCTGCCTCAAGACATCGCCAGGGCTCTAACAGCTTCACCAAACAGAAACATGAGGAACCGGAAGCAGGGAGGAGGACCGACAGATGAACGGATGACCTACTTGCTGGGCTTCCCATTCCTGATTATTAGGTTAGTTTACATGTAGGTCTCCTCTTAACAGGAACAATCAAGTCACAGAACTTATTTAAATGGGCGATCGGACTCTGTTATTATGTCCGTCCACAAACGAATTTTGGTCGCAGGGCTTTGTTTTGTGGGGTTAATTCAATGTTTTCTTTCCACTTTCGAGCCGTGGCACGAATACAGCTCAATAATTCAAATGTTTTCTTTCGTCATTGAATCCTTTCAGAAAAATGAGGACCACTGACTGATGAGGGAATTGCTCTACTGGGATTGATGAACCTACCTCAAGACATCGTCTTAACAGGAACAATCAAGTCACAGAACTAATTTAAATGGGCGATCTGACTCTGTTATTATGTCCGTCCACAAACGAGTTCTGGTAGCAGGGCTTTGCTTTGTGGTGTTAATTCAATGTTTTCTTTCCCCTTTTGAGCCGTGGCACGAATACAGCTCTATAATTCAAATGTTTCCTTTCGTTATTTGAATCCTTTCAGCAAAGTGAGGACCACTGACTGATGAGGGAATTGCTCTTCTGAGATGAGGATGAGCCTGCCTCAAGACATCGTCAGGGCTCCAACAGCCTCATTAAACAGAAACCCGAGGAACCGAAAGCAGGGAGGAGGACCGACAGATGAACAGATGTCTTGCTTGCTGGGCTTCCCATTACTAATTCTTGAGGTTAGTTTGTAGTTACATGTACCTAAAGAATAAGCAGAAACAAGTAATCAAAATGGGTGATTTGGCGCTCTTCTATGTTCTCCCACAAATAAAGAGTGCTGGTAGTGGGGCACTGCTTTGTGGGGTTAATTCGAACATTTCTCTCCCCCCCTCTTGCTCTGTTACTTGTTAAATTTACTGAAATACCTATACCTGAATATATGACAACGAATATAACGAAAATTGAAGCAATAAAGTCAAATGTGTGTAAAAAATAACATTGCAGTGAAAATCAAATCATGAGCGGATTTTCTTCTCACAGAAATGCTTCACCGTTTCCAACAAGTGGCTGAGAAAATGATGAAATTTGCGCAGAAAATAACTGAAATCTGTGTTGTTTTTACCTTTACTGCGATACCTACCCGAAATATTGGACTAAACGCGTGTGACGAAACGTGGAAACAAAAATCAAATCGGTCCAAATTAAATTACAACGAAAATCACATAGTACGTAGAGTTTCTTCTCGCAGCACGGCACTCTGTTTCTACAGGTAGCTACAGGAAAATTACGAAAATTACACCGAAAATCAACGCGGCATATAAGTGAAGTGACGAAACATAGTTTACACGGCTAAAAAATCGCAGCGTTAGTGAGAGAAATAATACTTGATATCAGTGTTATTTTTCTTACCTACAAAGTAAAAAAAAATCGATTGCGGAAGAACGAAATTAAAGAGAAGAAAATTACGGTAAAAAGATTAACAGCGGCAGCGAAGGAAATAAATATTTGAAAATCATGCCATGCAAAAATTTGCTAAGGAAAAATGACCGAAATAATGGCAACAAAAAAATTTCAAATTATAATCGGCAGCCACTTCCGGTACGGTACTACACTGCTTAAAAAAGTTGGAAAGCGAATTTTGGTAAACGGTGGGGAAAATGACGGCAGAAAAAAAGGTAAAAAAAATACGGAAATTAAGGAAAAACTCCATTATATCGATGTAAAGAAAATGACTGAATTTCAATTAAAGCAGCATGTTAAAGTCATTCCCCCAAGTTCTAGGCCTACACCACATCTTTAAGTATTATTCGTCAGCGAAAATAACTGCAATTTGTGACATTGTCAAGAAGTTTGCCTTCAAAAAGGCCAGAAATAGCCATGTTATACATGTGAAAGGGTACAACTTAAGTGTAATCAACAAAGCGATAGGGAAAATGGCTGTATAAGACATGCGACATTATTTACTATCGCATGCGACATTTCTTTGTGTATTTGTAAAGGTTTAAACTTAATCTACATCATTTATGTGAGTCCGATTTGGAAAGATAGGCAGGGATACATGTTTTCATCAAGTATATATTTCTCCTTTGAGTTACTTATTTGGTTGTCTTACTTTGACCTTTTGATAACGTATAAGGCCGACAGTGCTGTTTTATTGAAGGGGAGAACACGAAAACCATAACGGAAAAAAGCGTTGCAGTAGTTAAAGAGATCGGTCTAATATAGACTTTCACGATCAAATCTTTGTGGGCTACGAGTATACCGTACTTAACGTAAATTTCAAAAGAAAGAATTTCAAGATATGCGACAGGTTTAGAGTAACATAGAAAACTACTATTTCCTTGTTGATTTTAGCCTACGTGTAACCATCCTTCCGTATAGTACTATGTTCAATGTAAGTCCGATTTGGAAGGGATTGGCAAGGATTAAGATGGCATTTTGTCATCTTAATGTCACGTGAATTTCTTTTAATGGTTGTTTATAGTGTGCGAGTTATATGCAGTTTCCAAAGCAACCTGCCATTATCGGCGTCGGCACATTATGACAAAGTAATCGTGTCTGTTTTAAAAAGGAAATAATGGAAACATGGGTAGAATCGTTTGGTTTCCATCGGGTCCTACCCATGACCTGGTTATAGGTAGGCTTAGACATAATTATTGGCTACATTTGCAATGTTTCACTTCAGTAGCAAATGGGCTAGGCCCAGTGTTTTCGTACCCCTGTCCACTTAGGAAGGAGTTGCAGCTTTCATCAAAGAAACTGATGATCTAAAAGTTGAGACAGACTGGATGAGCTAGGCTGCTTTGTCTGGACGAAAATGAACCCTACAAGGCTCCAACAGCCTCATCACACAGAAACTCGAGGAGCTGGAAGCAGGAAAGAGGACCGACAGATGAACGGATGACCTGCTTGCTGGGCTTCCCATTACTGATTCTTGAAGTTAGTTTACATGTATGCTTCCTCTTAGTCACAGAACTCAAAATTGGTGATTGGCGCTTTTCTGTGTTCTTCCACAACGAGTGCTGGTATAGCGTTGTGTTGCTTTGGGGGGTAAATATCGAAGTTTTCTTTCTCCTTGCACATATTTCTTAATAATATTTCAGATTCTTTTTTATTCTTTTTCTTCGTCATTTGAATCCTTGTAGAGAAATGAGGACCACTGACTGATGAGGGAATTGTCTTACTGAGATGAGGATGAGCCTGCCTCAAGCCATCGTAAGCTGGGAGGACCGACGATGGACTGATACTGCCTACTGGCCTGGCCATTACTGATTCTTGAGGTGTGTTTACTTTGAAAACGAAAAGAGACCAGGGTATGAGGATTATAATTTGTTATTCCTCTGATTGTAGTTTGTCCCTCCTACAAAATCCACAGTGCTTGATTTCCTATTATGTATTTTTTTTAAATTTGCTTGCTTATTTTGTCATGTTTAGGACATGAGGACCACCAAGCTTGGACGAGACTGGACAATGACGAAGCTGCTCTACTGGACAAGGATGCCTTCATCAGAAACTTGAGTTAAAAAAACTAGCTTGCACAATATGAAATGATAAATCAGACTGCATAATGCAACGACATTAATGTTATACACTAAGTCAATAACACTAAAATAAAATGAAAAGTAATTTGGTTTCATTAAATTATTTATGCCTCTAAAATAATCTTAAACCGGATACTGCATCAGACAGTTAACATTGGACAATAATGGAAACTTGCTGACAAATTATTGTAAGGATAATGATTTGTCACTGGCTTTTTAGCAGTGACATGTCTGGTAGAAGGGATGTTCCTTGATCTGTCCTGGGTCATCCAACATTATTGCATCAATAAGTTAATAATTTCATACTCCTTACCTTTAATACATTCAATTGGATCTTCTCGGTAAATTATAAACGAGGTCTCGCCTCAGGCTTTCTATTTGCTTTTTGTTCAGTTGACAATGGAGAACTTTGCTCTATAAATTTAATTTGATATTGAAAGTGCACTTTTAAGAAAACCAATTTAAATCATAAGAGTTTTAAAAGATTTCAAAAAGGATATAATTTATTGTTTAAAAACTGAAGAAATGTAACAAACTTTATTTAAATTTAACGTCTTTAACAAGACGTCGGTTTACCTTAAACGTGACTTTCTATCCATTGTATATTTATTAGAAAACACAAGAACGTTTAATGTTTAGGCAAATTTAAAGAATAAACTGTTCAGGAACTTCTATCCATCAAAATGCATTGCAACAGGTATAAGTGACACTCAAATTACATTTGTGTTTGTCCTTTTGTAATTTATTTCATTGCACTTTTTCACTTGTTATATTTTTTACTTCATATGCACAATTGTTTTTCTTGGTGGTTTTGCATGTCTTTTCATTTTCTTATTAATAATTAACTAACCCCACAAAAGGATAAACGCAATATATATCGAGTGTTGAACTTGCCTCGCATCAAATATTTTTTTCACATAATCGCTAAATTAGACGAAATATAGTCCTGAAATGTTTCAAAATCATCTAAGATTTTTTTTGGAGGGGGGGGGGGCATTCCCAAGTTTTATCTTCCCTTTTTAAAATGTTATTCACAAAATGGCGAAATACAAAAACCTGGCTTTACCGTGTACAGTCATGTAGTCGTTGCTTATGTAAAAATCATCTATGATATTATAAAGTGATTGTTAATTTCTCAAATTTATTGGCCTTCTGCCCAACTTTTTTTCCTCATTTGGAATCTTTTGTATTTGTTTGTATGAATTGGTTTAAATATTTGTATGTCAATAAAACTAAGGAATTAAACAAAATAAATAAAACTTGAAAGATGTGAGACACTTGATATCCTTGGAAAGTTGTCAGTATTTTGCCAATTTTTGTTTTAGTTGTTGGCGGGGGAGGTCAAGCTACTACAAAAGTAACAAAACCCAGCTGAAATGACGTTTTATTATGTATGGGCGATTAGGGGCGGGGTGCGCACATAAAGGCACGTCAGGGAATATAAAATAATTAGGTGTTTTTGTAAGGGAAATCTTTACTCTTGAATGGAAATTAAAAAAATCTCCTAGGCTCCTAGGTTCTACCTTTTAAGATTGTCCAATAAAAAGACCCGAATTTGCATACGCCGGCCAAATCACAATTTCCATGCCCCTATAAAGGGCTTTTAAAAAGAACTTTTGCAAATGGAAAAGACACTTTGGAAACATCCAATCAGTTTGAATATGCTTCATGAATTTCTGAATAAACGAGCACATTTTTAAACAGTATTTAATTACTATTATTTTTTCGATGTGGTGGTGGGGAGGGGGTGGCTGGGGGGGGGGGGGGGTGTAGACAGAAGATATATCAGAAGTGGCGCAATAAAACCGACAGCGGGCGAAATAATTTTGATAAGGGTTTCAACAATTTACGCGAGTCGTTAATTTGCATAAAAAGTGCCCCCACAATTTTTGGTAAAAAACGAGAACGTCTAGTTAAAAAATGTGGAATCTTGCGAGTAACCGAGGATCATCTCCCTAGCTTTTGGTAACTTTGGCAGTATGCAGGCTTAGCATTACCGGCAGGCTTCAACCCCATCACGAACACATTCTCGCAAAATGTGGTTCGGCAGCTTTCTATACAAAAACCTCGTTTGATCGGGGTTTTGTGCGTAAACCTTATCAGTCGGCCCATCACGCTAAATTGACTTTGCCAAAACGCAAGTCCCATCATAAGGAATAAGTTAACCGGACCATCTTTTCCAAGAGTGTGTCTCTAATGTATGAAACCAGTTTTTGTTAAAATTATCCGGGAAAACCTATATTAAGCGATCTTTTTCTAAGTTCCTAGTTAATCATTCCCGACATCTCATCATATTCTCGACATGTTTGCAAAGACTTGGATTGAGTTTACGTCAGAAAAACCAAAAATGGCGCATGGACTCTGCATCCATATTCTAGGTCATGAGTTTAATTAAAAAGGTATTACAGTCAACTCTCGTTAGTACAAACTCTGTTAATACAAAATTCTGGTTACAACAAGGCGCTCTTGATGTGTCGACAAGCTCATGAACCCGGGGCGTGTTTTCGCGACCACGACCAGAAACATGTTTGTGACGTCAAATTGATAACCAGAAACATGTCTACACATGCGCTCCAAAAGCGCTGAACTGAAAACCGTGTCAAAAAGTTGTAAACAAACATGGCGGACATTTCGGACAACATTGATAATTTTTAGGTGTTCGCTGCCATTCCAGGCGTGGGCGTGTAAGTTGTATAGACATTTTATTACAGGCCACTTAAAAGGTACAAACATAAATATAAGCATTACAAGCTTATTTTCCCAAAACACTGTTTTGTTACGGGTCGTGTCAACCTCGTCCCCAGGGTATCGAGCTAGCAGTACGCGCCCACCACTACCTGCTCTCTCACCCTGGTGTGTAGACCACTATCATGTTGCAACTATCTTGGATTTTTCTCATTAAAATCAACGTAACCAAAGCGAGGCTGGAAGGAAAAATAGTCTGGTTCCTTTTCACAACAAAATTCTATTCAGTACTGTTATTATATACGGGAAACATGACTGAAATGGTGGCAGCATGATTTATTGGATCATTTGCATGTGCAAGATTTTTGAACACGTATGCAAATGAGGAATAGTCTGGTGCCTGCGTGTGCGTTACATTGGCGTTTGTTTTTGTATGCGGTGTCTGGGGTAAAAACAGCATCCATTCTTCGCGCCGTGAGCTGAGTTACGAAAACACGATTGTTTTCAAAGTAAAAATTCTAAAGTGTCGCATTTTATATTAATATGAGCAAATTGGAAAAGAAAAGAGTATTTTTGATAAGGCGTGGACGTTATAATTACATTGATCGTGAAAACACGTAGTACACGTTGAAAATAACAACACCAAGTAGCCTACACGATATAAATGCATTAATAGCAAATTGCAGTATCGAATCAGGATACAGGAAGAAAGTTTCCTATATCCAGGGCTTACTATTGGAAACGAGGTTGGAAATAAAGTAAACACTGAAGACGAGGTTGATATCGTGTATTTATCTTTCCGCCATCTTGAAATGCACTCCGTAACCGACACTTGGCCTTGGTTCGGTTTTGGTCGGAACAGTGACGTCACTCCAGCCAACCGAAGTCACGAAAACGCTCAACCAATGACCAATAACAAAACATTAACATGTCGGTGTGGACTCTTGCCAACATCGAGCTAAACCGAGAGGAGTATGAACACTGATTATTGGAAGTTCTCCCATGCAAGTTAAATAATGCTAGAACGAGTGACTTAGTTTATTCAATGCCGCCCTCTCTGACCGAAGTTTGTTGACTGTTTTTCGCAGCGTGGCGTCCCGATAATGTTTCCATGTGAGCTCTTTCTCGAAGTTGCCCTGGAGTTCGTCTACGCTGCCATACGGTGTAACCTGTCGCAAAGAATGACACGGTATAAACTAAATTATGACATGCACACACTACTGGCAAAGATAAACCGGAGTACGAGTACATTTTCATTTAGGTATATTTAAGTAGCGTTCCCATGCTCTTCAACAAATTCCAGTTTTTTCTTCAGTTAATAAATGTTCAACTGCCAGGTTACAACCCAACACCCCCCCCCCTTGTTTGGACGTCTAAAACCCTCTGAAAAGAAGATTCTTATTTTGGAAACGTATCCACTTTGGCTCCCCGTCCGTACATTATCGATACCGACTGTGGGGACGGAACTTCACTCTCACTCCCCGCCCTGCAAACAAGGCGCTAGGGAGAGCTGGTGGTTGCAGACCAGTAAATCGGTCCAAAATTGCCTACGCCGGCAAAATCACGATTTGCATGCCCTCAAAATCTTCAGTATTTGAGCATGATGTGGGCCATGAACTTCAGGGTTTGTAAAAAATAGCCTTCGCAAGCAGCTAGCGCGCTATGTAAGATAAACATCAGCTGTGCATGTTGCATGCTACGTCACAGGTCTCGCAAAATCCATCCAATGAAAGCTCGAAGAGATCAGCCCTTGTCAGCGTCCTGTTTGCAGGGGAGGGGGGGGGGGGCGAAGGAGGGAACCAGCCTACGGCCCGGCGCGAGTTTGGAGTGGGAGTCTTTTGAGACGCTTGGTGGCAGCAAACACACCGGTACTTTTCTATTGTTTACATCATTCCGATCATGCGCAAATTAGGTTAAGGATGCAGAACTGTAAGTAGGCCAGCGGGCCAAATCCCAATGTTTACGCCCTCTATTTCTTTGCATTAGAGCATTATGTGGACCATGATCTTGAAGGTTTTTAAACAAGATGGGTGTAAGCCATGCAAAGGAATGCAAGTTCCTTTTATTTCTGTGAAATTCGGATGAAATTAGGCCCTGCAATTGTTCTAATTTGCAGTGGAGCTAAGGCATCATTTTTCAAAATGGCGATGGGCCACAGGACTACTTTAGGGGTGATCATGGAATTTCCCCTAACGCCATCGGAATACGACTCAAAAATTGAACAGAAAACAAAAGATGATGAAATAAGCTTTAATTTGATGGGTGTCTCACACTCATTGGAGAGTTGTGAGAATGTTTAAAATAATATTTCGAAGTATACTTCCGTGTGAGACACCCATCAAATTAAAGCTATCACTGAGGTGTATGGGGGCCGATTTACAGGTCTGCAAACAATTGGCCTTATTCCCAATCGGGAACGAATGAGGGCGCTGTCGCAATGCAATCCAATTTTATAGACATCAATTCTTTGCTTCAATTCAAAAGTACATTTTTTTACAATATTAAACTTTAGATTGAAGTAAAGTTACTTAACTCCAGTAATAAACGAGATATTTTCAGCGTCCTGGCTCAAGAATAAGGCCAATTGAAAAGGTCCAGTGTGTTTGCTGCCACCAAGCGTCTTATAAGTCTCCATCATTGTCTTGCAGCCAATAATTCGAAGTTGTAAATATATTTACAATTATTTAGTAAGGCCAATAACTGAACATTGAGCAGATGTTTTTTTTTCCGGTCGATGTCTCAAGTGATCACCTGTTGTATTGCTAGAAAATGGCAATTTAGAAAAAAATATTTTTTTTCCGGGATGAAACGCGAAAATAGGTCAGGGACGCAAATGTATTTTTTTCTCTTCCCCGCAAGCAAACTGCGAATCGTTTTAATTATCTTCAGTACCATCGACACAGCTGTCATCGTTATCATCCCCAACTATCGTCACTTGTCAACGTCGAGTTTCGAAACCAACCGGTTCTTTTTAGAACCACACGACTTCTCAAAAGAGATATTTCCACACGGTGTTACCGCCCACCCCTCACAAGCTTAGACTTTACACGAACAGTTTTAAATCTTACTTATCATTAATGTTGTTGCCAATCACGGTCAACGTCATTGTCATCATCGATAATTATTGCGTCCTCACTGTCGTCATTGTCATCCCCGTACTGTCCTCGTCATTCTCGTCATCAAGAGTCACCGCCATTACCAAAAAGCTTCGTTATCGGTGTTGCGGTTGAAGGGAAGATACAACATTTGCAAACATAAAACAAACCCGAATGATCGAATTATCACGAAATACCTACTGCATGTTTGGGAATGACAGTCTAAAAGCATCCTGCAAAATCGTGGATCCTGGTCAGCGGTGCTGACATTTTCAAGAAAATTGTATAACCGGCCGACCAGCGTTGGAAAAACTATGTTATAAAAAACTTTTCCTAAGACTTCAAATTGAGTTATTCTGCATTTTCTTTGCAATTGATTACACACCTGTGAAGGGGTACACGCCTGCTAGACTGATTCTCGAACCTTAAAATTCCCAAAGTATATTAATTATTCCGTTTCATGTTGAGTTGGGTCAGGGAACCAGACTACAAGAACATGATTTTTTTTTTTTGGTTTTTGCCAGCATCTACAAGCTCAAAACGTGAAGCAAGTCAGTTTAACAATATCTGCCATAATACACTAATCCTCCAATTTTCATTTATTTCTGAAAATTGCAGCAAAACCAAATGTTGTACATTCCCTTTAACCAACCACCGACTATTCCCCTTTTCACGACACCCCTCCAGCTTGTTAACATTCCTTTCAAATGTTAAATGAAAAAGGAACAATATTATCCAGCAACAAACCTTTAGTCTGGTTTGATGGATGAGGTGCTCTGGCGCGTGTTCAAGAAAAAACTGCTTGGAGATGACCACACATTCCGCTCCATTACTTATCAGACTCACACTGGGTTGATCACTGAACATAAGCTCCGACAATCCCTGTCGATAAAAGCAATCTTCACATTGATTCTACTTCGGAAATAAAATTAGTTTCAGCATCAATATTGGATAAAAGTGTACAATGTCATGTTCTCATACACTGGAGTTAATTACTTCATGCATTGAATTCCAATGATATTATAATGGTATTTACGTACGAAAGCGCCTCCTTTGACCAGTATTCGGACACAGACAAATACAGGCGATGCATCTGAATCGTAGCTCGAAACTGGCTTAACCTGCATAGAGCGGGAAATTTTGAATGAAAAAAAAAAAAGTCATCACAGATTGAATATAATGATTCTTATCCCTTTCCTTTCGGTAAATAAATTGATAGAAAAATACAGAGAATATCATTTTCAATGCGTCTTTGCAGCGTTAAAGTTCACGAATGTCTATGGCATTGACGGATCGAAATAACTGGGTGTTGCTTGTGGCTAAGGGTTGTTAGGTGTGGCTGGGCGTGACTGGGCATGGCTGGGAGTTAGAACAATTGAGGGGAATAATGACAATTGGAAGGTCTTAGGGCAGGATAGAAGTTTAGGAAGCCTAGAAGGAAGCTTAGAAGGAAGCTTAGAAGGAAGCTTAGGCGGTTATATAGACAAGAGAGGGCAGCAACAAAGATTTACAGTTTTACGTACTAGATGGGCGTTCAGATCATCTGCAAATGTGCGACGAGGTCCGTAGAGCGCCCTCTGGTGTTCATCTTCTGCAAAGAATTGATAAGAAAAACAACCTTTCAATGCAAAAACAACTCGGCAATATCGATTGAATCTCCCTATTAAATAGGCACAAAATCCTGCAATAATAAAAGTTTATGGCATGTATTGGCTTTTCAAGTAGAAAGAAACTCCTTAATCCAAAAAAAATCCCTTACCTACATCATCTGTTGCATCTTTCTGAAATGATAAAAGGAAATCCATGAGAAACGAGCAAACACTCCGTTATGGTTATTGTGTTTTAAAGTGTGATTTGATTCATAAACAAAATATCACGTTTACGAAAGGCAAGACACTAATTTGTGGGATGACACTGAATAAAATATTTAATAAAAATTGTTCATTGAGATGTCTTATTCCCACTCAGTAACTGCTTGATTTGTAGATATCGTATTTTTTGGCACAATGCCATTTGATTATCTTTTTAGGAATGAAATATTTCTATCCCAATCGAGGGTGTGGAATCCAAATTAAAACAACACAAAACTAAGATATCATACTGAGGTTGCACATTATCAAGGAACAGACATAAATTATCTGCACAAATTTGGTTTTCACTGTCTCTCTAACCTCTATTTCAAGTGCTGTCTCCGTCTCATCTTTGATGCTCCTCTTTTCATTTCTTCCTCTCAAATCTCCTCCATCTTCCGTTATTGATGCCTGCATGATTCTCCTTAACACTTTAGTCTCCATCTCAGTCGTCTCCACGTCCGCGTGGCCGTGCTCCCCGTCTGGTTGCCTCAGTAGCGGCAGGTCCAGCCCACGGTGAACCAGGGATGGTCTGGTCCTTTGTAGGAGGCGCACCTTCTTGCGAAGGAACGAGTTCTCCTTCCTGACGAGCCTAGCTTCGTGACGGGATGGTGTAACGTAATGGGCGCCATGCTCGCAGCTGCTCAGGACTGCACTCAGTTTTGCTTCTAGGTTCACATGACAGGAATATTATTTAGGAACATATTTTGTACGACTTTCTACTCCTGTTAAATGTATGAAAACTATTTGACATCCTCTTTTGGTTAATTTTATTAAAACGTGCACCTCTATAGACATTTAAAATCTCCCATGTATTTTCTGACACCTGAGGGCGCTGTTGCTGTGACGTCATTTCAGGAGGGTACTGTTCAGTTTAGGGTTTTTCTGTTCAATGGGTAAACTCAAAAATTTGCGAGAAAAGTTTGCTCATGGGCTTACTTTTATGTACTGACCCAACAACAAATCACCACAGAAAAGACAACTTAAGACAGCAAAATATTGGTTCACAGCCCAATACCCTATAGGTTTATACACAAATTGCCTAATTGGTTTGTCATCCAAAGCGAAGGTGCATTGCGAATATCAAATATTTTTATTAAGTTTACCTGTCTTTGTTACATGCCTAGAGGAATTCTTATCGGCGTTGGCCTTGCTGAGTCTCATCACGACCGAACAACTTCCCTGTCAAAGTAAGTTTATATTATTTTAATCAGCAACGAAAACCTTGGAAAGAATTACTAAGGGAATACATATGTGCTTGGCCTGTTTTAAACAAGTAGGGGCCCCGGGGGGGGGGGCCCAAGCCGAAGGCGAGTGACATTATCCGCAACCAGGCCCCTAGCCGGTTTTAAACTTCCTTGTTTCAAATCGGCCAAGCTTATATTTATTCCCATTCACAAATACATTTTCGGTCAAACATTCAAAATATTCAAAAATTGACAAAGTTGCAACGATTTTGTTCAACAAATTTTTCTTCATGTTTTGTGAAACGCCCCTCTGGCCATGTCTATGGTATGAGCCTCGCGCGCGTAGACATGACCTTCTTGATCTAATGACTCGACTCGACTCGACTCGAGACACTTCTTCAAAATGACTCTACTCGACTCGAGTCATAAAAATCAGTGACTCGTTACAACTTTGCCAATAGGTATGGGTAAACTATCTCAGGTATTTCTGAATACTGCATGCAATAAATTCATCTGTCGCACCACAAAGTTACGCGTTGTGTTTAAAGGCTAAGCACCATCTGTCAGTGCGGCGCAAAGAAACTATTGTTCCGTTGTTGTGCGTGCTTCTTATCGCTTGCTTCTGGTTTTATTGTTATTGACCAAACCTGATTTTATAAACAAAATATGATGTAATGTCATAAACTTCTAGCTTGAACACAATATGGCGCATTCTATTTAATTAATCAGGGTGTCACTCTTCCTTTCTCTCCAAAAGAAGCAAAAGAAGAATTTGACCAACCGATTTCACTATGTAGATCCAGTCGGAATATTTGCTGTCCCTCACCAGAACTGTGTCTCTCCTGAAAACCAAATTAATGATAATAATTATTCAGATTCATTAATAAGATTAATCAAGAGTATCCCTGTTTTGTTTTGTAATAAAATAATTCCCATATTTCTTAAACATCAAGCTAAAATTGGATGAGAATTACAAGTGATTTTTTTTCCGGCTTAGTTTAGCAATCAGTTACCTATTTCAATACACAGGGAGAAATCATTATGGTCCTCTTATTTGAATCATGAAAATTACAAATCTTTACCAAAAGTCATAATCACAGTGAATATTGTTTACCTGAAGAAATTGAAGACGCATTGTTTTGGATGTAGATCCAACATTTGTATCGGCCACCCTTTCAAGAAATCAATGCTTCTGCGTGGAGAGAATATAATTACGGGTAAAGGGTATGCAGAAACAGCCCTCAAAATGATGGATAAAGTTTGTTTGTTTTGGGGTTATCTTCAAGTTGGAGGGGGGGGGGGGGGGAGAGAGAGAGAGATGTGGTCCAGCGGTAGAGCACAGGCCCCATGATCGTGGGATTGTGGGTTCGAGCCCCGCCATGGCCATGCGTGTTGTGCCCTTGAGTATGGTGCTTTACCTTAATTATACTCCTCTCAACCCAGGTGTTAAATGGGTACCGGCATTATTCAATGCTTGGAAGTAACAGACTCACTGTGGAGGAGGTGTGGCAATCCCCCCCCCCCCCCACAGCAGCAGCATTTACATTGAGTCTGGCTAAATCGCTTCGAAAGAGAGATGGGCACTCCGTTCCTGTGAACACAGGTTCATCCCCTTTACCTTTACCTTTTGATCTCGGAACACAATCAGAAGTTGATGGGAAATACCCAGCCTGGGTTCAGATGCAAGTTTTAGCTAAATTAGACTATTAGCGTTTTTGTACTTTTTGTACTTCTGATTAACATATAACGCTTCCGACAAATGAATGAGTTTTCTTTATGGTTTTGCCATACACGGTCAATAGAAAACACAGATTTTCAATACCACAAGTTGAATATTGGAAAGTTTTGCTCAAACGATTCTTTAAAATTGGTGTAACAACTAACAATATCGCCAGACATTCAGCTCAGCACCGAAAAAAAACCCCGGGGGATTCTGGCCAAGCCGTGGGTTAAACCACTCATGCCATCTTACAATTGTTAGATACAATTATCGCTGGTCAGGAACAGTCTTCACATACTTTGGGAATCTTTCTGGACCTCTCCAAGGCATTCGACACAATCAATCACGACATCCTTTTGGCTAAACTTTCTTTTTATGGAATTAGAGGAATTGCCTTGGAGTGGTTCAGGAATTATCTCACTAACCGTAAACAATTTGTTTATTTTAATGACAATCAGTCTTCTACTAAAGATCTACTATGTGGAGTTCCACAAGGATCTCTATTAGGACCTTTGCTTTTTTCTATTTACATAAATGATTTTGATAAATCCTCTAGGATGCTGTCATTTATTTTATTCGCAGATGATTCCAACTTATTTTATACTCATGGTAATCTGACCACACTTGTTAATACGGTTAATTTAGAGCTCATTTCTGTTTCTAAATGGATCAAAGCCAACAAATTATCTCTCAACATTGATAAGACTTGTTTTATGTTATTTAGTAACACAGTTGATTCGATTCCTACTGACATATTATTTGATAATTTAACAATCAATCAAACAAATTGTATTAAATTTCTTGGTCTATTTATTGATGACAAATTGTCTTGGAATTATCATGTAAATCATATTTGTAAATTAATTTCCAGAAATGTAGGTATTATTAGCAAATTGAAATATTTTTTTCCGCCCAAATTCTAAATAGCATCTACAACGCTTTGATTTTGCCGTATATCTCCTATGGTATTCTTGCTTGGGGCAACACAAGTAGTTGTCTTTTAAACAGAATTCTTGTTCTACAGAAAAAAAGCATTGCGAATTATAGACCGTGTAGACTTCAGGGCTCATTCTGATCCTTTATTCTTTAATCACAATACCCTTAAAGTCACTGACATTTATTTTCTCCAGCTTGGAATGTTTATGCATCAGCTCGTTGCCCAAGATTTACCTAATTCTTTTGAACGAATGTTTAAGACTAATACCGTTATTCATCGTCATCATACCAGACAGTCTAGGGATTTCCATATCCCATACATACGTACTGCTAAAGCTAAAAAGTTCATTCATTATCAGGGCCCCAAATTCTGGAACTCATTAAATCAAACTCTTAGAATTGTCAACAGTAGGCCTTTATTTAAGAAGAAGCTAAAGTCTCTGCTTATGGAAAGTTACAATAATGCTTAATGCTTAATTTTAGTTTTACTTATTATTTGCTGTGAACATATTCTTCTAATAATTTCCCATGTAGGTTCTGATTGTACTTGATTTGTTTTGTCTTGTCCTGTTTGTGTTGGTCCCTTGTATATGTGTGTTTGTGTAACTTAAACTTCATTGTGTAGTTAAGTTAAAGGTACAAATGTATTTAATATATATTTTTTCTACACATAATGGACTTCTCCACTTGACAAGCTTGCTTTTTGGAGAAGCCCACCGCTTAATCTTATCCTGTTATCTAAATTATTGTTTAAACCGTTTCCCTTCAAAATGATTAAGTGGAAATAAATATGAATGAATGAATGAATGAAAACTGGGGTCTACCCGATGTTCCCCAATACCTATGTTCCCAAATACCTATGCTCCCCAAATCCTTAGGGTTAGGGTTAGGGTTAGGGTTGGGGAAGATAGGTATTTGGGAACATATGTATGCAGACGGTTAAACTTGCCTATATCTAAATCGAAGAAGTTATATTGTAAATAATGTTGTCTTTCTTACCTTTGAAGACTAATCTATGATAATGTTACCTTATGAAGGCTAAATGGTCCGGGTCGGTAAGTCTTTTCACTCCTCCTGACATAAAGATCTTCATAAAATCCTGTGTGAAAAGATGACACGAACTCTGTATTTATTTAGTCACAATTTTATCGTACCCAAGGACACGTCACAGATGAAACGCTTTAAAAAAAGGTGTGAGATTCGAGTATGTAAACAGCCTTAGAACCACTCGACTACCGAGCGTGATGTCTTGGCCTTTTGAAAGGTTGAACTGACAAGCCGCTTTCGATCTACATAAAATAATAGGACGACGAACGCCCTTCTTAGTTTTCCAAGTGGCGCTTCACAGTATAATGACGATTTGTAGTTCAAAACAACCTTTGCATATTTGTATCCCTTTCGTGTATATTGCCTAGGCTTACAGTTTAGCTAGGCTTAGATACGAAACGGATATGAAACAGGCTGAAAACGTGCTTATGTAATTACCAAGCACGCATTTCACCATGAAAAATAACGATGGAAGATATCGTCTCCTGCCGGGTCACCGATTTCAGGCTCCAGTTTTCACGAGTTTTCCCATACACTTGTAGGGTAGGTGTTCCGGCTCGAACAGGTATATTTTTGCCGAAATAATCCGCAGTACACTAGCAGATTCTGGCTTGCTAATTGCGTTTTATTTTACAAGATTAAGCACTCCAGTTTTACCTGAGCTGAAATGACGAGAAGTTGTAGATCTTCGCGGGCTGTGACGGTAGAAGTTCGTTTGCCATCATTTAATATCGCCAACTCCTAAGATAACACCACAGTTGAGATACCCTTGTCATTTTGTCTAAGCTATATAGTAAACTATACCTAATTGTAAATACTAGATGTGGATATGGTTCCTGATATTCTCATCTTATAATCTATTTGGGAATTTGGCGTTTTTAAAGCCTGTAATTGGGCAAATTACGTTTGAGCATGACATTGCTACAGCACCAGTATTTATACCTAAATTTATCGCGAAGGAATTTTTGAAAACTTACACCAAAGCTGTCTCCTCTTTTCAAGATGGCTACGGTGCGTTGTGTTAATCTGCCCGGTTCCATCACTGTTACCACGACTGCAATAAATAAAGATTGAGTATCATGTTTCATCCAATAAATTAATCTTATTGAGTTACTTATTACTAATCATCCTCTGCGAAAATTATCCGCAACTCGCAAGAGGGGGCGATCACCAAAAGAAACCCACTGCCACCTAATTAGCTTGTTGGAATAAGGGATAATCATTGTAGCCTACACTCTAGCAAAAGGCACAGAATGTAAAGATTGCAGACATGGGCTGAAAGCTTGTACCTGACATTTTTGCATGTTCAGTTCTCTCTATGTATACCCCTTATGCGTATAGCAGCCATCGTAGAGGGCAGTGCCTTTGTTTTGTTGGGTTATGCATGAGTGAATCTTTTGTATCTTCTTTGTTACTGAATTAAAATGACAAAAGATGCCCTCTAAGATGGTCGCTAGACATAAGGTCTATAGACGAATCCAGGCACGTGATCACCGCTCACACACGAGACTCCCTTCAATGGAGAAAGCACTGTGCAAGCTGTTGCGCAAAGCAACTTCCCTATGGACGGAAAATCTGAACAATAGCTAGCACAATGGTTTCGCCATTGAAGGGGGCCTTCGTGAAAGAAATGCCCGCGTGCCCAGATTGGTCTATAGGCAAAGTTCTTACCTTCGCAAGTTTCCATGCATACAACCGGAAAACGGATTTGACCCTTTCAGGACATGAGCATCATTATGTGACCCTGTATGAATTTGTGTTTATTTTCTCGGTCGATGGGCAAGAAAGTTGAGACCAATTTTCCGGAATGTCCTCGCCTGCCATGTCAACCAACTCACACTCGGTAGTAATTTGTTTTAAGTATTTTTTATTAATACATAATGTTTGTTTGTCAAAAGATTCTCCCCAATCCTCTCAAAATCACTTGAGAAACAAATCAAATATGGTATTCTAACCAATTGCTCATGAAGTCTAGGAATCCACAATGGCCGCCACCGACCGCGACGCACAAATCCATATCTAGTCATCAATCAATCGAAATCTTTAATTTTTACCAACATATACATGTACATATACAAATATATTGCTCCCCTTTTTACTACACCGGTACCTTTTTTCACACAAAGATTTAATGACTTCACCGCGGTGATCTCCAGTTTCGAATATATCTCATAAATGTATTATAACTCAAAAAAAAAATGTTCTTTATTTGGAAGCATTGAAATGGAAATCGATAAAAAAGTTTTTTTACCGACAAGCAAACATTTCTGCGAAATCAAGGGAACATTTGGCAAAAGAATACAAATATACGGTGCCGAGAAGACCCCCCCCCCCAAACCCCTGATCTGATAGGGTTAATCATAAAGTTTTCTTACTTGATAATGTGGTGCTTATAAAGTGCCTTATACCTAAGGTGTCAAAGCACTTTACAATTGTTATCTATGTTCATCAGGAGTGAGACCATTTTTCTGTAGTAACTCGAGATCAGCACAATTTGGACTGTACCTTCACAAGTACCCATTTAATACTCCTACGTACCTGAACCAGAATATATGAAGTAGAACGATCGTGGTTTATGTCCTTCCCTTACAATGACGCGGGTTGGTCCGTAGGCCTCACACCAACTCACCGCTGCCAGACTCTTCTGCATGCGTACAGGGTATGCTGCAATAGCTTTCAACGCACGGATTGCAATTTGCAACTGGGATAGAGGATTCCCCGCAACAAGTGTTTGGAAAAAGAACGGCAAAACATGAACATGCTTTGAAACTGTGCATGGTGGAATGGTACAGTAAAGTGGTAAAATTGCGATTGTACCGTGGATCCAATTTCTTCTGTGATGAAGGGTGGTTCTGACAAGAACCATTGGTTCGAAAAGAATTGTCAACACCGAAAACTTATCACTTTAATGGAAATTTCAGAAAGTTTAAAATATATATCAAGATATCTTTTTGCCTATCAAGTTAATATTAATAAAGGAGAAAACTGTTACAAAGATACAATTAATCGTAAAGAACAGACGAATCCGGGCACCTTAATGATCACTATACACTCACCAAGCCCCTTTAATTGCAAAGGCATTGTTCTAGCTATTGTACATAGAAACTGTTCCATGACAGTTATCCTGAACAACAGCTATAGCACAATGCTTTCGCCATTGAAGGGGGCCTCCGTGATATAAGTGGCAACGTGCCCAAATTGCTCTATAAATAATCAGTAATGCATGATTTCCACTTTCCGAACGGTGATTATAATGGTGAATTGATGCTAAATCACAATCAATGACATGGAGAATCTTATACTGTGCAGACCTATACTCACGTAATGTATATCTTGTGGAGTTCGTTCCTCGGGCGGGGTCTGAAGTATTCTCCTGGCCTCTTGAGAGAGCAGTTTCTAATGTAAAATAGGAGACTATGCTTATTACAGCCTCATCCCAGGTGAAGAGAACGCACAATGTTAAAAGCAAAGGTTGGATTGAACACCGAGCTGTATTGACTCGCACTTTTGATTGTAATATCAATTGGAAATAAAATGAATATGTGTAGGCCCTACGGTATCCTTGCACAACTTTGAAATCCAGGATCAGATTCCACCCTAATCAAGGTCATTTAATAATTATTTTTCTTAATCACCATCCAACAGCGCTGACATTTTACAATTATATTTTATTCAAATTTTCCAGCGGCAAATTCCAGTTCAATCCCAATTTACCTGTTTCTTTGCTTTGAATTGTGTGACGTCAAACATGACGTCAATGCTGTCACGTGACGAAGATACCTGGGCGAATGAAAGGTCAGCCGTGTCGCTGAATTAAAAACAAACAGAGGGAAAGAACACACGGTTTATCTTTTTTCTTCATATTATATCATGTCATTTTGCACTGATTTCTATTACCTGTGAAACTGAAAATGTAACAAGGCAAAGATATACCGTACTATGAACAGTTTTTTGTTGTTAATGAATCATCTTAGGATTGTTTTGTTCACGGTGAAACGAACTCATTCGAACAGACCTGGCTTCGATGTAGTGCATACGGCATATACGTCGGACCAAGATAGCAAGCCAAGCAACTCGACGGAACGTGTGGTAGAGTGCTTTCTGAAAAGAGAAGAAAGCACGTACGTTCTCATTCAAAGCCTCTATTTGCGTGTAGTCCTTATGGTTATAACGGTGTAACCTCCTAAGGTAAACAAAAACCCTTTTGGTTAGGCATACGGCATTTAAAATGATTGATCTTGGAGACGGTAATTGACATATTTATTAAGCAATGTACTCAGGTTAATGGCAACATCAGTTTTTGAAGTGATAATTCAATTTACCGACGACACGACTTCAGAAATTCGCACGATCACCTTCTAATAACTGAGTTATTTATCATTGTGTTAGTTAGAATTGAAACGGAAAAATCGAAGGTGGAGGAGGGGGTCAAAAGGACATTTAGTCCAATAAAAAGATTTCATAAATTCTGCCTCCGATCCTCGTTTGAAACTGAAAGCTATATATACAGACACAATATGCCCCCACACTTTCAGAAATGTTGCATTTAGTCCAATAAAAAAAGGATTTCATGAATTCTGCCTCCGTTCCTCGTTTGAAACTGAAAGCTATATATACAGACACAATATGCCCCCACACTTTCAGAAATATTGCCTATTTTAAACGAACCTTTCTGTCATTTCTCCACTTCCTAAAGTTTTGTCTTCTCAAGGCCATGTCGGCTGTCGTCATGCCGACGGCTGTTGCGTCTTTGGCAGGAGTTCTCAGTCCATCAGCACCTTCTTGCTCAAAACCGTTGGAGTTGCTCCTGATTTTACCCACTGCCGTCTGCCATTTGGTTTTAGCATTTTCGGTAGGGTTTCTGCTGTCGAGAGATGGTCTTTTGTCCTGGGATGGCGTAATTATGGATGATGATGATGACGTATCGAGCGGGTTGGGAAGTTGAAGGGAAGTTGCTAGATTTCTTCGTCTTCTCTTCCGCGCCTGATTGAGAAGACTGACCGTTGCCAACATACTTTGGTATCGTCGTTGCGGGTCGAGACAAGAGGGTACCGGTTCGCGAATGGATTCCATTGCGTTGCTTTATGTCAGTTGTGCTTTTTACCCGATAACTACAGTAGAGAATTGATGCCAACTTCAACGATTCGTTTATGAAGTTCAACTATCAGATGTGGTGTTGTCATTCACAGTTTGTAGCTGTTCGTCACAAAATTTCCTTCGCTAAAAATCCATTCCCATGCACTGTTACTTAGTGTATGTATCCGTAAATGTTTCTTCACTCGTAATGTGCTTTTATTTATTGTTTAGTTCCAAAGAAAGCTGATGAAAGGCAAACGGTTGTGGTATTTTATTCCAAGATAAGTCACAAATGCTAATAACAACGGAGATAATCTGTCAGTGGGCTGGCGTAACTTTGTGGATGTAGCCATTGATATCTGCCACTATAAGCGATAAGGGGGTTGTGCATGTTTACTTATTACCCCCAAATTATCGTTGCACAGAAATATACATGATCGAAGTCCAACTTTTATGACCGTTTGCAAGAAATGACCAGCTCATAAATATTTGGGGCGAAACAAGTTTTGACATCAATGGTCTCAACACAGTCTTTGTCTCCGGGAGTGCCTTGTAAATTTACAACCATGTCGTCACAATAATCGGAATTTAAATAGCAATTACATTTTATGGAAGAAACGCATGCCTTAAAGACATTAAAAAAAAACCAATTAAGCGATTAGCGTGTAAAGATTGATTGCTTTTAGCAGTCCTATTTTTGAAGTATGTTTTGTTATGTCAATTCATTAATGAGGGCATAAGAGGTCTACTCTGGGGTAACCTCTCTACATGTTTATCACTGTTGAACTAAAGCACGCATCTCAAAGATGGTTGCAGTGCAAACGGTCTACATGCCCTCCCGTTCTCAGCACTGCCACGCTACATCCTTTAACCCACATTGCCTCCATGTCCCAACATACTCCATCCAACGCACACAGCCGGTGACCTCTTGGATTGTGCACGCATGCAACCAACATTTTAAGAGAACTTGCTTTGATTACGTATTTACGTTGTCTGGGCTCATTAGGTCGGAACTCCAATTAATCGTTAAACATATTTCATTTCACGGTAATTGAACTGTGACCCGGGGTCTGGGGTCAACCTGGAATATACGGCTACAACAACTCCTTTCTTCATTTCAACCTCAATCTCAATAGCTTAATATCATTTTAGCAACGTAGGCGGGGCCGGCATTTAGGGGCCCCATTTTCTGGAGATGACACTCTGGAAAGGCCTCACAAAAGGCCTGAAACATAATGACGTCACACTTTGTTCAAATAAAAGTCTCCGGTTTCTGGCATGGAGCTTGCCCCAAAAGTGGTGCAGCGACGTGTTTTTTTTACCCAACTTTTTTTTTCTTCTAATGTCGGCTGATGTATGTTGCAGATGACGCTTCGATCCCCTTAAAACTCTCAA
Organism: Patiria miniata; assembly: GCF_015706575.1. Lineage (NCBI taxonomy): Eukaryota > Metazoa > Echinodermata > Asteroidea > Valvatida > Asterinidae > Patiria > Patiria miniata. Next base: position 3,194,056 of record NW_024037052.1, read on the forward strand.
AAATATCCTTCAGATCAGAGTGGAGCTGGAGGTGACCTCAGTAAGGCCATAAGGCTTGAAAATTCTGCACCCGCGTATGATCTCGACCGACACGAACATTCTTAGGGAAATTTGGATAGTCAAGACAAAAATCAGAAAAACGGTAACGTCAGACTATGCAGCGACATCGAAATCGTGCATGAGCCGCCAGGCTGGTCATCAGTCTGCTCCCTTACATATTGCGCTAATTAAAAAACGTATAAAGGTTCCAGATACACGACCATCGCTCCCTCAGTCTGGCTTCCAAACTCACAATTACAAAATTACAACACCGTCTGCAAACGGTGCCCGACTAAATTTATTGCAAATTATATGGGAGCACAGCGAGGCCATATAAAGCTTATAGTCGATCGTAACCAGTGGCGTCACCAGACTTTTCAGTCTGGGGGGGCACAGGGGGGCACCAGCATTTGATGGGGGGGGGGCACTTAGGTGGATACGGATCGCCGTCCTGCGGGAGGGGTCTAAGGGGAGGGGGTGCCCCCCTCCCCTTTGGAAAATTTTCGCATACGGAGGATGGGCTAGATGCAAAATGGTGCCACATTTGATGCTAAATTCGATCTGAAGATATCTCCAGAAATTGCTATTTTCGAGGTAATGATTTTAACAACGCGCAGAATTTTTTTTTACCAACCCAAATCTCAGATGGGGGGGCACTCGGGGGGGCACTAGGTTTTCCAGGGGGGGCACGTGCCCCCCCTGGCCCCCCCTTGGCGACGCCACTGATCGTAACCCCATCTGAAAACACGTTAAAATAGTGCAGCAGCAGGATTCTAATCAAACCAGTGAATTTAAAGGTTTTGAGACATCATCTTACAATAAAAAAAAACTTTTTAATTTTGCCGAGGCGCATGGATACGGCGACGCGCGCGCAGACCAGAAACCGGAGACTTTTTGGCCTTGTGGGAGCCAAGTGGGGATGAAAGCTAACATTAAAGGGAATATACATCATTTGCTTTTGCTGTAATTTTCAGAAATGGATGGAATTGGGGGGTTGGAAATATATAGCAAATATAGTTACACTGACTTTTTTGAGGTTTTGGGTTCGAAAATGCAATAAAAACCAAGAAAAACAATCATTTTCCTGTAGTCTGGTTCCCTGACTCCATTTAAGAAGAAACAGAGCAGTTTACATACATTGGGGAATTGTAAGGTCAGGGAACCAGTCTAGCTGGCTTGTACCCGTTCATAGGTGTGCAATCGATTGCAAACAAGTGCGATGGTCAACTGGGGCCAGTATTTGAAAAAAAAGCCAGTTTTTCCAACGCTGATCGGCCGATCAGCGTTGGAAATTGATACAAAAATACCACTTTTCTTGAAAATGACAGTATACCAGGTGCCATGATTTTACAGGATGCTTTACACTGTCATTCACTAACAGTTCAGCAAGGTATTTCAAAATGATTTGGTAGTTTTATTTTTTTATGTTTGCAAATGTTGTATTTTCCCTTTAAGCTCCCAACAAGTGTGACATCGTTATGTCTCAGGTCTATGATAGGCTCGTTATTGACTTCCCCCAAATTCTGAGCGGATGGATGGGTGTGGGTGTAAATGACTCTATTTCTTTTCAGAGGTGAGTCACGATTTGATGTCACCGTTGCACGTAATTGCTGTAAATGACTTGACTCCACTGAAACGGTTAAACCTCGATTCGAGTTTTCTGCCCTAAAGAATCGATTCAGGGGCGTCATTTGAAAGGGCCAGGGGTTGTAGGTGTATGGTGCCCTCTTTCGTTCCTTGCAGCAAAAGAGACCGCCACCTAGCGTCAGTGTCCCTCTACCCTAAATAGCGCCCCCTTGTGTCGCATGATGTCCTCCTCACCCCCTAGGCTGGTTCCCGGCCCCTCCATTGTCCTACGGACTTCAAATGTAAGGACCGGTAGCGGGCAATGAATCCTGGAGGAATTCCTTCAGGAGTATGTAAATTAGCCTAGGTCTGAATCCCGCCCCCTGGATACAAAATCACAACGACAGTTTAGGCGCGGAACCAGGCTAGTGAAAATGCCAACAAGGCTACCACCAATGCGCAGTTTGTGTGGTGATGAGTTTTGATTTTCTCTGAATTCGGAAGTGTGTCTGGCAACAGTATTTGAAAGCTATGCAGTTGAAATGCTTGAAAATTGCCTTCGTGGAGACACATGTTCAACTGTCCTGCGCACGCGCAGAGGTGATCCAATCAAAAGCTTTACCAGTCTACCTCATCCCCCTCTCCTCGCTTTCCGAATCTGTGATCTTTCGGCAATTTGAAGTCATCCACACACGCACAAGTAATGACTATGTCTGGTAACGCCAATGACCCTACTGGGAGTGTGTAACAGGCCTTCAAGACTTTGCTAATAGTGTCACATTTCTCCTGGTCACCGTAGGGGCCAGCCTATTGTCTTCTTTGCACCAGACTGACTAACTGACTGACTGACTTGTGAAAAAGACTTGCTGAAGTCAAAAAGAAAGTGACCAAGATTAAAAATCTTCTTATTAAAGCAATCAAATTTGATACATGATTGAAATCAAGAATGAAACATTATTTTTATTGCCAGATTTTGTGTTTTGAGTATGTGGAACAAGTCAACTTTTGTTCTGAAATATTGACGGCAATTTTTGTACGTTACATTTGCAAGTTCTCGTTTATTCATCGAGGTGGGAAAACGTCTATGTTTCATTGTACTCGATGATGGGTATTCATCAGATCGTAGAACCACGGTAAATGATCAGTGGTGGACAGCCGAGTTTAGTGATCTTTAATATTGAAATAGACAGATATTGGGAATAAACTATGCAAATTGCGTGAAATTTTCACGCTTAAAAGTCAATAAGATGTACTTTATTCCTATGTTTTTCTTACAAATGGAGCAATCAAAATATTTTAAAAATATTTGTCAAATTCGGTCACTTTTTATTTACCCACCCCGTATAACACTTCTTGATTGTCACTTGTGAATTAGACTGGTTACGTATTTACATCACGTTATAACTACAGCTTATTCAATGAACATTCTAGCAATTTCAGATAAATTGAATAGAATGTTGTGCGCTCTGGGACCAGCTTTACCAGGCTTGCCTTGTCTTGTTTAGAAATGAATAGTACACTTGGCGAGCGATTCCGGTATGCCGAGATTACTATACATACACTAAATGGAAATTTATTTTATTTTTTTATTTTATTTCTTTCTTACGAAAGCCCTGTAGTGCCATCAAGTATATATTTTGAAAAAAGTGAAGTATATTTTTTTCAAGTTCGTTTTTACGAGATATATTTTTTCCAAGTTCGTTTTTAAGAGATATATTTTTCCCAAAGTTCGTTTTTATGAGATATATTTTTTCCAAGTTCGTTTTTACGAGATATATTTTTTCCAAAGTTCGGAAAGCGCAGGGCTGCCTCCAGTCAGTACAGCAGGGCGACACAGGATATCTGAATATACAGCAAATTAAACTTTGCTTCATTCCCGCGTGCCTCAGGGGCCTGTACTGTGGGCTAGGCCTAGGATCGATCCAGAACTGGCATGTCCTCACAGAATTACAAGTGATGAACGCCAACGCGCACGTGACAATTTGCACACAAGAAAATCTCATAAAAACGAACTTGGAAAAAATATATGTCGTAAAAACGAACTTTGGAAAAAATATATCTCTTAAAAATGAACTTTGAAAAAATATATCTCGTAAAAACGAACTTGGAAAAAATATGCTTCACTTTTTCAAAATATATACTTGATTGCACTACAGGGCTTTCGTACTTTCTGGTAATGAAACCAAGGATTCCTCAAAAGTGCCCTAGGCACTGTAGCTCGCAAGAAACCTGTGGAGAGGAGACAATGAAAATGAATTACAGTTTTATTGGTGGGAGGAAAAGCCCAGAAGAATATTCTGGAGAAAACCCACGGAATCAGGTAGGGACTAAAAACCCAATCCACATATTGGCCTAGGTGGGATTCGAACCCGGGTCACAGCGGTGGAAGGCGAGGAAAGTACCGCTACGCCAACCTGACTCCCCATGACATGAACAAGCTCTCCTGCAAACGAGCAAGGAAGTTCATTCGTTTCCGCACAAGTTTATTTTGACATATTTAAGAGCTAAGCACAATTTCCAAATCACCAAAGAACCAAATACCAACATTTTAAAACCTTAATGAAACAATACAAATTACATGTATGTACAGCTTCCGTTCTATCAACATTACAAAACAAGAACAAAATCCACACAAATCTATGTAAACAAATACATTTTCCCTAGCTATGTAAACAAATACATTTTCCCACTGGTAATGTTTTGAAGTTTATTGTACATGTTACATCACTAAACAAGACAAATACACAAAAAGCTAAAACTTAAAACTGGCCCAACTATGTAAGCAAACATATTTATTCTACATGTTACACCACTTGTAATAACTATCTAGTTTCTGCACACTGAAGAGGATTGAATGCAAGTGATCTCTTCATAATAATGACAGCAGAAAGGCTGAGCAGGCCGTCCAATGTAAAGTGCTTGAAAATGACTGTTCTTCATTCATTCTAGCAATGCATGTTAAACCCTTTTACTGTCCAGACACCACAGCCTGTCTTTTTATAATAAAGAAACTAAATAAAGCTTCACTTATATGTAATTTCAGATCATACTGTAAAACAGTATAACAAAACTCATTTTTTGAATGGAGTTCTTCAAAATAACGTTATACGCAAAAATAAAATAAAACAGGTACACCTTTCTTAAGAACAAGGTGTTCTGTGAACGTCTTTTAAAAATCCATCAGTTTATTTCATAACCACTTTTGGAAAAACAGTGGTTATGGTTAAAGTTGACTGGTTCAATTAGTTCAAAACACATTCAAGGTTAAAAACACCTTTAAATCAAGCACAATCGGTATGCAAAAGAAGAATGAGCGATAAATATAACATGCAATGTAAGTTTTTTTTAAAGGTGGTTTTGCAAAGATAAAACTTCAAAACGAAAGACAGGCTGTTTTGAAACAAATGCTTTGTGATTGGTACTCGTTCTTGTTTAGATTATTACAAACATGTTCACGTCCATGTTGAACGTTGCAAGATCAAAGATCGCGGCCAACAGTGATCTCGAGTTAGGTCTGCATTCACTGAATGTTCGGCTTAATTTCCGACATTAAATATTTGACCTTTCAACATTAGGAGTCATTATAACGGGATACAATAGGACCAAAGTAGTCAACAATACCATTGAGAAGTTTGGCATCGCATTCATGCTTAAAAGTGAGTCATTATATGCATGCATGCAACAGCGCCTTCCAACAAATTAGACACAATATTGCGTCCTTGTGCGAAGCCACCGTATGGTTACTAGTTATGAGCAGTATTAAATGAATCACAACCTTATGTAAATAAAACGAACAGGGGTCCGCTCATAAGTCCGCGCCTCATAGGTCCGACGCCTCATAAGTCCGAAATTTCGGACTTAAGAGGCGTCGGACGTATGAGGCATACAATTGATTGATTCCGCCTCATAGCTCCAACGCCCCATAAGTCCGACGTCTCACAGCTCCTACGCCTCATAATTCAGAAACAGCGTTTGTCCATTGTCGGACTTATGAGGCGTCGGACCTATGAGACGGAATTTATGCCTAATAAGTTCGACGCATCATAAGACCGACATTTCGGACTTATGAAGCGTTGGACCTATGAGGAGTCGGACTTATGATATGGCCCCCAACGACCACACCACACTCCGTCGCTAAGGGAAGGCACTGTTGGGGAACCGCCAACGTGACATCGTCACGCGTTAATTTAAAGTGCTTAACTTTGAAGAAGGCACTTGTCGAGAACTACTAACATTACAGGTTACAACCACATTCAAATATGCAAGAGGTGTGACGATGTCCTGTGGTAGTTCTCAATGTTAAAGTGCATACCAAACGAAAGTCCAAAGGCCTAACATGTCTTGCAATAGTCCAGTGATATAATTACGTTTTGTTTCAATGTGCGCTTTCCTATGAGAGCCATGTATAGCGACGAGAATCACCAAGTTAACAAAACCGCACATGTAGAGAAAGCGTGACGTCATTATCTTTTAGGTCTATTGTTTTCGCAATGTGAGGACAGCCACTGCAGCTGTTTTTTGGTCCAGTCAATTGGAAAGTCTAATTCATAGATCTCCTCATGTTTTTTAAAAAGTTCTTGGACACGCATAATGTTTCCTAAAGCAGCTTGCCGTCTTAATACAATGAGCACATAATATTCATATCTGCCTTGTCGTCTTTGTTTTACTCTCGTAGTTTATATCCACCATTAATTAAAACCCGGATGCTGCATTTCTGCCCTTCATTTCGATGTAATTTGCAAGTCAATTGAACAAGGTCTACCTGACTTATCTTGCACGTACGCTTCGGTGGTAGACACGATCGCAGTTATAAACAACGCTTTTCAATTTGAGGGGACGAAGTAGACAAAACAGAGGAAACCTCAGACAGATTTGTATTTGTTTTGGTTGAAAATGCTAGGTATGTTTGCCTAGCAGTATTTCGTTTTACAGTGACAAATAAGAAATTCGAATTGCCGCCTTCTGAATTAACTGTCAACCAGAAACGGACTGCTGTTCGTTTGACAGGTTATGCTTTACACGAATACCGGTTGGATATCGGCATGGATTTAAATATATGCCAAATGAAGATAGTATATTTGTTATTGTTGTATTACATGCAAAATGAAATAAAGGAAGCGAGCGTAAATCGGAATTACTTGATGTTACAGATTATCGAGTTTTACCCATAACTGACGCAGTACGATACGTCACAGCACTTAGAAACTTAGTTTTGAAATTCGAATTGATATATTAATTAGTTAACAAAAAGATGGACCTGTCTGTTACATATTAAACGATTGTAAGTCTGTACAATTAAGTGGAAATAATCAATTTCAAATTCTTCAACAGTAACTGCGGTCTGATACCGTCAAGGACATTGTTTCTCTGCACACATTTCAAAAAATTGGTTGAATTTTCAATTGAACCATTTTGAACTTTCTCCTCCTTGCCGTTACTGGGCGCCCTTTGAGTCATGATGCTATAACTGTGGTCAATATTGAAATCCACGAGTCAGAATGTGTACCAAAGCAGTCCGTTTTGACTGTAACAAATTACTTTGTACATATTAAAGGGATTCATATCAAACAACGTTTGATGGTAACAGCACTCTATAGGCCTATTCCACATTTTCCGATATTAGGGAGCCAATTGCTGTGATGTCATCAAATTGGACATTATTTTGTCAAACAATGGATAACATGAGCATATAGTTTCAAAATGTTATCATACTCATACAAGAATCACTTTCAAAGAAATCAATGACATCAATCGAATTGGAAATTCCACGTCAATGGAATGAAAAAAAAGTTTATCTGAACTTAACAATCCATCTAACCTTAAACCGTCGTGAGGTTTAATATATAGAGAGAGTTTCATGTATAAATGCACTATTTCTCTTCTTAATACGAAATACAAATTGTGCGGCCAACCCCCCCCCCCAAAAAAAACCCCCAAAAAACAAAAAACAACCCCGAACATCCCTCCCCAAACGATTCGTTGGTTAGCACAAATTACAATTTTTTTTATAATATATTCTATGTTTATATACACTAAATATCTAAGAATTATTTACAGTACCGAGTCAAATACAAATCAAATAATATCATGGCAAACTACGAATCGCATTTAGAAAAAGAAGATAGTGATCATCCTATACCGATTCCAATTGAAAATCTAATGGAACCTTATATAACACTAACTATACCAATTTTAGATGTACACACAAACAAATAGAGGTACCATTTGTTTGGATAACCGAAAGCCGAAGCTCTTCTATAAAAACGAAAACTTAAGAAAGTTAATTGTATTTGAACCTTCCAAATGAAACTCTATGCTACGAATTGTATCTTAAGTAATTATCTCAAACTAGTTATGGCTTAAAAATGCTCTCCCTGTGCTATAGATTTTGTTTTTAAATCGCCATTTTTGTTCTAGCAATACAAAGTTATCCACTTTTGAATGAAACATTGAATGAAACAAATCCGCCCACTTTAGTTTATGAAATATTGATTTGCAGCTAGACAATAATTCAGGCGTATGTTTTTTGTTTTTTATTGGCACAAAGTAACCCAAAATAGAAGCGTATTCTCAGAGGGTGAAAAACGTCGAGTTAAATGAAACATACATATTGAAAATTCGTTAAGAGGAAAAAAATCGAATGTTAAATAGCACGGGTAGAGCAACTTTACCAAAACCATGACTGTAACATGAATGAAACAATTATAGTACAGCATTCACAGTTTGGTATCCTCCTCAACGGTTGAGGGTTTGGAACTAGCTGCACGCGTTGTAAAAGTGGGCTGTGACGGCGAGTGTTGTCCGGTGGAGTGATGACTTTTGCAACGAAAGGCCTGCACGAAAGCAATGCGATATTGCCTATTGACAGCGCCATAGATCAGCGGATTAATGAGCGTGTTGATGAATTGGGGAATATTGGCAATCCAGGCACTGATCCCCGGTAACCAGAGAGGATTACGAATACCAACCAATGAACAGATCCATCCAGATAAGCTGTAGATACGATATGGGGTCTGGCAAAGGAAGAAAACTACGCCGTTAACAACCAGCATTTTGGCCACTTGATTTCGGATCTTAATTGCGTTGGGGCCATTACTGACCAAGTTTTGACCGCTACGTTTGTTGAGCATGTGTACGATGCGCACATACATGTAACTGTTGGCCACCATTGCAATGAGCCAAGGAATATTCAGCACTGGTGGATTGTAGTAGCTTACCCATGGTGCTACCGAAGCACAGTATGCTCTGCTCGATGGGTAGTCTTGATAGGCGTCATCATCCGGCCACCGCAAACACTGCACATGAAGAATTGCCTGGCTCAACGATGTGAACACAGCAAACAGTAGCCCTACCAGCCAGCAGATGCCAATCATTCTATAGGTGCGTCTTCGTCCGCGAATGGCGAGATGTTTCATGGGATGGCACAGGGCGAGGTATCTCTCAAGTGAGACCACAGTCACAAGTGCAATGGATGCATAGTAGCCGGTATTGGTGAAAGTGAAATAGGAAATGCATTGGGCGGTACTCACGAAGGGGAAATGGTAGGCCACTGGGGAATCTACGTAACGCCACACTGAGTACGTAGATGTCAAATTCAAAAACAGAAGATCAGCAAGAGACAGGTGTGCCAAATATATGTTGGTATCTGATCTCAGTTTGGGAACGCGGACGATGACAAACAGAAAAGTCAGGTTAGTGATGATACCAAGGCTCCAGAGGATGGGTATGACGATAGTAGTAATAGAGGTATCCAAGGGAGTGTACAGCCACGCAGAAACTGCCCACTGGCTTATATTGACAGTATCTCGTTCGCTACACTCGCCTGATGTTATACCTGATCCCATGCTGGAATTTGCACGGCTACATTTACTAAACAAAATTCTAAATCTGAAATTTCAGCAAGTGCATGCACAGCTCTGCATGTGAATGAAGAGATACATCAATTCATGGTGTAAGTTAGGTCATTGTTCCGAGTTTCCACATAGTTTGGAAGTGATGCACAGGTTGGAGGTATGAGAAGGGAAGAAAATCGTTAGCTCGATTTTAAAGGACGCTAACACTTTCTCATGAAACGGTGTCTGGTTGGCTGAATACACTTGTCCATGGTAGGTGTCATCGAGTGAGAATCATTGTCAAGTGGGACATGCACAGCACTTTTTATGAAGCAAACTACATTACTATTCAACAATTCGATAACTTGCTGGTAGTAGGGACATCAGTATTAAACAGTCCTCGTCAGTGAATTAATGTTATGCAACAAAAAGCAAGGCAGAAAATCCACCCTCCCACCATATGGGCCTACTAGAAAACATTCATACATTAAGCGTATTTGTATAAAGTAGTCAATGTACTTTTAGTCAATTACTATGCAGAAACCGTTTTATGATTGCCATGAACCAACAAACATTTTCAACCAACTTTGTTTGTTGAGGTTAAAAATAATTTTCAGCTCTCAAACAGGCCAATTTCTGCACTTGAAATGTATTTCGCCCTAATTACACTTGCCCGATTGGAACTATGCTTAGCCAATACAGGCCAATCATAAGTTCGTCGGATTCCAATATGGGCTGGAAAGCATGGGAGATTCCTTAAACACATATGAAACTTATGCAGTAAGTTGTTATTGTAACCGTATGTATTTGACAAATAAGGTTTTCACACGAAAACTACAATTCACTTGGACCCCGATTTGTAACAACATATACCCCTTTTAAAACGACGGTGTCGTCATAGTTTATTTACATATAATGAATATTCATACTCTTTGAAACCGTGACATTTCTTCGTGAAGATGTTTCCAACAATTCCTTAATGAGCACGGCATTGTGTGGTATCGGGTCAAAGCATATTTGGATACGCGATGATCGGAAAGTGAAGGACATCACACAACTCTACATTAGAAATCCTAAACCGCTGAAAAAAATTCATCAGTGCTAACTTGCAGAAACAACAGGAGTCACACATTTCTTATTATTACCAATTCAAAATATGTACAGCTCAATTTCTTAAATAAAAACCCAGTATGAATCGTTTAAGGTGTTTTTAAGCCAATGGTGCTATGGTGATTGAACGATGTGTATATTTCAGGTCAATCCAGTCAGTGAGCAGTTTGCAGCAGCTTGATTATTTTTCATCAAACAGAACTTGCCAGAATGAGGTTGTTGTTTAAACTAAATGCACTGTTAAAATATTTATTGACCTAAGTAGGGCGCAGAAACTGTGACAGTCATAGATGAAAATGAGAGAGTATGGGCCACGCAGCTGCATCAACGTTCTGGGTTTGACAAATAGATCCATCAACGTTTTGGCAATGCAAGTAAAGTGTTGGTTTTGCAATTTCCTCAAAACCATGGATGTTTCTCTCAAATGGGTTTGGACAAGTACTGCACAATTTTTAAGAAGGGTTGTCGAAATTCTCGCAAAAAATTAGAGTCAGTGACGATTCTTGTCTTTAACGACAGCAGTACACCAAGTAAACAGGCCTGCTGACAACGTTTACCAAAATTAACAATTGTCTATGTATTTTAAAAGACATGGCGATGATCTCAACAATGTCCACGGACATTTTGTATGTACTGGGTGGATATTGTTCAGCAACTCAGGAGAGGATCCAGGAATTTGTGCAGGGGAGGGGCTTTTCATCATACAAATCAATGCTTAGGTAGACAGATTTTGCTCCGGACACTTGGCCTCCGTAAAATTAATGGGGGGGGGGGGGGGAGGGGGGCTCGTACCATACTTTCAATTTAAGCAATGTTCATATCCGACGATCATGAACGCTAGTGTAAAAAATACCTCCGTACCCCAGCAGGCTCTGTCCAAATGCTGTGCACAGGCGGACATTATTACCAGTATAATTCTCGTAATTGATTTTTGGGTGTCAGAGCCGGGGGGAAGGGGCTCACATTATTTGTTATAATTTTTTATGGGAAAAAATAAGCCAGAGCTGGGGGTGTTCCATTCCCGGATCCGCGACTGCAACTGCTGTCAGACTTACGGGCATGTGAACATATATTTACCACATGACATAATCCTCCGCATTCCTGTATTCTTTCTACTGAGAAAGGCGTCAAATCATATTTATATTCCGTTACTTACTAAAATATTTACAACAAATTGTTATTTCAAGTGATGGGAACCGAGTTTCTTCCATTACATTTATGCAGTAAATACACCTAATGTACAACATGAAGACTATCCTACAGCAGAATTTGCCAAAATTGTTCTCCTTAATTGAATTACAAGAACATGTAAAGGTTTATATATTTACAGGTCAATATGATAATTCCACCTTCCAACACAATTCGACCAACCGGTAATGTATGCCTAGATCTAATATCTCTTTTAATCACTCAGTTCTGGTTATACATACTATTTACATTCTCTTCAATTAAGCCCCTATATCGAGCTTCCCCTGATGACACAATGTAAGATACTTAAATTTTACTTTGTGGTTCACCCAAACAGTTCCCCCCAGTTGTCTGCATTGGTTTGGTGATGAAACGGGGCCTGATCATGGAACCTTGGAAACCATTATAAACCATATCCTAGATTTCTAGTTTTTACCGCCATATGTTTAATGAGGTAACGCACAACTCATGTGCTTCATTATTGTATTTGATCACCCTCTCTCCCCAAATGTCTTGAGTCTCTCTTCTCAACGGCTACCAGCATAATCCAACTCTCTGTCAAAGATATATGTCCGTTTTTTCCCAAATAAACATTGTAGATTATCATTGTACAGTGGTTATATTCTTCTTCAAAAGCACTCTGCATCATCGCCATTCTTACTATCTCCCCATAATGGACCTTGAATCGGTGGAAGGATGCCTGGTCAACATCCTCAACAAGACTACGTGACTTTACTCAAACTCCATCCTTCAGACCCACAGGCTGAGATATTCCTCTTGAGGCCTGGGTCCAACTCAATCGACTAAGAATTGGTTGGGGCCGTAGTGCCTCATTCCTCCACAGCATCGGAGCTACCAGCTGAATTCTGTGTCAGTGCGGCAAACCACAAACCATCAACCACATCATTCATGACTGCCCTGACTTCAGATCACCAAAAGGCGAGCAGGAACTCATACAGCCCTAGACGAGAAAACCGTCAAATGGCTTTAAGTAACCACATTACCAATGTAACTATGATGTTCACCCTGGTCCAGAAATCATACGAAAGCAGAAGATTTCTTTAGTCCGCTCCGGCTACGTGTATACACTTTGTATATCGGATCTATCTGGAACCGAAACCGCGACTCTAGCCCCGGCATCGTCTACTACCCCTTGAAATATCCAAGTGTTACAACTGGTGGCAGCAGCGGTTGGCCTGTGGTTGAAAATCGCAGCTGTGTACAGGGGTACACATATTTTGTACGCATTATTACATGTACAAGTTGACTTTTCAAAGGACCTCAGAAATCACAGTCTGGTGTCGATGTCGTCTACAGCTACAATCGTTGTGTTATTCTGTTCTGCTCCATTCACTGCACTGGTAGATGCATGTTGCCTTCTGGCTTGGCCAGTACACTTGAACGCCACTCTGATCGCAGAACGGTACGCCGGGTTCACGGCTCCGTAGATCAACGGATTAATCATTGCATTGATGTGCTGGGGAACAACGGATATCCATTTGGTTCCCGATCCTAATGCAGCCAAAAATGGATCAGGAATCTGAGCCAGAAGACAGATCCATCCAGACAGGCTGAAGATGCGATATGGGGCCTGGCATAAGAAGAACACAGTGCCGTTAGCGACCAACATTTTCGCCACTTGATTTCTGATATGAGTTGCATAATGATATTTCTTTACTGTAATCTTTTTGTTGGAGGTGCGTTTGTTGAGCATTTGTAAAATTCTTGCATACATGAAAACGTTAGCCACCATTGCCATAATCCAGGGAATATTCAGTAGGGGCGGAATGAAGTAGTCTACCCAAGGTGACACAGGACCACAGTATGCATAGCTGGATGGGTAGTCCACAAAGGCGTCAACATCGGGCCATTGGAGACAACGTACGTGGAGAACTAGAATACCCGGAGATGTTGAAGCGGAAAACAAAAAACCCATCAGCCAGCAGATTGCAATTATTCTATGGGTGCGTCTTCGTCCGCGGATTTCGAGATGTTTAATGGGGTGGCACAGGGCGAGGAATCTCTCGAACGATACCATGGTAACTAAAGCAATGGATGCAAAGTAGCCAGTATTTGCTACAGTGAAAAAGCTGAAACACTGGGCAGAATTCACAAAGGGATAGTGACGTGCCACGACGGATGCAGTGTATCTCCTTATGTTGTATGCTGACGCAAGACTCAAGTAAAGGAGATCAGCAAGTGACAAATGTGTCAAGTATATGTTGGTATCTGATCTCAGTTTGGGAACGCGGACAATGACGGATAGAAAAGTGAAGTTAGTGATGATACCAAGGCACCAGATGATGGGTAAGACGATGGTCGAAATAGAAACATCCAAGGCAGTACTGAGCCACGAAGAAACTGCCTCCTGACTGATATTGACAGTATCCTGTTCACTGCACTCAGCTGATGTTATACCTGCTCCCATGATGGCTATACGTACGTGTTGTTTATACAGGCACAGTTTGTTTTTAAAAGATCATCATTTAAAGTTCCTGGGACATGAACATCGTTACGACATTATTCCAGTACAGAGAGCTGCAGCCATTAAAAGAATCCCTTCTCTAAAAGAAGTTGTATGTTAAGCATGAAGGCTCGTTTTGTTGGAGTCAGTGAGTGAACTGATGAGAACTGAGCCTTCTCGCGCGTTTCTTTTTTTGTATACGTGTGTTGTTATTGTGCATAAATGGACTCTGTACGATATTAATGTACGACCTGCTTTTTCGGGGGAGGAACACAACACGACGTGATTGATTTGGGCTTTAAAAAAGCGCCTCGGTGGCTTGGAAAAAATAAACGAACTGCGTAATATAATTATCCAAAAAAGCTGTTCCTTCAAAGAGTGCACGTGTAGCTGAAAAAAATGGAATAAATCCTGCCCCACATACTGGCTTGGTCAAATTGAATTTTGTGATGAATTTGTGTACACTTCCAGTCACTCATCAAACGTTCAATATTTTGAAAGGCCCAGTGTGTTTGCTCTTCATTTCCAGTTCGGGTCTAAACTCACGTGCTTGTAAAAACACTCCTGACATGGTGTCATGCCGAATAGCCTGCAGCCGGATTATTCCCCGTCTTGCCGTGTTCTCTCTTTCCGGTCAAGTTGATGGTCATTGTGAAAGTGGTGGCGCTTTCCCTCTATTCGTTAGCAAATTGAAAATTATTTGAATGCATGCTCTATTTTTTTAGGGGGAGGGGGAGAGGGAGGGTAGTCGGAGTATGACCCGTTTTCCACGGAGCCAAGTATGACGTCTGATATGTTTAGACATGCAGAGATATGCAAGCCGCGCGCCAGCCAATCGGAGTCGCTTTTACTAGATCGTGACGTCATTTCATTCCTAAATCAGGACTAAATGGTTTGATTGGTCAATTCGAATGCAGTGTTTTGTAATACAACAACAGCCGGGCGCTTATCGCGTAACATGAAACAGAGTGCGTGAGACAGGTTTTTTTTAAATCCATTGTCTATGACGCGCAACGGGTGTATGACCAAAGACCCGATCTAGAAAGCGTCCGCCGAATGGTTAAAATCTAGAGGTCAAGAGGCGGTTGTCTTTTGCCTAATTAATCAGCGAATCTGCTCACATATCATAGACCATGCCATATGCCATGGTCCATTACATAGACTAGGGGTTGGGAGTTGGGGGGTGGCCGAAGGTACTCTGAAAGTTCTGTGTATGGGCGTGGTTGTTAATTTAACCTGCGCTATTTTGGGGTAACTCAGTCATTGAGCATAGAACGCATCTTGTGCTGGCCTTTTGATACTTTAACACTATGAGCAAGTCGTGGCTTATATTTACTTGACATAATTTAGGAACGTACATGTTTACATTTAGCTAATTGCAGGCACGATCGTCTTTCATATATTCTATCTTGGAAAGGTAAACGTAATCGTTTCATGTCAGCAAAAGCTCGTGTTTAATACGGATTGCTGTTCTTCTTCAGTGGTTGGTTAAAATGGAACTACAGTGTATGTGTCTATTAATGGACGTAAGTACATGCAATCAATTACTGCTCAGTAACCGTGGAAGCCAGACATCTGATCATTTTGTTTGGTCGTGGGAGAGTACAAGTATGATCGATCACTGACACACGAATTTGGCAGCCTGTACGTTATTAAACCAATTGGTGCTTTTGTTACGTTTCAAAAATCTCAACCCCCCCCCCAAGATTGTGCAAACATAAACCGTCTCACTTTTCTCTAAATTCTGGAACAAAGTTGAGGCAGTACTTTTCTGTATTACAAAAAACAGACATGATACATCAGATATTACCCTTTCGCCAAACATGTAGTAACGAAATTTGCCAATAGTTGACAAGTCTGATGAAAGATTCGTTTAATTTAAAGATACATGTAGTTGGTAACATTTGCAATATTATAATGGACCGAGTTTAGGACTACTAGTAATTATTAGCAGATATCGGCCTACTAGCCTGTTCAATTTTTGTGTCTTTGGTGCTGGAAAAACACGCAGAAGTGCAGCTCGCTCGCTGAATCTGTCATGCACAAAACCCATTGGTTACAGGGCAAGCATGAGAGCTTGCCGGCTGTGACGTGCAAAAAAATCACATAATGTACCTAACCTAAAACCGAACGTACGCAAGGAGAGCGTTCGATTACTATACTTCCCTCAGCTTACTCGCGCCTGGCTCCTCGCTTGAGAACAGACATGCGCAGTGGAACTAAATAAACGAACGGTTTCGGGTAAGGTTTCGTGCAAGAGCTGGAAACATGGGCGTCCTGTATTTCTCAACATATTCTCGATTTATCAGTTTTAGAGGGGGGCAGGGACATTTTGCCCCCATTAAATTTAAACCAATATGACTTCTCGCCTCTTTTTTTTCTCTCTTTTATTCTTCCTTTTTTTTTGCTTTTCCAGGCGCCACTTTTTTCTTCATATATCATCTCAATGAAGGGCCATTCATTGCAAAAATTACGATAAGACATGAATCTGGGACTGAGAAATATTTCCAATTTTGTGAGGAAATACTTAGAAAATTTTCTTGACTCTCCATAGACTTTGTACACAATCGCGGAAGTGGCGTCAGGTTGCAACATTTTTTTCCCGGGCTAGGCCGCATCCAAATCAATTAACTGTCTATTGAGCACGTCCACGCCCATTGAAAAAAACGCGGGGACGCGCCAACAATAATTCGTAGCCGTAGCTCCGTGCATAGAGCTACATAGGGTCTGTAGCTCTATGCTCCGTGGAAGCCCGTTTCGGAAACGGCCTGAGGCGCCCGCCGGATGTTGCATGGCCTTATGGGATACTTACCCAAGTAACCGGCTCAGCGAGACGGCTACTTGGGCCAGGCTCGAGTAAGCGCGAGAAGTCACGTGAGAGGTAAATCGAACGCTGTCACGCTTGCACGAGTAAGCGCGGGGGAAGTAATCGAACGCATTAAAGAAGTCAATAGTCGGCAAGCGCCGCTGAACGGATGTTATTCAATGAAAAAAACAACATACGGGTGATCGTTGGAAGTGTTATTCTTTTTTCTAAAAAGAATCACAGCCTGCCAGGCGCTGTGATTTAACCCTAAAAGGGCCGGGGGCGGAATCCCTCAACTTTTTCCGCGTTAACCTTGAAAAAAATTTGTCCGCGACCCGAGCTGTTATGACTTTTTAGCCTCGAGCCTTGCGCATATTTTGATACCAAAAACATAAAAATCGAAAAAAAATGTCCGGCGCTACGCGCCGTGAAAACTGAATTTTCCCGTTTACGTCGTATACACAGAGCAGAATTGCCATTCGTACATACGAATAATTAATTAGCCATAATTCCAAACCGTTTGGTCTTTAGTCATGAAATTTCTTGGGTATGTTTATGAAGAGTTGCTCTATGCATGTACCGAGTTTTCAAAAAATTTTGTCACTCGATGGCCCAGATCTAGGGCGGAATCCGCCCCCCCCCCGGCTGTGAGATGGTCAAAATAACCCGGCCCTTTTAGGGTTAACATGTGGTTTCGTACAGCAATTTGCTTTTAATTAAGTAGGCTATGTCACAGTAATCTGACAATTTCATTTCTCCAGCTCCCTATAGACATAAAGGGAACAATATTTTATCCACAGAGTGTTCGCTACCTTGTCCCACTTCGCGGCACTCCATTTACATGAGCAATTGCCGGTGAACAACTGGTGAACACAAACATATATAGTATTGTTTTATATTACCACTGTTTCATTACCAAGGACGACACGTACAGTTCCCTTCTGTTGTTTTTAACGGTCCCATAATGCTTTTACAGGAACCGAATTGAGCACAGGTCCTAGGGGTTATTGTTATAAGGTACCATGGTGATCCAAGTCTTCAGTAAAACGATAACTTGTACACCCAGGAATGCGGCGGTATAAGCGCAATCGACAAAAATCAATTAACAATGGTTGACTGCTGTGATGTGGCATATATGACGTTTTGAACACCCGAGGGGCGCATAGCACCCTAGGCGAAAATCCCACATCACAGCAGTCGACAATTGTTTTGTAATACCTCTGTCTTAGATTCCTTGGATTTTGATGTAAAACTAACAAAAACAAATGGCAGTAAACACAATAATCTTGACAAACTAACGGCAGCTCACGGGCATGTCGCGTGCTCGTCTGCTAGTTCGCTGCTCCCACTCATGTGTGAAAACATGGTGGAAATAGCTTGGGTAACAACGATACAAGCGTTTCACACCGTACGTGCTTCGTACGTACAAAGTCATAGCACAATCCCTGAGGGATATCCCACAGGGAGTATGCCGCGGCTTTTTATAAACTTAACACATAATCGTTCTCAATATAGATCAATTGCATTGAGAAGCCGTCTTTGAGGTCTGTTTCGTTCTGCAAATTCATTAACAGTAGATGCACAAGAGATCTACTCATGGTATTCCGGCCTGTTAAACAAAAGACACATCAAAGCAATCACTGTACATGTACATTGTTGTATAACATTGGTTTTTTGTCGATTGCGCTTATCATCAATATTGAAACTGATATCTGACACACACATGATGTGTAAATCCGCCCCGGGGTCGACCTGCGATTTGCTTGCGCAGCGACGGAACCATCGGCATGAAGCACAAAGGTCGTGCCCAGGTCACAAAACTGAGAAATCATGCGATTATCGCGAAACAAGCGGCAATTCTCCACATAATAATCGCAGCCAAGACGTGATTCTTCAAAATGGCATTGAGGGTGTTGATAACAATCAAATGGTCTTCCACGGCCACGTCTGTTCAATATGTAGCAGTCGGCACGCGGCAAATGTGTAGTTTTATAGCAATCAAGGCGGCCGAATGAACAGACGTGGCCGTGAAAGATCGTTTGATTGATATCAACACGCGCACGACCATTTTGAAGACGTCACATGATAAGCCGCGGAATCGTCGTCGCGTCGTGGTTGACAGCATGGTTGCGATTATTATGTGCAGATATGCCGCTTGTTCCACGAGAATCACACAATTTCTCATTTTTGTGACCTGAACATGATTTTTGTTACAGTCATTTTGTTGAATCAACAACCCGGTAGAGAATGAGATTATCATGTTGGATTAATTAATTGAGCTAAAAACAACTGTGGCCAGAATATTGCCCCAGTGATTACTGAGGGGCTTGATGAGGACTACCAATCAATTATAACCTTTTGACACCGTCTGGGCCAGGAAGCCTGCCAAACAAGTTCAGCCAGAAGGCAATGATGCGGCACAACATCAAAGTCTTTGATGAAGTCCACGATGCAGTTAAGGTCCAATCTGTATCTTGGCATCCAGGATCTGAGTCAAGTCGTTGACAAGTCCAGCAAGCTGGGTTTCACAGGACCGTCCGCTCCTGAACTTACCTTGTCTGTCACAGAGAAGTGAGAATCTCCCTAGTGACTCACATCATTGCTATGTATGATAGGTTCCAGCGGCTCACATGCGATGCAAGTGAGTGACAGTGGATGCTATTTACACGGATGTCCCTCTTTTATGGATTGGTGTGACATAAGCTTTGCGCCTGTGATTTGGGAGGATTCCAGTGGATAAGGACTTCTGATACATGCTTCGGAGAATTTGAGCTAGACTAGAAGCACACTCCTCAAGTGCACGAGTCGGAATCTTATCTGGTCCTTCGGCTTGATGATTGCAAATTTTTCAGCGACCTCCCTCCATAAGTCAATATGATAATTCTTCCTTCATACACTAATCGACCCAAAGCCACCCAGCTATTAGGCGTGTGTCGAAATCCTCGTTAGTGTACATAATTTACAAAGTTTGTTCGCATTAGCACATGTTGATTTTCCAATTACCTCGGAAATCACAGTCTAGTCTCGATGTCTTCGTCAATGGAGGCTGTTGTGATATTCTGTTCTGGTACACGCATTACAGAGAGAGATGTGTTTTGCCTCCTGGCTTGGCCTTTGCACTTGAACGCCACTCTGATCGCAGAACGGTACGCTGGGTTCACGGCTCCGTAGACTAACGGATTAATCATTGCATTGATGTTCTGGGGAACAACGGATATCCATTTGGTTCCTGATCCTAATGCAGCCCGAAATGGATCAGGAATCTGAGCCAGAAGACAGATCCATCCAGACAGGCTGAAGATGCGATATGGGGCCTGGCATAAGAAGAACACAGTGCCGTTAGCGACCAGCATTTTGGCAACGTGATTTCGGATACGAGTCGCATTGTGATATTTGTTTACTGTAATCTGTTTGTTGGAGGTGCGTTTGTTGAGTATTTGTAAGATTCTTACATACATGAAAACGTTGGCTACCATTGCCATGATCCAGGGGAGATTCAGTAGGGGTGGGATGAAGTAGTTTACCCAAGGTGACACAGGCCCACAGTATGCATAGCTGGATGGGTAGTCCAGAAAGGCGTCGACATCGGGCCATTGGAGACAAACTACGTTGAGAACTAGAATACCCGGAGATGTTGAAGCGGAAAACAAAAACCCCACCAGCCAGCAGATTGCAATCATTCTACGGGTGCGTCTTCGTCCGCGGATTTTGAGATGTTTAATGGGATGGCACAGGGCGAGGAATCTCTCGAAAGACACCATGGTTATTAGTGCAATTGACGCAAAGTAGCCAGTATTTGCTACAGTAGAAAAGCTGACACACTGTGCAGAATTCACGAAGGGACGGTGAAATGCCACGACGGAGGCAGTGTATCTCCTTATGTTGTATGCGGACCCCAGACTCAAGTAAAGAAGATCAGCAAGTGCCAAGTGTGCCAAATATATGTTGGTATCTGATCTCAGTTTGGGGATGCGGACAATGACAAATAAAAAAGTGAAGTTAGTGATGATACCAAAGCACCAGATAATAGGTACGACGATTGTCGCAATAGAAATATCCAAGGGAGTATGTAGCCACGAAGAAACTGCCTCCTGACTGATATTGAAAGTATCCTGTTCACTGCACTCACCTGATGTTATACCTGCTCCCATGATGACTGTAGTTTATGCAGGCACGGTTTCTAGAAAGATTGTTAATCTATCTTATCAGTAATCCAGCTCATCAAAAGAGATCCTAGCACATTAGCATGTTGTACGACATTCTCCTGGTTGATAGAAACTCTTTGCCATTAAAATAATCCCTTCTCCAACAGAAGTTGCATGTTGAGCGGGCAGGTTGGTTTGTTGGAGTCAGTGATCTGATGTGAACTGAGTCTTCTCGTGGGTTTTCTTACTCTTGATACTTGTAGCCATGTAAACCAATTGCAGTCACCATCGTCTTTCATGTATCTTCCTTTGTGGAACGGTAAACGTAATCATGTCCGTGTCAATGAAAACTCTTGTTTAAAACGGATTGTTGTTCTTCAGTGGTTGGTTAAAACTGAACTGTGTATCTATACTCGTAATGGACTTATCATATGCAATCAATGTATATGCAATTAATTACTGTAGTTCCCAGTAACCGTGGAAGCCAGACATCTGATCGGTTTGTTTGGTCGTGAGAGAGTACCAACATGATCAATCACCAGCTATACTGACACACGAATTCAGCAGCCTGCACGTGATTAAACCAATTGGAGTTTTTGTAGCGTCTGACAGAATGAAAGAATCTCAAAAACAAGATTGCGCAAACGTTAGCAGTCTCATTTTTCTCTAGGGAAATTCTGGAGCAAGGTTGGGCCAGCACTACCCTTTATTGCAAGAAACATGATTGAACGACACATCGGAAATTGCCCTTTTGCCAAACATTTACAAAATGTAACAATGGTTGACAAGCTCCGTGAATGATTGGTATTAAAGTTAACATTTACTTCTGTAGTAATTTTATGAAATCGACCGATTTAAGACTTAGTAATTAATGGCGGATATGGGCCATCTAACTTGTGCGATTTTTGTGTATTGGTTCTTGAAAGACACGTCAAAGTACGGCTCGCTGAATCCGTCGTGTACAGATCCCATATGTCACAGGGCATGCAAAAGTGAAGCCGGTGTGTGGTGAAAAAAATTACATGCATGTAGTAGTCTGTGGGCTACGGGGGGTCCCGTGTAGCCAACCTGGTCCCCAGGGTGTGGAACAGTACGCGCCCATCACTACCTGCTCCTCTCACCCTGGTATTGGATCATTTGCATGTGCAAGATTTTTGAACACGTATGCAAATGAAGAACAGTCTGGTGCCATGGATATGCGTTACATTAGCGTTTGTTTCTGTATGTGGTGTCTAGGGTAAACACAGTCAATTCGTCGCAGCGTGAAAACGGCGTGAGTAACGAAAACGCGAATTTGTACAATTAAACTGTTACGATCTTATCAAGACAAACATGCAGTATCATATTTCATATTAATATGAGCAATTTGGAAAGGAAATGAGGGTTTTCGAATGATCGAATGATCACAAAAGCACGTATTGCACGTTGTGAATAATAGCACCAAGTACACAATAAAAATCAATTACTAGCCAATCGCGGTATTCAATCAGGATACAGGAAGAAAGTGTCTTATCCAGGGCTTATTATTGGAAATAAAGTGAGCAATGGGGATGAGGTTGCAGTGTAGCCCATTCCCTACCGCCACCGGTATTTATTAATTCTTTGGCAAGACTCCAATAGGAATAAAAATAGTAACAGTGAGCATTTAGGGATGCGTACTCTCAGGAGGACACTTATTGAATGCATTTTCTGAACACTAGGATTGGAAGGGCAAAAACAAAACGCCACAACCTGAGCACTGAGCACACATCGACTGATCTTAATCCCGCAAAGCAAAGTCAGTTTTCATGATTAGCTCTTTTAAAAATATCTTTGGTTGTCTTGGAAACTAATCATAGAAATGGATAATTAATGAACGGATAAACATACAGCACAACAGATCGTCATGCTAATTTACATCTTATTGAATCCTTAATTTGTACATGGTCGAACTTCCCCAAATAGTGCATATACCTGGCGCATATGACAATAGCCTCGGGGATAAATGTTCTTGGAAAGCGATGGCAAACATTGATGCCAATTTTGTCGACTATGCAAGACTTGAAACTATTTTAATTGGCATATTCTTACTGGACCTACAGTCTAGGGGCCTATTATAACTGGCGCATGAAAGCATAGCTGTTAGTGGTCGATCATTTTGAGTTCAGAACGGAAAATGAAGTTTGAAAAAGCGCTTTTGGCTGTCCTGGCTGAGTTGAATTTCCCTTATGGGATAAAAGAAAAGCAGGCTGAAGCACTGAAAGCCGTGACATGCAAAGATAACGTTTTTTGCATCTTTCCGATGGGAAACAGAAAGAGCACAATCTACGGTTTAATACCGAAGGTGATGGATAAGGTAAGGCGCCACCATTTCTAACAGTGTTATCACTCATTTCGTGCCTCTTGATCTACTATACGAACATGTAATAGTAAAAGAAAACACAATGAATGAAGGGATAAATTCACTGTCATGGCAACGTCAATTAAACTTTGAAATATTCATGTATAGGGACACTTTTCGTACCACGTAACCAAGTCGTCATTTTGCCGGCTTACATGAATGGTCTTTTGCACACATGATTTATTGCACTAATTGGCTTTGATTTACCCTGGATTGTCTCCTTAATGCTTGAGTTGAATCCAGCAAATTAATCCTCCAATTGTATCATCACGTTTGGGGTATTGACAGTGGAGACCACGATACACATGTACGTGTGCACAGTAATAAATTAAATGCGTGCGTGGTCCGGTATATACCACGCACGCATTGACCGTAGCACTATTCATTCAATAAGACGACCCCCAAAATGGACAGAGCGCGTGCCTACGCCACTAGCCGAACTGACATTAATAATAACTTGGTTGCTTTTGGTACCACAAGCCTGAATTCCACCCCAAGACAGCAGAGTCACATATTTGTCTCCTAAAGAGACCAGGGTCCTGTGCTTAGGTTAACGTTGCCCCATTCCTCTAAGTCAAAGAGATCATTCAGTGCACCAAGCTCAGTCTATTTCAATCGCTGGCAAGGTCCACCTGCAGATCAACCGAGCCCTCCGGAAACACCAGCCAGCCAATCACAAAATATACGGATACAATTTTGCAGTCACCAAAGGACTTGTTAAGACAAGTCCAATCACATGCTCTAAACGGAGCAGTTGCAAATCGCCTCGAAATCTTTATAACTAAGTACAATATTCTATGTGACTCTCAGTACGGTTTCCGTGCTAATTTCTCAACTCAGATGGCCCTTATTGACCTTGTTGACAAAATCAGCTCATATATAGACAAATCAAATCACACCATAGGCTTGTTCTGAGACCTTTCAAAGGCCTTTGACACTATTAACCATGACAATTTACTTTTAAAACTTAATAGATATGGTGTTAGGGGGAAGACCCTGGACTGGTTTAGAAATTATCTTTGTGGCAGGACACAGTTTGTTGAATGGAAAAATAATAAATCAACCCTTCAGTCAGTTACTTGTGGCGTACCACAAGGCTCAATCTTAGGTCCACTATTCTTCCTTATATATGTAAACGATATTTGTAACTCTTCGAAATTGTTATCTTTTATTTTATTTGCGGATGACACAACCGTTTCCTTAGTCACTCTAATTTAAATGAGCTTGTTTTAATTATAAACAAAGAACTTAAGAATGTCTCCATGATCCATGTGGTTTGAATGTAACAAATTGTCGGTAAATAAAAAGAAAACATGTTTTATGTTATTTTCAAAAAAGCACATTGATGTTGAAATTAATATTTATATTAATAAATCTAAGATAAGCCAAGTAGATCATTTCAAATTTTTAGGTGTCATAATTGACTGTAACCTTTCATGGAAATTACAGTGCCAAAAGGTTCACACATCAATTTCCCAGTTATTGGGTGTACTACGTAAGCTTCGACATACACTACCTAGACATGTCCTCTTCTCTATTTATAATACACTTGCATTACCCAATCTTCAATATGGAATTCTAGCATGGGGAAATACCCATAGTACTTATTTGAATAAATTATTAATAGTACAGAAGAAGCTGATGAGAGTCATCACAAACTCCGGTTTCAGAGAACACTCTGCGCCCCTTTTTAGCCAATATAAAAACACTGAATGTTTTTGAACTGTACAAATACCATCTAGGAATCCTAATGTTTAAATTTGAAGGCAAACTACTACCTATAAATATCAGGTCCATGTTTGTGAGGAATCTAGATGTCCATTTACATAACACAAGATCAGCCAAAAAAATTCACATTGGCAAGGCTAGGACCGCATCATTCATGAAAACAGTTAGACACCAAGGCCCTCTTCTTTGGAATCAGCTTACCCCTATACCCTTCTTTCGGACTGTGCATAAATTCAAAAGATATCTAAAAAAACGTACTTATTTCTGGTATTATATAAGACGTGCACCCATAATTCACATTTGTATAAGTCACACTCCATCATAATCAAATGTTATATTGTAATTTAGTACATGTATATTTCAATTTCCTTCAGTTTTTCTACTATTATGCCAAGTAAATAATTAATTTATTAATTTATTGACCACTGTCACATGGTTGAACGTTCACATTCCTCACGTATGCATGCGCAATGTACTACAAGCGAATCAGTATTTCATGTTCCGAAATTCTCACTACACCAGCCCAGCTGCGTTTTGACAGAGTTATGAGTAATTTTCCAAGAGAGGCCAAATTGATCATAGGACCAAGTTTTCAATTTTAGGCATTGGGACAAAGGTAGCCTAATTGCTAAAAATGTTCAGCATGTAAACATGTTTACAAACTGATAGCAATTAGGAAGTGTTTACACTTGTGTTTATTCGCCATGTAGGCCATGCAATTATCCATACTCTGAGGCAATTGGTTACCTTCATCCTAGCCCCATAAAATTAATGTGGCCTATTTACTCGACCACCTCCGTAAATAAGATTTACTCACAACGTTAGCATTTGTTACCAAACTTATTTTCACATTCAGACTGCGTGCATAGTTGTTAAAAAAACACTCCCCTTGTCAATAACAAATAAAAAAATGATGCGAAAGCGTTCAACTCCCCAGTTTTGGTGTCATTTCCAACTCCTTTAGGAGGCTTCTTGGCATCCGTTCGTGTGTAACTCACTTGAACCATGTTCCAACTGAACACCACTCTCGCCCAGTAACTGATGGGATACATGGATCGTTCACCTGTCAGTCACGCGCACTGAACTCTATATAAAGACTGGATAGCGGATATCCATACACCAGTCACACAGTAGAATTTGCATATTGACCAACTCGCCCCCGGTCTCACGAAGATGGCCGCGTATTTTACGAACGTTCAACGCGTATATACAGCGCGCTCTGTATCAAGAGTTGACGCGCGTTTTGGTCACGTCACGTACACGTATTATGATTTCGTAAAAAGGACACATTTCCGTAGTGATTATTATTCCAAAACACCGAAAAAGTGAACTGCGGTATTAAAAAAAAAGTAAACAACGACGTTAGAGAAATTGTAAACCGTGGTCAGTGGTGGTGGTCAAATTATAAGTCAAGTGAACCCCGATGTTACAAAAGTAATCATGCTGTATATAAAGATGGCAACTTGTCCTTTGTAGATCACCAGCCGGTCTCACCGGTCTCACCAATAGACCGCTTGCAGACGCGTTCGATAATCGACGCGCGAAGGCGCGCGACGCCATGTTGTGGGACAAGCGCATATCTATCCATGCACATTTTGTCCCACAACATGGCGTCGCGCACCTTCGCGCGTCAATTATCGAACGCGTCTGCAAGCGGTCTATACGGCGTCAAATTAATTCATTGTGCGGCTCTTTATCCGCTATGGTCACGCGGCGCGGCACGCCGCACGCCAGGTAGTCTTGGCCCAAGACCGGCTTTGTCTCGCCGATAGTGCCCTCTACTGTTGCCAGCGCGCGCGCTATATACCAACTGCAAGTAGACGAAAATAATCCAGTCGGATTATTGGCAACCTTGTACCCAGGGTGTCGAGTAGTACGCGCCAACCACTACCTGCTCTCTCCCCCTGGTATTGGATCATTCGCATGTGCAAGATTTTTGAACACGTATGCAAATGAGGTATAGTCTGGTGCCTGGCTGTGCATTATATTTCGTTTGTTATTATAAGCGGTGTCTGAGGTAAAAACAGAATCAATTCGTAACAGTGCAAGCATGGCGTTAGTTACGAAAACACGATGTTATTTTAATTAAACTGTTACGATCTGAATGAGACAACATGCAGTATCACATTTCACATTAACATGAACACATTGGAAAGTAAATGAATATTTTCAAGAAGGCGTGGACGAATGATCGCGAAAACACGTACTGCACGTTGTGAATAACAACACCAAGTACACAATATAAATCAATTTCTAGCCAATTGTGGTATCGAATCAGGATACAGGAATAAAGTTTCCTGTCCAGGACTTACTTTTGGAAACGAGGTTGGAAATAAGGTAAGCACTTGGGACGAGGTTGGATTATTGGGCCAAGCGTTTGATATCTAATTTTAAAGTGGAAAGGAGTATCTTTCAAACCATACCTATATTATTGATGTTGGTTACACATTCTACGTCTGGCATTCCGTTAGGCCTATATTTTGTTTGCATTAAAAAAAAATATATATATTCATACTATATACCATGCACCTCATTACTGTTTGTGAATGAACTTGTGCAATCGTGCAAAACCATACAGGAAACAAATACATGTAAGTTGAATTCTAACCCTTATCCCAACCCCCTAGCCCCTAGCCCCAAAACAATCATGCACTTGTTGCCCGACCCCACTTGCTATGAAACGGAGCAATTTATAGACGCCGGGTAAGGTCAGGGAGTCAATCTAGCTGGCTTGTACGCGTTCGTTCATAGATGTAATCGACTGCAAAGAAAATATGGACTACGTTTGGTGCAGTAATTGAAAAAATGTCATTTTTTTTCAATGTTGGCATGGTCGGCCGACCAGCGTTGGAAATTGATAAAAAAATAACCACTTTTCTTGAAAATGTTAGCACACCTGACTTTTATTTCCTGAAAATGGCGACGTTTAGTTTACCACAATTATTCGGTATTGCGTACATCATCGTGTGGTACCAGGTCAGGACGTATAATTGATACGTGATAATCGGAGAGTGAGAGACATCACACGAGTTTACATCAGAAATCCTAAACCGCTCTTAAAATGCATGCCACAAGAGTCCCATATTGCTTTTTAATATCACCAATTAAGACAAAAAATGCGAACTGCTTGATTTCTTTGGTAAGTACAATAAAGCACAGTACTAATCGATTATGGGAGATTTTTAAAAGCCTTTAGGCGTTGATCAATGAACGTTTTCGCAATGCATGTAAATGTTGGTTTTGAAATTCCCCCAAACAAGGGATGATTCTCTCAAATGGGTTTGGGCAAGTACATTGTCCAACAAATTTTCTAAGCAGGGTTGTCGATTTTCTCGTACAAATTCTGAGTGACTATTCTTTTCTTTAACGACAGCAACACGAAGTAAACCTATCAACAATGCTTACTGAAAATAACATTAAGGGCCTATCTAGTTATCTAAGAGAACACATAACAGACCAAAATTGTTTGTTCAAACAAAGGCTTGGTGTCTTAGAATGAAGCTTGCGGATGATACCGTGTGACCGTCAGTCTCTCTTCAGGAAGAGTTAGTTTTGAAATTCCAGTTGCTTGGTATATTCTCGACATTTTGGACGGTGCCAAATCTTGCAGGAGAATTCAGACTGTCTGAAACATCGAGATCATGTTCTCATTTCTTCACCTTTTCACAGAAGCGTGTGATCACTACAGACTCACAAGGCTCTCTTCAATGGAATAACCATTGCGAAGCGACTGCCCAGTGACAGATTATCTGGTTAGCCGGCATAATGCTTTCGCCATTGAAGGGGGCCTCCGTGATAGAAGTGACCGCGTGCTTGGATTGGTCTTTAACAGGGGGGAACGGGGTCAAATTTGGTTCGAATTCCTTTTGTCGGGAAACAGAATTTTGGAGTGCCCCTCCAGGAAATGACCCCAAACGACCCCATAAATTGCACCCCCAGTTATGCAAATGGACAGCAAGATTGATACGCACATGGTGCAATGCCCCGCATTCCTGTGTTCTTTCTACTATGAAAAGCTTTAAATCATATTTACATGTAAAATGACGGGAGCTGAGATATTAATTCGCCATTTAAATAAGGGAATAACTATGTACTTGGCTGGTTTTAAAAACGGCGTTCAAAACCGTTCAAAACTGCGACCAGCAGACACATAGCCGGTTTTAGACATACTGGTTTAATACCGGTCAAGCACATGTTTTTTACATTCATAAATACCTGTCGGTCAAAAAGTCAAACATTCACAATTTTCCAACGTTCTTGTTCAACAAAAATTTTACCTCGTGTTTTGTGAAACGCCCCTCTTACCAGGTCTATGGTATGTGCGCGGCGCGTATACTGGTATGTGGCGTGGAATGCAACGGTGCAGGAATAGTGTTTTATCAACCGTACAAAATCGAATAACCAAACCAATGGGCTTTCGTCCCATATGAACGGGTAAAATGTCTTAAGTAATCATGAATATTATAAACAGTAACATTTCCATTTTTTTTGCCTTCATTTAAATTACAAGGGCAGTGAAACGCTGCTATAACGAACATCACAAGATCCACAGAACTTGTTCGTAATAGCGATCGTTCGGTATAAGGATTTTAAGCTGCCGGTGCTCCGGAACTCACTTTCAACAAATAGCGCCCTTCATACCTTCACCCTACACGCCCTGGTAGTTGCTGAAAGACGACTTAAAACACGTGCCGACTATTGAACTATGTAATTAAACAGTTTTAAGCTTACTACTTACAGCAATGGGTGGCTTTACCCTTCTATTCCTTGGGGAAATAATAGCCACTTGTCACTCTTATGTTGACAATTTTCAACATCAATGTTCGTACATTTTGTACACAAACATCGGGAGCCAAGGACGATATTGGTATAGCCGAATGTTCGGTATAGCGGTGTTCGGTATAGCGACGTTCCACTGTACGTTTTAGGATGTTTATGTACATGTCATATTATGCTAATTCATCCTTCGTACACAAATCGACCAAGTGCTACCCAGCTTAGTAGGCATGCGTTAAAAATCCTTTGTACATGGGTGTATGCATTAGTACATGTACGCCCTACAATTTTATTTCTCAAATTACCTCAGAAATCACAGTCTGGTTTCGATGTTCTCGTCTATGGCTAAGGCTGTTGTGTTATTCTGTTTTGGTGCACGCATTACAGAGAGAGATGCGTTTTGCCTTCTGGCTTGGCCTTTGCACTTGAACGCCACTCTGATCGCAGAACGGTACGCGGGGTTCACGGCACCGTAGATCAACGGATTAACCATTGCATTGATGTACTGGGGAACAAGGGATATCCATGTGATTTCTGATCCTAATGCAGCCCGAAATGGATCAGGAATCTGAGCCAGAAGACAGATCCATCTAGACAGGCTGAAGATGCGATATGGGGCCTGACATAAGAAGAACACAGTGCCGTTAGCGACCAGCATTTTCGCCACATGATTTCGGATACGAGTTGCATCATGATCTGTGTTTACTGTAATATTTTGGTTGGAGGTGCGTTTGTTGAGCATTTGTAAGATTCTTACATACATGGAAACGTTAGCCACCATTGCCATGATCCAGGGGAGATTCAGTAGGGGCGGAATGAAGTAGTTTACCCGAGGTGATACAGGTCCACAGTACAAATAGCTGGATGGGTAGTCTAGAAAGGCGTCCACATCGGGCCATTGGAGACAACGTACGTTGAGAACTAGAATGTCCGGAGATGTTGAAGCGGAAAACAAAAACCCCACCAGCCAGCAGATTGCAATCATTCTACGGGTGCGTCTTCTTCCGCGGATTTTGAGATGTTTAATGGGATGGCACAGGGCGAGGAATCTCTCGAAAGATACCATGGTAACTAAAGCAATGGATGCAAAGTAGCCAGTATTCATCACGGTAAAAAAACTGACACACTGGGCAGAATTCACGAAGGGATCGTGAAATGCCACGACGGATGCAGTGTAACTCCTTATGTGGTATGCGGACGCCATACTCGAGTAGAGAAGATCAGCAAGTGACAAGTGTGCCAAGTATATGTTGGTATCTGATCTCAGTTTGGGAACACGGACAATGACAAATAGAAAAGTCAAGTTAGTGATGATACCAAGACACCAGATGATAGGTAAGACGATGGTCTTAATGGAGACATCCAAGGGAGTGTATAGCCACGAAGAAACTGCCTCCTGACTGATATTGACAGTATCCTGTTCACTGCACTCAACTGATGTTATTCCTGCTCCCATGATGGCTGTACGTACGTGTAGTATATAAAAGCACAGTCTTGTAAAAGATTATCAATTTGGTGTTAAGTGATCCAGCTCATCAAAGAGATCCCGGCGAACTTAAATCTAAGTTACGATATTCTTCTGGTATAGAGAGTTGTCGTGAGTAGAATCCTTTCTCTAACTGACGTGTCATTGAGCATAAAGGTTTGTTTTGTTGGTGGCCGTGAACTGATGGAAACTGAGCCTTCCCGTTCGTTTTGTTTTCGTACTCATGCGTTGCATAAATAGACTCCGTGCAATATAATAATGTGCGACCTGCTTTTTGGGGAGGGACACAAATACAAAGTGATTGAATTGGGCTTTAAAAAGCGCCTCGGTGTCTCGCAGAATTAAACAAACTGCGTAATATAATTATCCCCAAAAAAGATGTTCCTTCAAAGACCTCAGACGTAGCTGAAAAAAAGAAGAAATTCTGCCCCTCATACTTAGTCAAATTGAAATTCGTGATGTTATCTGTGTACACTTCCAGTCACTCATTAAACGTTCAATATTTCGAAACGCCCTGTGTGTTTGCTCGTTATTTCCAGTTCGAGTCTATTAACGTCACGGCCGTGTGTCAAGACTGGCAAAGTGTCATCTCGAAAAGCCTGCAGAATTTATTCTGTAATTCATTTGCCGGATTTCTGTTTCCATCTTGTCGTGTTCGCTCTTTCCAGTGAAGTTGGGGTCATTGTGATAGCGGTTGCGCTTTTCCCCTTCTCATTAGCAAATCGAAAATTATCTAAACCCCTTGCTATTTTTTTTGTGAGGGGGAGGGGATTGAAGGCACTCTGAAAGTTCTTTGTATGGGCGTTGTTGTTAATTTTACCATGAATGGCACAACCACAGGAGTGATCCAATATACGTTGATTTCATGTGGTTCACATTTTCTCTCTGGTCTTAGAAACTGTTAATTGGTGCCATTAATATACCACCCGGTGTCAACAATGATAAACTTGAATGTCTAGAAACAGGTGTCGCCCCTGAGATGAGCGAGTTCGGAGCACAACCGGTGATGCTTGTGTGTGATTGCAATGTCCATCACCAAGACTGGCTCGGCGGTAGCCTTGGTCAAAGCGTTCGTCATTATATCCGACCGTTCGGTCGGCGGCATTTCCTTGCTATGCAGTGCATTAAAAATACAGCGTGAACAGCGACCTCATGCGGCAACAATTTATGCAAATTGTTTGGATCCGAAGGAACGCCTTGGTCCAATCGTCCATGTGAGGTTTCGTTGCTCATTATGCTATTGGCCTAAGCTGACCTTAAAAGTCGTTTTCTTATTGGTCAATCGTTGCGTGGAAACTTGCATAATAGTTAGCGAGCGGTGTGGCGAGACATGAACTGTATATGATACATACACACACGTTGTGTGTCAATGTCTCACATTACACACAGCACCAATGCACAAAAAACGGGGTTTATAAACGTCCTCAAAAGGCGAATAGCTGTAAATAATTTGATGACGTCGGGATTTACCGAGGTGTGATTGGACACTCAACATATTAGCCCCTCCCACACTTATCTGTATTCGCATATGAGGTCGTGCGCTAGAAATCTAGCGCAAAATATAGAAAAAAGTATTAACTTTTGCAAACAATTAGCCCAAGGCGTTCGATCGGATCCAAATGATTCGCATAAATAGTGGCCGCATGAGGTCGCTGTTCGCGCAGTAATTTTAATGCACTGCATAGCAAGGAAATGCCACCGACCGAACAGACGGATATGATACGAACGCCTTGACCAAGGCTAGCGCTGCAATAGATAATCAAAGACATGCGCGGCGTGAAGTGCTGAACCGACCACCGTTTGGTCAAGTTTACTCTCAAATCTTGATCAAATCGCAGCCAGCTTGGATGACAAGTCAAACCAGTGAGTTTGGCGGTTTTGAGACATCATCTTTCATTGAAAAAAAAATTTTTCATTTCGCCGACGCGCATGGCTCTGGCGACTCGCGCGCATACCAGAAACCGGAGACTTTTTTTTTTGGCCTTAGTAGGCATGCGTTAGAAAATCCTTTGTACATGGGTGTACGCGTTAGTACATGTACGCCCTACAATTTTATTTCTCAAATGAC
The DNA here is from genome assembly GCF_015706575.1 of Patiria miniata. Taxonomy (NCBI): domain Eukaryota; kingdom Metazoa; phylum Echinodermata; class Asteroidea; order Valvatida; family Asterinidae; genus Patiria; species Patiria miniata. The sequence goes on from NW_024037052.1 coordinate 3,227,644, forward strand.
CCCAGAAATCACAGTCTTGTTTCGATGTTCTCGTCCGTGGCTAAGGCTGTTGTGTTATTCTGTTCTGCTCCACTCACTGCAGTGGCAGATGTATTTCTCCTTCTGGCTTGGCCTTTGCACTTGAACGCCACTCTGATCGCAGAACGGTACGCGGGGTTCACGGCACCGTAGATCAACGGATTAATCATTGTATTGATGTACTGGGGAACAAGGGATATCCATATGGTTCCTGATCCTAATGCAACCCAAAAGGGATCAGGAATCTGAGCCAGAAGACAGATCCATCTAGACAGGCTGAAGATGCGATATGGGGCCTGGCATAAGAAGAACACAGTGCCGTTAGCGACCAGCATTTTTGCCACTTGATTTCGGATATGAGTTGCATTATGATCTTTCTTTACTGTCATCTTTTTATTGGAGTTGCGTTTGTTGAGCATTTGTAAGATTCTTACATACATGAAAACGTTAGCTACCATTGCCATTATCCAGGGGAGATTCAGTAGGGGCGGAATGAAGGAGTTTACCCAAGGTGACACAGGTCCACAGTATGCATAGCTGGATGGGTAGTCCTGAAAGGCGTCGACATCGGGCCATTGGAGACAGAGTACGTTGAGAACTAGAATACCCGGAGATGTTGAAGCGGAAAACAAAAACCCCACCAGCCAGCAGATTGCAATCATTCTATGGGTGCGTCTTCGTCCGCGGATTTTGAGATGTTTAATGGGATGGCACAGGGCGAGGAATCTCTCGAAAGATACCATGGTAACCAGTGCAATAGACGCAAAGTAGCCAGTATTTGTTACAGTGAAAAAGCTGAAACACTGTGCAGAATTTACAAAGATATCGTGAAATGCCACGACGGATGCAGTGTATCGCCTTATGTGGTTTGCGGACGCCATACTCAAGTACAGAAGATCAGCAAGTGACAAGTGTGCTAAGTATATATTGGTATCTGATCTCAGTTTGGGAACGCGGACAATGACAAATAGAAAAGTCAAGTTAGTGACGACACCAAGACACCAGATGCTGGGTAAAACGATGGTCGTAATGGAGGCATCCAAGGGAGTATAAAGCCACAAAGAAACTGCCTCCTGACTGATATTGACAGTATCCTGTTCACTGCACTCACCTGATGTTATTCCTGCTCCCATGATGGATGTACGTACGTGTAGTGTATAAGAGAATAATTTTAAAAAAGATCATCAATTTGGTGTAGCGATCCAGCTCATCAAAGAGATCCCGGCGAACGTATATACATGTACATCTAAGTTACGACATTCTTCTGGTATAGAGATTTGTCGTGAATACAATCCTTCCTCTAACTCACGTGTCATGTTGAGCATGAAGGTTTGTTGCCGTGTTGGCGGCAGTGAACTGATGGAAACTGAGCCTTCCCGTGCGTTTTCTATTCGTACTCATGCGTTGTAATTGTGCATAAATAGACTCTGTGCAATATAATAATGTGCGACCTGCTTTTTGGGGGAGGGACACAAATACGACGTGATTGATTTGGGCTTTAAAAAGCGCCTCGGTGTCTCGCAGAATTAAACAAACTTCGTAATATAATTATCCCGAAAAACGAGGTTCTTTCAAAGACTTCAGATGTAGCTGAAAAAAGAAAGAAATTCTGCCCCTCAAACTGGCTTAGTCAAATTGAAATTAGTGATGTTATCTGTGTACACTTCCAATCACTCATCAAACGTTCAATATTTCGAAACGCCCTGTGTTTGCTCGTTATTTCCAGTTCGAGTCTATTAACGTCACGGCCGTGTGTATATACTGGCAAAGTGTCATCTCGAAAAGCCTGCAGAATTTATTCTGTAATTCACTTGCCGGATTTTTGTCCATCTTGTCGTTCGCTCTTTCCAGTGAAGTTGGTGGTCATTGTGATAGCGGTGGCGCTTTTCCCCTACTCATTAGCAAAGCGAAAATTATCTAAACACCTCGCTATTTTTTTGTGTGGGGGAGGGGATTGAAGGCACTCTGAAAGTTCTTGTATGGGCGTTGTTGTTAATTTAACCATAAATGGTACAACCGCAGGAGAGATCCAAAAGGCCTTGAATTCATGTGGTTCACGATTTCTCTCTGGTCTTAGAAACTGTAAATTGGTGCCATTAATATACCACCCAGTGCCAACAATGATAAGCTTGCATGTTTATATACAGGTGTCGTCCCCGAGATGAGCGAGTTCGGAGCACAACCTGTGATACTTGTGGGTGATTTCAATGTCCATCACCAAGACTGGCTCGGCAGTAGCCTTGGTCAAAGCGTTCGTCATTATATCCGACCGTTCGGTCGGCGGCATTTCCTTGCTATGCAGTGCATTAAAAATACAGCGTGAACAGCGACCTCATGCGGCAACAATTTATGGAAATTGTTTGGATCCGAAGGAACGCCTTGGTCCAATCGTCCATGTGAGGTTTCGGTGCTCATTATGCTATTGGCCTAAGCTGACCTTAAAAGTCGTTTTCTTATTGGTCAATCGTTGCGTGGAAACTTGCATAATACTTAGCGAGCGGTGTGGCGAGACATGTACTGTACATGATACATACACACACACACGTTGTGTGTCAATGTCTCTCATTACACACAGCACCAAGGCACAAAAAATGTGCTTTATAAACATCCTCAAAGGCGAATAGCTGCAAATAATTTGATGACGTCGGGATTTACCTAGGTGTGATTGGACACTCAACATATTAGCCCCGCCCACACTTATCTGTATTCGCATATGAGGTCGTGCGCTAGAAATCTAGCGTAAAATATAGAAAAAAAATAAACTTTTGCCAACAATTGGACCAAGGCGTTCGATCGGATCACAATGATTTGCATAATTAGTGGCCGCATGAGGTCGCTGTTCGCGCAGTAATTTTAATGCACTGCATAGCAAGGAAATGCCACCGACCGAACGGACGGATATAATACGAACGCCTTGACCAAGGCTAGCTCGGCAATAGATCATCAAAGACGTGCGCGGCGTGGAGTGCTGTACCGACCACCGTTTGGTCAGGTTTACCCCCACACTGCACATTGTACATGACATCTTGATCAAATCGCAGCCAGCTTGGATGACAAGTCGACGTCTGATGGATCTCCGACAAGGAGTAAAATACAAATGTGGGACCAGTTTAAATCATTGGTGAAGGAGTCATTACAGTCTACAATCGAACTGAAGAAGAGAGTCCACCAGGCCTAGGACTGGTTCGACGAGAATGATGACAGCATCGCAAAACTCCCAGTACAAAAGCAGAACGGAATGTTAGCATGGCAGAACGACATGTCCTCCACCTCTTCACGCGACCACTATCTACAGGAACAGACACAGACTGAACTGCGAAGAATGCAGTTTGAGTGTTGAAAGAAAAAAAAAGCAGATGATGTCCAGCGCTATATGCCGACACCAAAACCTCAAAATGTTCAATGATATCGAGGCAGTCTGCGTGCCATCCAAACTAAAGCACCACACCTCTTTTAATTCTTTTAGGAGATGAAACAACTTTGTTAAAGGAGAAGAATAGTAATCAACGAGAGATGGACAGAGCATTTCAGTTATCTTCTCAACAGGCCCTCTACTGTCGACAATGCTGTCCTGGACCAGATTCTTAAGAGGCCCATTGTGGACAGTCTTGACGTTCCTCCGTTTTTGGATGAGGTCAAGAAAACCATCAGTCAGACAAGCTCTGGTAGCCACTGCGATGGATGTAATTCCTAAGGAAATCTTCAACTCAGCAGGGACAGTGACACTCGAAGCCTTCCTCAGTTTACTTATCAGCATCTGAAAGAAAGAAAACAGGACCAAATTTGTTTAGAAAGACACAATCGCCTCGCTCTTCAAAAATAAGGGAAGCAAGACTGACTGAGGCTACAACCGGGGCATTTTCCTCAGCCTTAACCGCTTGATAACCAGCATTTCAGAGGAGAGTTTACCCGGGGCAAAAATCTGGCTTAGTCCAGGGCGTAGTACCATCGGCGTGATCTTTGTTGTTCGTCAGGTTTCAAGAGAAATGTATTAAGCAAAACTTGTACTTGTATGTCCTCTTCAAAAACCTTGCCAAGGCGTTCGATACAGACAATAGAGATGCCCTCTGGACAATGCTGTCATATTTCGAAGGCCCAAGAAACTTTGTGAACCTGATCTGCCTCTTCGATGATGACTTCTGACGGAGAAGGTCTGAGCCTTTTCAGATCTCAAATGGTGTGATTAAGCAAAAGTGTGTGCTGGCTACTGTTCTTTTTAAGCTGTTCACCTGCGTGCTCAGCCACGCCGTCAGTAAGATATAACACGGAGTGTACCTGAAGTGCTTAATGGGTCACTCGTCGATCTTTGTTGTCTGAGAGCCAAATCAAAGACGGTCGAGAGGCTAATACTGAAAGCTCTCTTTGCGAATGACTGTGCCCTTATGACACATGAGGAGTCCAACCCCCAGCTAATTGTCGACAAATTTGCCGAAGTCTTTTGCCTCTTTGGGCTCACCATCAGCCTAGGCAAAACAGAAGTAATGCTGCACTGTGCCCTGCATCCCCTGCTCTACCCTCGTCAATTTCTATCGAATGAACAGAGTATCGCCCCAGTAGAGGACTTATAATTCACATACCTCGGCAGCATCATCTCAAGAGACGGCTCCCTGGATAAGGACATCAATGCCAGGATTTGCAAAGCCAGCCAGGCCCTTGGTAGCCTACGATAAAGTGTGTTGAACCAACACAACACCCGGCAGTCCACAAAACTCAAAGTATACAAGGCCATTGTTCTCACCAGTCTCCTGTGTGTATGTGAGACCTGGACCTTGTACAGAAGTTACTTAAAGCTGCAGCCTAAAGCCGGCCTCAGGTCGACCCGCGATTTGCTTACTCCACGACAGAACCGTCGGCATCAAGCAGAAAAAAATAATGCTCAGGTCACAAAACTGAGAAATCGTGTGATTCTCTTGAAACAAGCGGCATCCCGGCGTGAAAAATTGCAACCAAGCTCACGTCACCCTCGACGTGAAGATCCACCACGATTCCACAGCATAGACCGTCTTATCATAATGACCACCAACCTCACCGGAAAGACCGAACACGACAAGAGGGAAACACATTCCAGCAGGTGAATTACAGATAATAAATACTGCAGGCTTTTTGGCATGGCAACATGCAAGGAGTGCAATAACAACGCCGCGAATTAAGGCTCAAACAGACAAAAAAAAAAGAGCAACACACTGGGTGGCTCGAAATTGTCAAAACTTGACGAGTGATTGGACGTGTACACAAATACATTACAAATTTAAATTTGAACAAGCCAACAAGTGGGACAGGATTTTTCTTTATTCTGCTACATGTGCCATCTTTGAAGAAACTGCTTTTTTTCTCGATATTACGCCGTTTCTTTAACCCCTGTAGCCATTTAGGCGCTTTTTAACGCCCAAATCAATTACGTCGTCCTTTGTTCCTACAAAAAAAGCAGGTAGCACATTAAATAATGCATATATGCACCATGACAAACCTGAGTGTTCATCAGTTCACTGACTCCAACAAAACGAACATTCATGCTCAACATGCCACTTCTGTTAGAGGAGGATTATTTTAATGGCACAAGTCTCTATACCAGAAGAATGTGGTACAAGATGTTCATATGCCAGGATTTCTTTTGATGAACCGGATTACTGATAACATAGATTGACGATCGTTCTAGAAACTCTGCCTGTATAAACTACACGTACGTACATCCATTATGGGATCAGGCATAACATCAGGTCAGTGTAATGAACAGGATACCGTCAATATCAGTCAGGAGGCAGTTTCTTCGTGGCTACACACTCCCTTGGATGTCTGTTTTAAGGCCATCGTCGTACCTATCATCTGGTGCCTTGGTATCGTCACTAACTTGACTTTTCTATTTGTCATTGTCCGCGTTCGCAAAATGAGATCAGATACCAACATATACTTGGCACACTTGTCACTTGCTGATCTTCTCTACTTGAGTCTGGGGTCCATATACGACATAAGGAGTTACACTGCATCCGTTGTGGCATTTCACGATCCCTTCGTTAATTCTGCACAGTGTGTCATTTTTTCACAGTAGCAAATACTTGCTACTTTGCATCCATTGCTATAGTTACCATGGTATCTTTCGAGAGATTCCTCGCCCTGTGCCATCCCATTAAACATCTCAAAATCCGCGGACGAAGACGCACCCATAGAATGATTGCAATCTGCTGGCTGATGGGGGTGTTGCTTTCCTTTTCAACAATTCCCGGTATCCTTGTTCTAAACGTACTTTGTCTCCAATGGCCCGATGTCGACGCCTTTGTGGACTACCCATCCAGCCTTGCATACTGTGGTCCTGTGTCACCTTGGGTAAACTATTTCATTCCGCCCCTACTGAATATTCCCTGGATTGTGGCAATGATGGTTAACGTTTTCATGTATGTAAGAATCTTACAAATGCTCAACAAACGCACCTCCAACAAAAACATGACAGTAAAGAAAGACCATAATGCAACTCACGTACGAAATCAAGTGGCCAAAATGCTGGTCGCTAACGGCACTGTGTTCTTCTTATGCCAGGCCCCATATCGCATCTTCAGCCTGTCTGGATGGATCTGTCTTCTGGCTCAGATTCCTGATCCCTTTTGGGCTGCATTAGGATCAGGAATCAGATGGATATCCCTTGTTCCCCAGTACATCAATGCAATGATTAATCCGTTGATCTACGGTGCCGTGAACCCAGCGTACCGTTCTGCGTTCAAAGTGGCGTTCAAGTGCAAAGGCCAAGCTAGAAGGCAACATACATCTGTCTCTGTAGTGCGTGGAACAGAACAGAATAAGACAACAGCCTTAGCCACTGACGAGGACATCGAAACTAGACTGTGATTTCTGAGGTCATTTGAAAAATCAACTTGTAGGCCTACATATACTGATGCGTTCAAATTGTAAATTACCTATGTACAAAACTAGGGTTTTCAACCACATGCTACTAAGCTGGGTAGCATTTGGTTGAATTTTGTTATGAAGGAGTTATCATATTGGCCTGTACGATTCAAAGCTTTACTTGTAATTTCAATAGGCTCACTAAGGTGAAAAAGGTGGTGAATTTTTACCGTAGGATTGTTGCAATTTATTGTTTGATAGGAGCATCTACTGTACATTTAAACATAAAGTTTTGGTATAATATTTTGTTAAGTATTTCTGTTGTAAGTGTTTGATTTAAAGTCTTTAATAATAGAAAGAATACAGGAATGTTTGGGGATTGCATCACGTGCGTATCCATCTTGCTGTCCATTTGCGGATCGCTTGGGATCAAAAAATGAAAAGTTCATTTTTTATCTTCCCCTCAATTCTGATTCCCGACACAAAGAAGGGGACAAGCCTCGAGCTCCCCCATTTCCACCCCGTGCCGCCAACCAATCTAGGCACGCGGTCACTTCTATCACGAAGGCCCCCTTCAATGGCGAAAGCATTAAGCCGGCTATCCACACAATCCGTCACATCACAGGGCAGTTGCTTCACACAACAAGGTGCAAGGTGGCTTCTCCATTGAAGGGTTGGGTGTGAGTGTATAGTAATCAATTTGCATCACCATGCACTTTGTTCGAGCTCCACAGTCTATGGGTTCCGGACTGCTTCAATTACCGCTCACCCTCGTTGCAATCAGATTAAGAACTAATGAAGGATTTGTAATTATTAATCAATCTATTTATTCCATCTTGGGGTATAATTTCTGTGTGTATGTAAACATTTTGGTGATATTGTGGATTAAATTATTTGTTGAATTGCACTTTTGATGGCTTCCTTCCTTCAAATTTATCTGAGTTGAGACCGTCCTATAGAGTCCTACCAAAAGTACTCTTCCGGGGTACCACTCGGGAGGTACTGTAACAACTAATAATAATAAGAATTATTATTAAAATAAAGAGCAGAACAACGTGTGTGTATAAAACGATAGTATGCCTCTTTTTCACATTATATTTGACCAAAAAATAATGGTTTTAGGGCATGGGGAATTATGCCCTGTTACAGGAATTACAGGACTGAAGCAATTTGTCGAGGCGTAGGCTTGAAAAACCTGATTTGTGGAATTAAGCATATAGGCCTAGTGCAGAATATTGTTTATGCAGTTGATCGAGTATCAACTTTGCAGCCATTAGATTTCAAATTTATATAAATGTAATGGACATTATTGTTTAGCATATGCAAGTTCTGTTGTCTTAATTGCACTCCAGAAAAAAATCGTATAGGCCTACAGGTTGATATCGAGGGTAATACCACATAATAATTAATTCTTCGAACCGTTATTATCCTTGGGATAATGAGGGCGGATAATATACGTTGAATAATACATATGACATTACTATCATTATGAATAATGTTATACTAGAGGGCACATTACTCAAGAAAATGACAGATGGCGATTATTGTGTTCATTAAAATGCAAATAATTAATTTGTCCTTAGCTTTTATCTTTAAAATGCTTGCCCAAATTTTACTGGGTGTATTGTTTAATGTATGAGCTTCAGAAACCGGATTGGCCCCCATGACGTTCGAACAGTGCGCTACCATGCCCTTCCGCTAGGCTATTCAACAAGTTGCATATCCACAAACAATTAAAAAAATTGGGTCTATGCTTTGCGAGTAGCGACTATTTGGCGATTAATTATGCAAAAAAATGCTATCTTGACCTCGAAATTCTGAACATTCCGCGGGCGCCTTACCGTTAGTAGTGCAGCACGGCGGTATAGGTAGTGCCCAGCTCCTTTTTCAACCCCCTGGATCAATCAGAAGAAAGTTGGTAAGTATGGATCCGTGTGGAGGATGAGGAAGGCGGGGAGGGGGGGGGGGGTGATATGAAGGGGGGGGTGTATTAGGTTGATGAAGACGTACCGAAAGCAGGACCTCTTGGGAGGTCCAGGGAAATACCCTGGGGAACTCCTCTTGCATTATAAGGCAATTTGAGAATAAATTTAGGAACTTAAACATTCCATTTATTATGTTTGGTCCCATTTTACTAGTAGCACATAAGTCGGTGGCTGAACGGGGTGGGGAACCCCCTCTTCATCCGTTGCACTTTAACCCCTTTTATTGCACATAAAGAAGAGGTAATCGACATAGAATAGGGAAAGTGTACTGACTGTGCAGTCAATAGTTAGGTAGTGGAAATTTGGACGGTCAATGGCTGAATTTGAACCAGTGCACATTTGTGTTAAAGCAAAGTGGTTCTTCCAAATCACAAAGTTAGGCCCATGGCGTAATGGTATCGGTTCACTTTCAACAGCTATTTAACAATACATCAAGAGTGTAACGTTCCCTAGTATAGAGTGAATATACTTTTAGTGAAGGTAAAAGACGACAGAATGCTCGGGTAGTGAAATTGATGGATTGTCGAATGACGATCTGCGTCATCTTTAAATTTCAATGTAAAGAAATACTTGCATATCCATTGGACTTCCATCCCATTCCTTAAATTTAACGTACACTCGTGAAGGGCACCGCGCCTGTGCTATGGCCGCATCATAAGCGAGAAACGACAAGATTGATTTGCATAACACGACGTCACAGCTTTGGGGTTATGCTTTTTACATGCTAAATGGCTGCCATATCGAAAGACGTTGTACGTGTGCATATGGGCTCAATTTGGGCATATGAGTTCGTTGAAACCGGGTATTTCAAAATACGTCGCGAGTCCACTGATTGATAGCGATCCGTGGCTATGTGCATAGCCATGTTCATGGGTCTAGCACACGGGGTGTGTTTTACTTCTAGAAGTAGATCCACAAAAATCAAATCGATTTGAACCTGTACCAAAGACCACCCTTAAAAACAATTTTCATGAAAAATCCATCCATGTTTGATAAAAATCTTGTTAACAGACAAACCAACCAACAAACCAACGCCGATGAAAACATCACCTCCTTGGCGGAGGTAATAAGCCAGGCGTTAAATTAAATGAAAGTTTGCTGAAAATGGCCAGGAAAACCTATATTGACAGATTTGTTTTTACATAAAAACATAAAAAACTCGGCGGCATAACAAGTCTGCAAATGTAAGTCAACGTCTATGTACTCCTATTATATACCTGAGACTCAAGCACGCTTCCAACTGTAATCACGAGGTTTACATGCGAAGCTGACCAACGACCTCACAAAGTCTTGTGTGTGAAGATAGCTGATAAGGCCGATCCTCGCGCGCAATATTAAACCACATGCAGTGAGGGCAAGTGTTAGTTGGGGGCTTCCCAGATGTGAAGGAGGAACTTGATCTGTTCTTGCGGAGCTGTCGTTTCTGTTCGGTTTCACAGATGCGACCCTTCTCATAGTTCTTTACGCCATGCTTGACCAAGTTACGCCAGTTAGAGCGGTGCTGCGAAACAACCTTCTACGTCCCTAGATCTATACTGCAACGTTTGAGGGAGACGTTTAGGGTGTCTTTGTAACGCTTCATCTGGCCACCTTGCGAGCGCTTTCCGTGACACAGTTCGCCATAGAGCAGTGTCTTTGACAGACGCTTATTTGGCATGCCACATCTGGCATCTGGCATTGCACTGACGTGCAATGGCTTCGTCGTTGATAACCGAGGGGCGGTTGAGAACGTTGTTGAATTGCTCAGCCCAATGCTCCAGAATCTGCTCTTTGTCAGTTACCAGTGTGATGCCGTCTGCACTGAGGGGGGGGGGGGGGGGGGGGGGGGGGGGAGGGGGGAACTTGATGATGTTCTATAAGCTATACAGCTATAAGGGGCGGACGAGATACGGGAGAGATTATGGGGGTATTTGGATGGAATTTGGGGGAAGGTTGCATTTGTTGTCTAAATTTCGAGCGAGAATCTCTCTCACCAGTCCCTAATGCATAGACTCTATAGATTATTGCCTCTATATGCATTACTACGAATCATACATCCATGAGCAACCGTTGACAAATTTCGGTGAAGGGTACCGTCATTCCTGACGTGTCGTTTCGTTAGTTTTTCGTTTCAGAATACGTGTCATCACCCACAATATAGCTGGTGATTTGTCACTTTAATATACTCCTGCGATCAAACGACCCGAGCAAATGTGTGGCTTATTATCGAGTCCATTATGATTAGGCTACACACACACTTTTAATTCACCAACCACTGAACAAGATCAACAATCCATATCAAAGAGCTTCCGCTGACATTGAAACAATTAAGTTCACCGGTCCGCAATTGAAGATACGTCAGAGATGACAGTGATGGCAATTAGCTAAATGCAAACAAGTACTTTCCAGATATAACAAATACTGCAGGCTTTTGCCCGTGACAGTCAATGGAAGGAGTGTATTAACAACGCCGTGAATTTAGATTCGAACGCAACATAACTGAGCCAGTCTGAACGGTGCTGCGAAACAACCTTCTACGGCCCTAGATCTATGCTGCAACTTTTGAGAGAGGCCTTTAGGTTGTCTTTGTAACGCTTCATTTGGCCACCTTGCGAGCGCTTTCCGTGACACAGTTCGCCAAAGAGCAGTGTCTTTGACCGGCGCTTATTTGGCATGCCACATCTGGCATCTGGCATTGCACTGACGTGCAATGGCTTCGTCGTTGATAACTGAGGGGCGGTTGAGAACGTTGTTGATTTCGTCACCGACACCACGAACTGACACCCTCTGCATCACATGTGTACACAAAAAAATAGAAATTCAAATTTTCTTTTTTTGCACATATTAGCAGTTTGTATCATGAAGTTTAACAGGACGAGGTTAAAATTGCTGAAATCATCTAAAATAAGCGAATTTTACTAATGAATTTTCAAGAAATTTGTCAATTCTGGTATTTTTGGTTACCACGAAGTGATACTGCACAGGGTGTCAGTTCGTGAAAACCAAAATTTACGTGTTTTCGGAGAGTGCGCGCATGCAATAGCGTTAGTGAGTGTCAGTTCGTGAAAACCAGAATTGACGCGTTATGGAAGAGTGCGCGCACGCATGCGCAGTGTGTGCGCGCACTCTCCCAAAACGGGTCAATTTTGGTTTTCACGAACTGACACTCATTAACGCTATTGCATGCGCGCACTCTCCGAAAACACGTAAATTTTGGTTTTCACGAACTGACACCCATCTTAATCATTTTATTGCTAATTAACTAAGCAGATTTTTACAATGTAACGTTTATAATTGAGTAGTGAAAGCATTTTTACGTTGAGTGATACTAAAACCTCTAAGATAAATGGAATATTTTACTGAGTAAATTCGTGTCAAACCTTTAAAAGCGTTTTTCTCCGATTTGTATTTCTGCAACGCTGACCACCGGGTGTCAGTTCGTGGTGTCGGTGACGAATTGCTCAGCCCAACGCTCCAGAATATGCTCTTTGTCAGTTACCAGTGTGACGCCGTCTTCACTGAGGAGGGGGGGGGGGGGGGTGGTGAACTTATCGATGTTTTATAAGCTACACAGCCATAAGGGGCGGACGAGAACGGGAGAGATTATGGGGGGGGGGGGGTATTTGGATGGAATTTAGAAGGGTGGCATTTATTGTCTAATTTCGAGCGAGAATCTCTCTCCCCAGTCCCTAATGCATAGACTCTACATCCCGAACAAATTGGGGGCGCAAATAGATTATAAAATGCCCTGACGTAGTGTCGGCCCTTGTCTCGCCTCCAAGTGCCTAGCCAACATCCTACCGATTTTATACCAAAGACGGATGGGGCAAAAGTATTTTGAAAATGTTAAGCTTATCCACTGACTGGCAAAGGACCTACTTCTGATAAGTAAAATCTCTGCAATATTGATAAAAATACTTATTGGATTAACAGCTTACTATCTTACAAAACAATGCCAAGATATCGCCTTTTTATATACTTAGTCATGTGAAGCAACACAAATAAATGTTAATACTATTCAGCATTTTTTCCCCTTCACGGCTGAGGACCAGGCTGATGGAACACAGTGTTATCGGTGATAACAATAACCCTAAGGGACCTAAGCGCAAATCCAGGGCAATTTTCATGTACAGGCCATAGGGGACATATACAAAAAAGTAAACAATAAAAAAAGGAACAAAAGAAGGGAACAATACGGGTCCGCCGTCGGAAGTAAATGCAAAACTATGTTTATGTGTTCAGCAGTTGTTAACCGGGCGTGCAGCGGACGAGGCGGCGAATATCTGTTGAGTAGATTATTGCCTTTATATGCATTACTACGAAACAAAGATCGATGAGCAACCATTGACAAATTTCGGTGAAGCCGGGTACCGTCATTCCTGATGTGTCGTTTCGTTAGTTTTTCGTTTCAGAATACGTGTCATCATCACCCACAATATAGCTGGTGATTTGTCACTTTAATACACTCCTGCGACCAAACAACCCGAGCAAATGTGTGGCTTATTATCGAGTCCATTATGATTAAGCTACACACACAATTTTAATTAACCAACCACTCAACAAGATCAACAATCCATATCAAAAGGCTTCCGTTGACATTGAAACAATTAAGTTCACCGGTCTGCGATTGAAGATACGTCAGAGATGACAGTGATGGCAATGAGCTAAATGCAAACAAGTACTTTCCAGATATAACAAATACTGCGGGCTTTTGCACGTGACAGTCAATGGAAGGAGTGTATTAACAACGCCGTGAATTTAGATTCGAACGCAACATTACTGAGCCAGTCTGAACGGTGTTGCGAAACAACCTTCCACGTCTCTAGATCTATGCTGCAACTTTTGAGGGAGGCCTTTAGGTTGTCTTTGTAACGCTTCATCTGGCCACCTTGCGAGCGCTTTCCGTGACACAGTTTGCCAAAGAGCAGTGTCTTTGACCAGCGCTTATCTGTCATGCCACATGCCACATCTGGCATCTGGCATTGCACTGACGTGCACACTTCCGCCATCGGCATGCAGAGCCTCGATCTGGCAACTTTACACAATACATATAGCCGGTTCAGCGATTCCCGTGTCAGGGTTCAGATCACTTAACCGGCTATTTTTATTGCGTAAAGTTGCCAGATCGAGGCTCTGCATGCCCAATGGCGGAGTGTGAAAAGAGCGAATTGCTCAGCCCAACGCTCCAGAATCTGCTCTTTGTCAGTTACCAGTGTGCCGCCTTCTGCACTGAGGGGGGGGGGGGGGAATTGATGATTTTTTTATAAGCTATACGGCTATAAGGGGCGGACAAGATACGGGAGAGATTATGGGGGTATTTGGATGGAATTTGGGGGAAGGGTGGCATTTGTTGTCTAAATTTTGAGCGAGAATCTCTCTCCCCAGTCCATAGCATAGACTCTACATCCCGAACAAATTGGGGGTGCAAATAGATTACAAAATGCCCTGACGTAGTGTCGGCCCTTGTCTCGCCTCAAAATGCCTAGTCAACGTCCATCTGATTTTATACCAAAGACGGATGGGGCAAAAGTATTTTGAAAATGTTAAGCTTATCCACTGAGTGGCAAAGGGCCTACTTCTGATTAGTAAAATCTTTACATTTGATACAAATACTTATTGGATTAATAACAGCTTACTATTTTACATAACAATGCCAAGATGTTAAATCGGTCTCAAGATGTCGCCTTTTTTATATACTCATACATGTGAAGCAACACAAATAAATGTTAATAATATTAAGCATTTTTTCCCTTCACGACTGAGGACCAGGCTGATAGAACACAGTGTTATCGGTGATAACAATAACTCCAAAGGACCTAAGCGCAAATCCAGGGCAATTTTCATGTACAGGCCATAGGGGACATATCAAACAAGTAAACAATAAAAAAAGGAACAAAAGAAGGGGACAATACGGGTCCGCCGTCGGAAGTAAATGTAAAACTATGTGGGTGTTCAGCAGTTGTTCACCGGGCGTGCAGCGGACGAGGCGGCGAATATCTGTTGCCTTTATATGCATTACTACGAATCATAGATCGATAAGCAACCATTGACAAATTTCAGTGAAGCCGGGTACCGTCATTCCTGATGTGTCGTTTCGTTAGTTTTTCTTTTCAGAATTCGTGTCATCATCACCCACAATAAAGCTGGTGATTTGTCACTTTAATATACTCCTGCGACCAAACAACCCAATCAAATGTGTGGCTTATTATCGAGTCCATTATGATTAGGCTATACCCACCAATTTTGATTAACCTACCACTCAACAAGATCAACAATCCATATCAAAGAGCTTCCGCTGACGTTGAAACAATCACGTTCATCGTTCCGCGATGGAAGATACGTCAAAGATGACAGTGATGGCAATGAGCTGAATGCAAACAAGTAGTTTCCAGATATAACAAATACTGCAGGCTTTTGCACGTGACAGTCAATGGAAGGAGTGTATTAACAACGCCGTGAATTTAGATTCGAACGCAACATAAGTGAGAAAGAACGTACGCTGGGTTGCTCGAACCTTCCTGCTCAACATTTATTGAAGAAAGGATACTTTTAATTTCAAAAAGTCTCTGTACCAGAAGAATATCGTAAAGATTTTCCATGATCTCTTTTGATGAACTGAATTACTGATAACATAGATTTATGATCTTTCTAGAAACTGTGCCTGTATAAACTACAAGTACGTACAGCCATCATGGGAGCAGGAATAACATCAGGTGAGTGCAGTGAACAGGAAACTGTCAATATCAGTCAGGAGGCAGTTTCATCGTGGCCACATACTGCTTTGGATGTGTCTATTTTGACCATCGTCGTACCTATGATTTGGTGCCTTGGTATCATCACTAACTTGACTTTTCTATTTGTTATTGTCCGCGTTCGCAAGCTGAGATCAGATACCAACATATACTTGGCACACTTGTCACTTGCTGATCTTCTCTACTTGAGTCTGGGGTCCATATACGACATAAGGAGTTACACTGCATCCGTCGTGGCATTTCACGATCCCTTCGTGAATTCTGCCCAGTGTTTCATTTTTTTCACCGTTGTAAATACTGGCTACTTTGCATCCATTGCTTTGGTTACCATGGTATCGTTCGAGAGATTCCTCGCCCTGTGCCATCCCATTAAACATCTCAAAATCCGCGGACGAAGACGCACCCATAGAATGATTGCAATCTGCTGGCTGGTTGGATTGTTGTTTTCCGCTTCAACATCTCCGGGTATTCTAGTTCTCAACGTAGTCTGTCTCCAATGGCCCGATGTTGACGCCTTTCTGGACTACCCATCCAGCCTTGCATACTGTGGTCCTGTGTCACCTTGGGTAGACTACTTCATTCCGCCCCTATTGAATGTTCCCTGGATTATGGCAATGGTCGCTAACGCTTTCATGTTTGCAAGAATCTTACAAATGCTCAACAAACGCACCTCCAACAAAAACATGACAGTAAAGAAAGATCATAATGCAACTCATATCCGAAATCAAGTGGCGAAAATGCTGGTCGCTAACGGCACTGTGTTCTTCTTATGCCAGGCCCCATATCGCATCTTCAGCCTGTCAGGATGGATATGTCTTCTGGCTCAGATTCCTGATCCCTTTTGGACTGCATTAGGATCAGGAACCATATGGATATCCGTTATTCCCCAGTACATCAATGCAATGATTAATCCGTTGATCTACGGTACCGTGAACCCAGCGTACCGTTCTGCGTTCAAAGTGGCGTTCAAGTGCAAAGGCCAAGCCAGAAGGCATAATACATCTGTCTCTGTAGTGCGTGGACCAGAACAGAATAACACAACAGCCTTAGCCATAGACGAAGACATCGAAACTAGACTGTGATTTCTGAGGTCATTTATTGAAAAATCAACGTGTGCTATTGGGAACAAACTTTGTAATTACCTAGCCCGAAGTACAAAACTAGGATTTCCAACTACACGCCTACTAAACAATAGTCGATTTGTGCATGAAGGAGGAATTATCATTAGTGACCTGTACAATATGCCTTAATATGGTGAAGCGGGTTTTTTTGTCTAGGATGGTGGATATTATACAATAGGTGCATTTACAGTATATTTAAACGGAAAATCTCGATTCAAGTCATTTGACATTAAGTTCTGGTGTAACCATTTTAGTATGTAACGGAATATATTAAGTATGATTTGAAGCTTTACATAGTAGAAAAATACAAGAATTTTATCTTTCCGATTCTCGAAGCCGTCAGGTAAATATTTATCCTGTTTGATTTCTGTTGCCTCGCGCGGCGAAAAACTCACCGTGTGCGGATAGCCTGAGCTATGTTTTGAGCTAAAAGATTAACATGCCAACGGTCGGTCGCATGATTTAAAATATGGGGATAAATGTCAGCGGGCTTTAGAAGATTCGCACAAAAATATCTTAAAGAGGTGAACAGGACTCCCGATGCAGCGTAGGATAAACGAGTCCTGTTTTTTTTACTTCACGATTTACTATGTTTTGTTTGCTGCCCCCAACGACAACTTTTACACAAATTGCACGTTCGGGTCGCAACTTGACCTGAAAAGCAGCTCTCAAAAGTACCTTTTGTACTCATTTCATGACAGACACAATAGTGGTTTTTATTTCATCACACCTTAGGCTACATATACCCGAAAAATGACGGAAATGTCTTCAAGCATGCCACAACCTCTTTAAAATCACGTGTACAGCGTACGTGATTACCTTGGCTAGTTTTAGCTCAGCAAGTAGCTTAGGTTGCCCGCACATGGTAAGTTTTTCGCCTCACGAGGTGAAAGCAATCAATTAGGGGAAATAATTGCCTCCCGGCCTCGCGAGGCAGAAAACCCAGCAAAAAATTCTCCCCATACGGGCATATTAGTGAGCGACGTGCTGAGCAAACGGCCTCGAATTAGTTTTTGCTTGTTACGTAGCTCTCGTGTGCGGCTGGCTTTATAGAGCTGTATGGAGTACCACCAAAAGTACTATTCCGGGGTCCTTTTATTATTCGGGCTCTCTCTAACTACAATAATTGTAAAAAAAGTGTCAGGTTTTGCCCTACTATAGCACTGTATTTATACCTCCTGAATGAAATTTGAAAAAAAAACACTCAGGTTGGACTTGTAATCATGACCTCCTGCTTCTAAATGCACAGTCTTAACACTTGACCACCGATATCGGTGTGCTGGTTCGAATGTGATGTACATGTAGCAGTGCGTGCCGCAATTAAACTACCAATAAGAATAGGGCAAAATTAATATTGATTTTCATCACTTCGACGCAAATCATTTTATGAATAGTATAATGATTGTGTAAAGCAGAACAACGTATTTGTATAATCTTTATTCAATGTATATTAATAATGGTTTAAGGGCATTGGGAAGTTTATGCACTGTACAGGAATTCGAGAAAGTATGAGCAAGACACTCTACAGCAATAACTTCACGCTAATTCCCAGGGCAAGTGAGAAGAGTTCGGTAAAAAGCAACCTCTTCCCCACGGCGTCATTGGGTGAAAAAGGTCTGGTCAAGTCGAGTCACAGCGTGTGGTCGAGCGAGTCACAGCGTATGGTCGAGGCGAGTCGAGTGGGGTCGAGTAAAATTTGTGCTCAAGTCAATTCGAGTCACTGACATTTGATTATCATCTAATACATTTCAGAAAAGAGAGAACCGTTCAAAGGCGATGATGAAACCACAAATTTGGAGATACTTTTAAT
The DNA here is from genome assembly GCF_015706575.1 of Patiria miniata. Taxonomy (NCBI): domain Eukaryota; kingdom Metazoa; phylum Echinodermata; class Asteroidea; order Valvatida; family Asterinidae; genus Patiria; species Patiria miniata. Next base: position 3,246,143 of record NW_024037052.1, read on the forward strand.
TTGATTGATCTAACAGTAATGAATTATTGTCACTGTAAAATAATCTTCTTTTGTATGACTTATCTTTGATGACAGTTTTACAACTTTTTAACTAGACCAGGACAATCTGTCTTTTTTAAAAAGATGTTTTAATCATTGTCCGAAGATATAAGTTTAAAAAAAAATAAAGTCAAGTTCCTGGATATTCCTTTGTGCGCTACATTTTATAACCACGAGGTGGGACTCAAGAGTCTGTGATACGGCGTATATTTGTATGCGATAAGCGGCCACAGCTTCATGGTAACGCCAAGTACGTGTGCCAACATTAATAACTTTGTACCGTAAGTCACAGTTTTGGGACTGTTATTAGCCTTTGACTCGACTCCAGTCAAGTCATTTACTCTCAGTAAAGTCGAGTCTTTGATTTGAGTCATTAAATCTCTTAGCTTTTATTTTAAAAATGCTTGCCCGTCATTTAGTACGTGTATTGTTAATGTTAATATGTGCTTCAAAAACCGGATTCATAATATCTGGGGCTGGGATACACCAAACTAACCTCGCCCCCATAGCTTCAATTTCAAAATTATCGTCAATTTCATCCATTTTAGATTCCTCTTCATTATGTGCATGCCTCCATAGGTAATATCTCCGTCCAAAGCGTTTGTCACACTGGTGACAAGCATTGGGTATAACTGCGGAAATAACATTTATGTCGAATCTTTGATGCTTAATCTCCTAATGACAAGAAACGGAAGAAATCGTTTAATACATAACTACTCATTTACTCATTCGTAACTCTTTGTGTTGCTCATTTGCTCATTTCGCTGGTCACAAGAAACCAGGGATCGCTACGGATATTGACGAACACACAAAGCTCCAGAAAAGAAAATTCCATGTTTGTTCACACCATGTGGAAAGCAAATTGGGTACCGTCCGTTACAAAAAAAATCTTTGTACAAACTAATCAATGAATTATATAATCATTTACAGTATACGTACATTATACAGACAAAAAATACAGTGGAGTGATTGAAAGCATGCATGGTTTTGCCTAACTCCTTTTGTTCATCAATTTAAGGGCCTTTGGTATTGACGTTCATCAACATGATAATGACAACAACCTCTTACATAATCCCTTCACAATACATCCGGTAATCAACTTGTCTGCTGACTTCCCTCCACACGGATCCTCATTTCTCCATATTTCGCCTCACACACCCCCAAAATGCTGGCTACTGATTGGTCGAGAGGGGTGAAAAAAGGTGCGGGGCACTACCTTTACCGCCGTGCTGCACTGCCCTAATTTGTCCGAAGGATTATCGGCCCCTGATCACTTTCGGACCACACATGGACTCACGAGTGCGCTGCCAATTACAGCCCATTGTCCAAGGGATTATCGGACCCGATACAAAACACAACAATCGCTTCCGGACAACATGCGCCAATAACAGTCCATTGTCCTAAGGGTTATCTAATGCAACAGCTGGCCATTACCACAACCGATGGCAAAACAAGTACATTCATAACTACACTGTATTAAAATTATACCATACGTAATGCAATCTTTTCATACATTGGGTCAAACTGTACTTAAACTGTTTTACCCTAACCTTTTTTATATTCATTCTCATCCATACAAAAGGTGCTCAATTTTGAAACCCCATAGTTTAATTTTCATATCATACCAGACATAGTCCTGTCAGGTTTTCATTTATCTTTAGAAAAGGTCAAAGTGGGCAATAAAGACTACCTACACTACTAACCCCCGCCGTTGTATTACGAAAGAAATCCAGTCTACAGCTAAGTCCATAATTGTGTCTGATCGAAATGACGTCGTAGTTCTAAAGTGCCAACTTTCACTTCTATTCTACAAACAAATGCTGGGTTGTTTATGAAACAAAGGTCGAGAATACTTTTTCCACCGTAGATTGGGAGAAATCAAGGTGAAGTCAACCATAACTTTACTATGACCAGCGTATCTTCCGCCAGGCAACATGCTGTTTGACTCCCAATCAGAATCTCGCATGTTAATATGCCCCATAAAACAGTAAAGGCGTTCTTATAGATTTTCTCAATGGAGTTTTCGAGTTGACACATATCAATAACCTGTCTTTTGAGAGCTGTAAAAGCATCAATATAGACAGGCGATACCCTTTACACCAACACTGTACCTATCCATTCCAACTGACGATACGGCTATAAAGGGCGGACGAGATATGGGTGAAATATGGGGTTATTTGGATGGTTTGGTGGAAGGGTCACGGGGATTCGTTGTCTGAATTACGAGCGAGAATCTCTCTCCCCAGTCCTTAATGCCTAGGCTCTGCATCCCGAACAAATTGGTGGTGCAAATAGATTACAAAATGCCCTGACATAGCGTCGGTCCTTGTCTCGCCAAGTGCCTAATCAACGTACCACTGATTTATACCAAGGACTAATCGGTCGTATTTCGAAAACTCCGAAAATGTTAAGTTAATCTACTGAGTGGCATAGGGCCTACTTCTGATTATTTAAATATCTACCATTGTTACATACTAATTGGATCAACTGACGACAATTATAAATAATAATGCAGGGGCAGCGGAACGCTTTTCAACCGGGGGGGGGGGGGCAACACCAAAAAGGGGAACTTGCTCATAAAAAGGGGCACCTTCCGTCCGTGTGAAAGCTGTGGAAAAGAATATGACGAGGAGAACAAATAATATGACGATGAACAAATGGTGAAAAGTTGTCCATGTTACTCTTTGTGTTTCTTTTACCTACTTTTTTTGAAATACCATTTTTTTTTATCGCGAGAGGGGCAGTGTTGCTTTCGATGGCCATTTCAGTGACCATTTCACTCGCGTGAGAGCATTATCATTATTAAGGGGACAGTTTTTCCAACTTTAGAGGAGGCGACATTTGAATGTTGTGAGTGAAGCAATAATTGCGCATTCGAAGGGCAGTGTTTCATCTCGAGAAGATATCATGAGAGGAGAGCGTTTTTTTGAAGGACAATTTTCCATCTCTAAGGGGCGCAATTTTATTAATGCGAGAGGAGTTTTGGTTTTTTCAAGGGGCAGGTTTCCATCTCGAGAAAGCTGCACAATCTTGTGATTTTAAGGGACAGTTTTGCGTAAAAGAGGAGACAATTTTATTTGTAACACGATCATATGATTTTATACGTTTGCGTTTGAGGGTCACTTTTGTTTTCATATATGGAGGTACATTTATCTCCGCGTGAGGGGCAGATTTCATGTGTAGGGATATAAGTGTGCCGATGAAAGAGGTTTCCCCCGTGAGGCGGAGGAGGCGGCAAATGTCTGTTGAGTGGATTATTGCCTATATTTGCATTACTACGAATCATAAATGGGTGATCAACCCATAGACAAATTTCGGTGAAGGGTACCGTCTTTCCTGATGTATCGTTATTGTCAGTTTTTTCTCTGATAATAACGAGAAGTGCTGTATTAATCTTGCTGTGGAATTTTACTGGAGACAGATATGACCACTGCTGTTTGCATAATCTGATTAATTCCATATTCTTTCATATTTACTCTTTCAACGTACTCCAGGTTGATGAATTCGTGTCATCACCAACAATATAGCTCGTGATTGATCAAAATAACACACTTCTACAACTGAACAAACCGATCAAATGTCTGGCTTAAATCTGCGCACTACGAGTCCATTTTGTATAGACACAATTTCAACCAACCACCGAACAAGATCAACAATCTATATTAAACAAGAGCTTTCGTTGACATGGAAACCATTACGTTCACCGTTCCGCGACGGAAGATACGTCAAAGATGACAGTGACTGCAATTAGTTTCAATAGATACAAGTAAGTACTTGACAAGTACTCCGCATGGCAGTCAATGAAAGGAGTGTATTAACAACGCCATGAATTTAAACTTGAACGGAAAATAACGAGCAAACACACTGGGTAGCTCGAACCTTCATGCTCAACATGCAACTATTATTAAAGAAAGGATTCTTATAATGGCAAGAAGTCCAAGAACCAGGAGAATATCGTGAAGATGTTCATGTTCTGGGATTTCTTTTGATGAACTGATTTACTGATAAGGTAGATGTGTGAGTTTGCTAGTAACTGTGCCTGTATAAGCATGGGAGCAGGAATAACATCGGGTGCGTGCAGTGAACAGGATACTGTCAATATCAGTCAAGAGGCAGTTTCGTCGTGGCTACATACTCCCTTAGATGTCTGTTTTAAGGCCATCGTCGTACCTATAATCTGGGGCCTTGGTATCATCACTAATTTGACTTTTCTTTTTGTCATTGTCCGAGTTCGCAAACTGAGATCAGATACCAACATATACTTGGCACACTTGTCACTTGCTGATCTTCTCTTCCTGAGTATGGGGTCCGCCTACGGCATAAGGACTTACACTGCATCGGTCGTGGCACGTCACGGTCCCTTCGTGAATTCTGCCCAGTGTGTCAGTTTCTTTACCGTGATAAATACTGGCTACTTTGCATCCATTGCTTTAATTACCATGGTATCTTTCGAGAGATTCCTCGCCCTGTGCCATCCCATTAAACATCTCAAAATCCGCGGACGAAGACGCACCCATAGAATGATTGCAATCTGTTGGCTGGTGGGATTATTGTTTTCCGTTTCCACCGTTCCGAGAGTTCTAGTTCTCAACGTAGTTTGTCTCCAATGGCCCGATGTCGACGCCTTTGTGGACTACCCATCCAGCTATGGATACTGTGGACCTGTGTCACCTTGGGTAAACTACTTCATCCCACCCCTACTGAATCTCCCCTGGATCATGGCAATGGTAGCCAACGTTTTCATGTATGTAAGAATCTTACAAATGCTCAACAAACGCACCTCAAACAAAAACATTAGGCCTAAAGATCATAATGCAACTCATATCCGAAATCAAGTAGCAAAAATGCTGGTCGCAAACGGCACTGTGTTCTTCTTATGCCAGGCCCCATACCGCATCTTCAGCCTGTCTGGATGGATCTGTCTTCTTGCTCAGATTCCTGATCCCTTTTTGGCTGCATTAGGATCAGGAATCAGATGGATATCCTCTGTTCCCCAGTTCATCAATGCAATGATTAATCCGTTAATCTACGGTGCCGTGAACCCAGCGTACCGTTCTGCGATCAGAGTGGCGTTCAAGTGCAAAGGCCATGTCAGAAGGCGAAAAACCTCTCTCTTTGTAGTGCGAGGACCAGAACAGAATAACACAACAGCCTCAGCCATTGGCGAGGACATCGAAACTAGACTGTGATCAATGAGGTCAGTTGAAAAATCAATATGTGAATGCGAGCAAACTTTGTAAATACCATGATGTGCAAAACTACATACCATGATGTACAAAACTAAAAAAAATGCCTTCAGAAGGATGGAATTAGCAGGACAATGCCACCGTCATCCTTAACTACCCACGAGCCAGCTAATACTCTGGGAGCCGGCACATGGACGAAGGCACAGAGGTAAGCAAAGGCAACATACATCAATGTACTGAAGAGGGACACAGGGGTGGAAGAGACAAATGAGCTAGATGCATACTGAGGAATTGTGACGAATGGAGGATCCGTGGCCGGGCTCGGCTGTGGCCGACTTAGTGAGTGAGTGGTTGTACAAAACTAAAGGATTTTCAACCACATGCCTACTGAACTGGGTAGCACTTGGTCGATTTCTGTAAGAAGCAGGAATTATCATATTGAGATGTAGCCTTCATATTAAAAGCTTTACTTGTAATTTCAATAGGCCTAAATGTAAAAAAATGGTGCAATATTTACTAAATATGTGCTTGGTCAGTTTAAAACAAGGACATGTACATTTAAAACTGGATTGGGACCCGGACCTGGATAATGTCCCCAGCCGAAGGTGAGGTGCATTAGTCTGGACCACAGTGTTACCTGTGATAACAATAACCCTAAGAACCACAGCGCAAGTTCTGCACAGTTTTCATGTTACAAGCCATATGGGACCTATAACAAAGTAAAAAGGAACAAAAATAGGAACAAAAGAAGGGAACAGTATTGGCCCTCGAAAGACAATATAAATGTTAGTATTATTTGTGCGGTCACAAGTTGCTCGCCGGCCATTTTTTTAAAATGCAAACCAGGCTTACCGGTTTCAGTGTGCCGATTTAAGAGGTTTGTCCCCCGTCCCCCGTGGAGCGGACGATGCGGCGAATTTATGTTGTTCTTTGTTAATTTTTTCATTGTTCATTTATTTCCAGTGTCACATATTTTAATTTTAATAATCAATACAAACATGTACTTTATAGCCAAATGGTGAAACTTTAGAGGAACCTATACTAACGACGCACAGATTGATGAAATCGTCATCACCCACTTTAAATATAGGCCTAGCTGGCTGATTGACCATTTGAATATACTCCCACGAACAAACAAACCGATCAAATGTCTGGCTTATATCTGCGCACTACAGTAATTAAGTGCATGTATTTTTTTGGTTTTATGACAAGTCCATTACGAGTTTAAACACATAGCTGAATTTTAACCAAGCACTCCATATTAAAGAAGAGCTTTTGCTGACATGGAAACCATTACGTTCACTGTTCCGTCAAAGATGACAGTGACTGCAATTAGTTAAATGCATAAAAGTACTTACAAGGTGATTAGTACAGTAGTAGGGATAGTGGTGGTACGGGATCAAAATGGAAAATCTGTGGCAAGCCTGAACACGTCGCTCTCGTTTTAAAAATCCCCAGCGTCAAATTTTTACAAAAAATCTGATCAAAATCTCCCGATCCAAATTTTAAGAAATCTGATCAAAATCTCCCGATCCAAATTTTTACAAAAAATCTGATCAAAATCTCCCGATCCAAATTTTTAGAAAATCTGACGTCGGGTACCGGATCAAAATCTCCCGATCCCAATTTTTAGAAAATCTGACGTCGGGTACCGGATCAAAATCTCCCGATCCCAATTTTAAGAAATCTGACGTCGGATACAGGATCAAAATCCCTCGCGGCAAACGCCAGGTACCAGCAACTAATGTTTTAACCTAACGTATCTGTAAGGTTGAGTGATAAACGTTCAGATGATCGCTACAATAAAGGTGGGGCTGAGGGTGGCACTCTAAGAGGAAAGGTATAACTCGGTGGATCGTCTTCATAATGTTTATTTACTGAGAATTTGAACTTGTAAGTTTTTCGATAAGAGATTTTTTTTCCTTTGCCAGCCGTTCGTCTACCCGTTTTTTAACTTCTTTTTCAAAGTCTGTATCGTTTTTAATCTTTTGAAGCTTTGTGCTGGTCTTTGTTCTAATTTTTTGCTTAAGCTCGTTAAATTTTGCGAGCTCTCTCGTAATCAATAAGAACTCTTCGTGCGATATATCTCCGTCGTTGATGGCTTGAGACACGTATTCTTCAATCGTGTTAAGTTTGGAGTCCGCTAATATTTTAATCTGGTCGTGCTTTTTTAGCTTGGCGGATAATCGCCTAGACGCGATTCTAAGCAAAATATCTACACCAAAAGCGCCTATAAACGTTCCTTCTAGCACCAATCCAACGGGGGTTGATATAACACCCAAGAGAGCGGGAATACCAACAGCCCCCGCTATAGCCCCCAATCCTTCTAATCCTAGCTCTACGTAATTAATCGTGTCGATTACTCTCTTTATTTTTTTTATAGGTGCGCTCTCGATGGTCTCTCTCTTTCAAGATTAAAGATCGAATCTCTTCAATCTTTTTAAGTCTGTACACTTTTGTTTCTTCGTTACTATTTAATCGGAGTACATCTCCAGAAATATCGGGGTATAAAGCCTTACTATCTATACTCATGTTTTAATATAAAAAGATTTTAAAATTAAAAGATCTCCAACTCTATCATTATACTCACACCCTTGTTGTTGATGATCTGTCCTTTTTCACCTATGATTGAAAATGTAAGTTTGTCGATTATACCGTTTTTAAGTTTCTTGAAATCTTCGACTCTATCAGGCTCGGGTTTGCGCGTAGCCACGGGTATGATTTTTAATATGTCAGACGGACGACCATCAAAAAAGTTTTCACTCGTACTTAATTGCGGGCAGCGAATAAACAAAAATTTAAACGGATTAACGTTGTAAGACCCCGTATATACCACTTTGGGTACCAGTCTTCCTTTGGGTAAATTGAGTAATCGAGAGACTTCTCTGTTCAAGCGCAATTTGAGATTTACGTCGGTTACCACCAACGTCACATTTTTAGATTCTCTAAATATTCGAAAACTTACCCCGGGTATAGAGTTTAAAATGAAATCGAACCAATCGACGTCGTACCACCCCGGTGGTATGGTGACCGAACCGGTGACTCCGGCTGGTAACGGCACTAGATGACTCGGAGAAATAAAATCTAAATCATCACCAGACACGATAAGACTTCCCCGTATTGTCACCCCAGCTTGTCTAATTTCTCTCGCTCTAGGTTTGCTTATTGTACCTTCGATATATTCTAGCGCTATCCTTCTACCTTCATTGATGTATCCCCATCTGTCATATAAGATGTTTGCCAAAAACTTAAGCGTATTGCGTTGTACACCTGTAATTGGTCTTATTTGCAATTTATCGATTAAAAGTGCTTGTTTTATAGAAATTTGTTTTTCTTCTTCTTTGAGTAATTCTAAAGCAGAGTCTAGTCTCTCTTCTCCATATGCTTCTATAAGATCGTTTATAACTCTATTGAAAGTATTTTTGTCGTTAAAAAAAAAGTCGTAGGGTAAATCACCTATCAACGATTTGACAAAATCTCTATCTCTTCTTATTAGTGCGTCGGGGTCTAAATTATACCTATGCACTCCAACAACAGGTTCTCTTTCAGCTGGTCTCCCGTCTATATGCGTATACCAATCAATCTCCGTGGCGCTGGAAATATTAAAATATCCGGGGTTAAACGTCACCCTTTTTACGCGTACAGATTTTTGACCGTTTAGATTATCTACAACGTCTTCTAATTTAAACGTCTGCTCATTTTGAAACAAGTGAAACGAATGCATTTATTTTAAAGTCTTTTTATATTAAAACTGGAAACTAAAATAATGAGTCAAGCAAAGTTTTTAAACAGCACTAAACCCAGTGAACTGGAAGTTATAGTTAATAATACCAAAGGGTTTTTAACCTTGTTTTCCGACTTAACCTCAGACTATAAATTGCCTCGCATCAAAACGGATGAGGATGTAGATCGTTGGAAATCACACCCCATGTCGTTTTATCAAAATCAGTTAAATTTTGCGATATACTGCGCTACTACGGGCTGCGGTGTTGGATTTGATCTTTTAAACGCGAGTAACCGTTACGTTTGGGCCATCTTTAACTTTCATTTATATTTTACGGTTAGAAAGATCCTGTACGACTTTGCCGCTCCTTTACCGGGAGATGGCGCATTTAAAGCTCTAGACAACAGTTATAATCTCAGAGCTTTTACCGATACCTGTTTGTTGTTTGGCATAGATCAAAACAAGTCTTTTAAACAGACGAGAGACACAAACTCTAACGGTTTAGGTACAGCTTATTATTGGAACACGTCTTACGTACCCGTACCCGGAAACGATTATGATACAACCGACCTTAATCTCGAGTATAGTCGGTATCGTAAAGATATGATGGGTGGAACTAAAATGGGGTTTGGTTTGGACGATCCACCCAAGGGTTCGGGGCGTTACAGCGATTATACCGTAGCCTTTATAGAACAAAATGAATCGGTACAAAAGGCTTGGTTAGATTTTATACCCGACACGAGTTCGTTTACCCCCGCGGGAATCATAAAGATCAACGAATCGATCAGATCTTACGTGTACGCTTTACTCGGTGCGCAGGCTCAAACAAAAACGAGCGTATTATCACCGGGCACCGGATTAGACGCTCAGAGACAATTTAACGTCATCGTTGAAGATATCATCAATGCAGTAGACGACATGGAAACGAGTATCAATCAATTTCAAGACTCTTTGCAGTATGCCAGAACGCCTTTAAATTTTGTCGTGAAACCGGGGTTGTATTTAATTCCATCGGATATGAACTTGAGGGTTGGAACGCACGACGGCTATAACAACAATCTTCAAATCGCTACCCAGATTATGAAAACTGGTTTGGTGCCAGATTTAAACTCACAACCTCAACCGGACGACTCTTTTGATGACACCGATGCCGTCGCGCCACCTACACCCCCAGAGCCTATGACGAACGATATAGAACCACCAGCACCAACACTTACACCAGCACCAGCACCTACACCCTCACCAACACAAGCACCTACAGTTTTAACTCAAGAACCCACGAAACTACAAACTCACCAAGACGAAAAATTATCGTTGACGGTAGGAATGTTAGCTATCGTTGGCATGGGTATTTTGGCTTACGAGGCAACGCAATAAGTCACACTCTAATCTCACCAAAAAATAAGCCTTACCAACTAAAGAGTTGGTAAGGCTTATTTTTTTGTGTTTAAACTTGATTACAACTACCATCGTTTTTGCAGGTATGCAAACACCAAGGCTCCCACACCCAAAAACAAAGCCCACACGTGTTCGGCCAACCACGATACGGACTTACTCAACACGTTAAATATCCAACTGAGTACGCTGCCTATGATACCAGGCAGAGCACCCAACGCGCTCACTCCGAGTTTTTGAAGAGCAGATGCAAAATTAGCGAGTTGTTTTGAAATCCACTCTTTGATACCGCCTTTTGGTGTTGGTGTTGGTGCAGGTGTTGGCGATGGCGCGGGTGGGGCACCCGCACCTCTCACGCTAGCGACGATGCTGCTCACTATGGTGCTGATGGCTAAACTAAAAGCGACTAAAATACTCACTACGGTCACACCTTGTTCTCTAAACAGAGTTCTAATCTTTTCCGCCAGAGTCGTGTCGTCGCCTAATATTTTACCAACCGTTTCTTTGATTCTAGCGATCTGACTTTTGAGCCCTCGTTCGTTGGTTTTTGCGGCTTCTAATCTGGCGGATCTTTCAACGTTCAAGTCGCTCAATTTATCGTTTAAATCTCGTCGACCCTCTTCGCTGTGAGATTCGTCGTGTTCTTGTCTCGTGGCTGCTATCTCTTGGTCTAGTTCTGTGAGACGAGCTAAATTCAGTTCTAGGTTACCTCTCAACGTTTTATCTAAACCCTGGAGTTCTCTGTAATTCAATCCTTCCGTTTGAGCGCCGGTGTCGCGTTGTAAATCGTCTATAATCTCGATTACCTCATCGGTGACTCTGGGTAGTTCTGTCATGGGGATACTCTCGGGTTGTATCGATTGCAATTTTTGACTTTGATCGTCACTGAGTGACTTACGTGCGTAATGCGTAAAGCCTAATTCTTTTCTAATAAAATCTCTACCGTTTAGACCCATCTTTCTTACATTTATCTCTATAGTCCTCAGAGTCAAGAATCTGTCTGGTTTTCTTTGATCAGTTAACCTTAGTAAGCCTTTACCAGTGTCATAAAATAAACCGTCTTTTTTGAGAATAAATTTTTCGTATCTCGGAGATATTGGTTTATTGTATATGTTATAAGTTTCGTAAAACTCATCAACGCTAACATTAGTGAACACGCTTCTTCCTTGATCTAAAACGACACTTATGTCGGTAACGGGTGTATCAGGAGTTTCAAAGTCGTCATCTACATTGGTCTCTGCTACATCGTCATCTTCATAATCATCGTAATCGTGATCATCAACGGGGTCAAGGTCAAATCCTCCTTCAGCCATTTATTTAATAAACCTATTTAAATTATACCGTTTTCATTATACTGCCTGGTAGTATACCCTGGGCCACCAACCAATTTTGCGTGGCCAGAGCTCCACTTATAATACCCGTCAATTTACCCGCATCTTCTACGCTTAGTTTGCTTAAATCCGGCGCTTTCATTTTGAGTAGTTTATTTCCTACCATGGCGTATCCCATCGAAAGACCCGATATGACGGCTCCATGATAAATCGTATTAGCTATTCCGTTGGTGTCAAAGTTACTCATCGTTTTTAATATAATATTTTTAAAAATTGTTGTTTTTATTCCATGTCTAGAGTTTTAGGTGCGCTGGGTGTAGTGGGTTGCGTTACTACCGGCACTGGCTGTACTACAGGCGCAGTTGCCTTGCTTTTTAATATCAGCAACCCCACTCCTATTATCGACGCTATAGCTCCCCACTCCACCCAGCGCGCCCAAGAGTTGTAGCCTGGTGTGCTCGTAGCTTCGTCTGATGCCACCATTTTTGCTAATTTTAATTTCATCTGTCTATTGTGCTCGGCTAAAGCTTTACCCTGCTGTATTCGTTTAGGATTTTTAGTCTTGGTCACTCTCGTTACCGTCGGTGATGACGTTGTTTTTATCGGTTGAGGCGTCTCTGTCTCTGTCTCTGCTGGTTGAACCGCTGGCGTTGCTGTCGCTGCTTTCTGATCTTCCATTTATTATACTCTTGTTAAATTTTAAATGTTTTGTTGTGATTATCGTAGCAACTAGGGGTGATATTAAAGTTCCGTACTTGTAACAAACGTCGCTCAACATACCAGCCATACTCGCGCTTATAATAGGATCAGAACTCAAGTCGTTGGTGAGTTCTTCTTCAGAATCTATAGTGACGTTATATCCTAAAACTTGTACGGGTGTAACAACAGCTAACACTCTCGAAAATATACTTAAAGTATATTTACCAACTGTTTGAACAATTTCATTTCCAAATTTAGTTTCGTACAGATGATACAGCTTTTCGAGTTCTTTACTGTCAAGAGCTTCGATATGTTTAACGGTATATTCCTTTCCCAAGTACTTTCTAGAGTTTCCGGCTGCTATGACACCGCACAAACGATCTTTATGTTCTGCGTTGTGATCTTGTTCGTTCGTTAAAGTAAGTTTTAGGTCCTCCATTTAATTAGAAACGAATTAAATTTTGTTGTAGCTTTTGCAACTTTGTTACAAAAGCGAAGGTATTCGTATGTGTAAAACGATAAATTAATCGATATGACGATAATAGCTAAAAACTGCAAATACTCTAATATTGCTATCATTTACTATAAAGCTAGTTATAAAGCTAGCTGTAATCAACTGAGTAGCTAGCTGTAATCAACTGAGTAGCTAGCTGTAATCAACTGAGTAGTTTGCTGTAATCAACTGAGTAGTTAGTTGTAATCAACTGAGTAGTTTGCTATTATTTTTGCTGAGTTGTGTTACAACAAAATCGCTAATAAAAAAATTATAATTTTTTTTTTATTATCGCATAATAAATGGAAGGAATGACAATGTTAAAAGTTTGTGTTCAGTGCCATAAATCCTGCAAGCTTGAACAATTTGGTATAAAATCAAACGGTGAAACTTATAAGACGTGTGATGAGTGTAGGGATAAAATTAAACAAAAATATTACTCAAAATCAAACGTTTGTAAGTTTTGTAAAAGTGACGATCTAAGCATCAAACCAAACGGTGAAAAATACAAAATCTGCGCTGAGTGTAGAAGTAAAATGAAACAACAACGACAATGTCCACACGGTCGACAACGCTACTTATGTAAAGATTGCGGTGGTTCTAGTATCTGCACGCATGGTCGACAACGCTACTTATGTAAAGATTGCGGTGGTTCTGGTATCTGTCTACACGGTCGACAACGCTACTTATGTAAAGATTGCGGTGGTTCTGGTATCTGCACGCACGGTCGACAACGCTACTTATGTAAAGATTGCGGTGGTTCTAGTATATGTATACACGGTCGACAACGCTGCTTATGTAAAGATTGCGGTGGTTCTAGTATCTGCACGCACGGTCTTGTTTGTAATAGTTGTCGAGAATGTATGAGTAACAAAGGTAAAGCCATAGACTTTACTATTTCGAGATGGATCTTGGGTTGTCGGAAAAAGGATAAAGATAAAAATAGATTTAATCCAGAACTTTTCATCGATACCGATTTTTTAAGAGGTCTTACAGAAGACTACATACATTGTTATTACGATGATTGCCGAGTCGTTTTACAATACGATAGTTTTGGAGACGATATGGCAACGATAGAACGCTTAGATAACTCAATCGGGCACGTTAAAAGTAATTGTGTGTTGGCTTGTAAAAGTTGCAACGTTAAAAGAAAATCAAACAAAAACTAACACTTTTTTAATCTCAACGCAAAATGCTCTTCATAACAATAAAACGTTATGAAGAGCATTTTGCGTTAATTTATTGTTTACCCCTACTCAAGTAGCTCGTAACTAACCGGAGGTTCGGTGTATACGACCAATTTACTATATTTCACATCTCTCAAACGTCGTTTTATATAATTTCGTTGTTCAATGGGTACGACGTCATTTTCGTCTAACGCTTGATCAAACGATGTTTTATCTTTGCAATAAAATAACGCCAACCAAGCCGTATTTTCTCTATAATCTTTTAAAACGGTGTTGTACTTTTGAGTCAATAACCAACAGCTGTGATTTAAGTGTCTTCCGCTAAATGCCATCTTGCTTAGCGCGCACGTCTTTTTACGATATTTAATCTCTTGATCTGAAGAGCAATCGTCCACGATAAACAGCGTGGCAACACCTTCGAATACCTTCCTGTAAAAATCGATCGCTTCGTTGAGCGTCATCTTGTACAATTCCGGATCGCAGAGGTATACCTCGGGATCTGCTTGAATCCACTTTCTTTCGATGTACGTTTTGTTTTTAAAAACGGTAGGGCAAATGATGACTATCGCTTCAAATACGTTTTTATAGTCTGACTCTAACAGATCTAAAATCCATTTTGTTTTACCCGAATTTGTTTTGCCGACGATTAAAGCGCAATGCGGTTGTGTCATTTTAACTTAACAGAGATTTAAAATTCCCGTCTTCCAAGTTCAATTGAGCATCCATGACCAAAAATACGTACATCGTGAGGTCACCTTGACTTTCGGCTTCTCTGTTAAATTGAATGTTGATGCCTCCTCCGTCTCCAAGTTTCCTACCGGATCCGTGAGCGGAATTGTCGTCGTTACTTCTAAAATCGAGCCACAGACCGTACTTGTTTTTTAGATAATCTCCGAGGTCAAAACCCGTCAAATTTAAGTCTTTGGCTACTCCGCGCCCGCTTTCGGTATCGCTGTCTCCAAAGAACTTGCCAACCTCGTTCCAGTGTTGATATTGAAACATGCCTTGACTGTAGAGTTGATTGGGTTTACCTTCTACAGTCACCGATGTTTTGGTTATTTTTGGATTATAAAATCGCTGCGGGCTTTTTTCCGTGGGATCTTTAAACAAAAACAAAATACCCTTGAGACTCCTGATGGGTTGATTGACGCTGACGTTCCAAAGCGTGTCCGATTTGTTGACGGATCTAACTTCTAGCGAGTGGATTTTATCAAACAGATATTGCATTAACCCCTTGTGTTTATTTCTGATGGTGATAGCTAGGTCTCTGTTGGTCACCACTTCGTATTCGAGAGACAAGTCTGAGACACTGTACATCGCCGCCGTATCTGAACTGTTGACTACTTTATCGTGATCGTTAAACTTTATCTCGTACGTCAGAGGTTGTTTTAAACCGCTGGGGTAAAAAGGGTAATGCGAAGTCAGTATGTCAATGTCTAGGGGAATACAATATCTGTTACCATAGGCATCCGCGATAGCCTGATCTTTACCGCTGTTGGCGCCTGCGTTAGCATCTTGAGCCCCAATTCTTAGTTTAGACACGTTTTCTTTTTCTATGCCCGAGTACGCCATGTTTCGAGTTGCCGAGCTGTTGAGCCAATTATCTTTAAAGTTGTGATACACGTCGGCGTTACGATAACTCACGATTTCGTGACCTTGAAGCCTGACGCTGATTTCGCTGACTAAATTTCTGGCTAAATTGCTAAAAATGGTTCTATTGTTGTCGCTTCCACCGTCGAGTTCTAAATTGAAAGCTAGTTTACAAGTGCCGGGTACGATCACGTCGTCTACACCCAATTGAGGAAACTTGACCCTCAGCGTTTGCCCCGCCGATATACTACTAGGATTGTGGGTAATGACCACCTCTTTTCTTTCACCCTTGATAGATCTGGGTACTTTTAATAGCCTGCTGGGATTGAGCTTTTTTCCATACGCATTCATTTTATTTATAGAAGTTAATTTAAATTTAAATTTAAAGGTATCTGTAAGCCAAGAAGCCCACCAATAGCGTTCCTCCCGCGATAAACGCCAGTTCTTTTTCTATTTGTTGGTCGCTAGGCTCGTAAAAATCTTCGAGTTTGGGTTCGCGTTGCAGTCCTACGGGTAGTTCGGTAGACTGTCCACTCACCTCGTTGTAGTAACGCAACGCTCGGTCTACGTTGGAAAATGTTTCTTTAGAGACATTTTGTTTTCTGATACGTTCGTTGAGAAAATCTAGATACTCCGTTCGTTCTCGTTGCCACTTATCTTTGGCGGCTGAGAGTTGTTCTATCGCTAAATCGTGTCTCTTACGCTCCTCGTCAGCATCACTCTGTTTCAGATTTGAAAATAAAAAGTTTGAACCAGTAAAAGCTAAGGCGTTGACGATCGCGCCTCCTATCATCATAGCAAAGCCAGACATATTATTATAAACGTCTTTTATAAATTATGCAAACATTATCTAAACTGTATTATAGCCCGAGTGGTTATTGGAGAGGTGAAAGTGCCGTCGATCATTTGCACGATAAAACAAAACTCGATAAAAAGGTAATCAGAGATTGGCTTAAAAAACAAGCGATCTGGCAAATTTATCTACCGGGTCCTGCGTATGTACCCAGGCCTATGAGTACTTCGCGAGAGTTTGAAACACCAAACGACTTTCACCAAATGGATGTGCTATACCTACCCTGGGATAAAGTAAAACGCAAGACTTATAAATACGCTTTGACGGTTGTTGACGTAGCGAGTCGATACCACGAAGCAGAACCTTTGGTTTCTAAAACGGCGGGTGAGACCCAGGATGCTATCGTCAATATTTCCGCGAGGTCGCCTTTGAGTTACCCTAAAACGTTGAGAGTAGACGCCGGTACCGAATTTAAAGGCCCATTTAAAAAATGGATGGCCTCAAAAAACGTTGAGATTATCGTAGGCGAACCCGGAAACCACCGATCGCAGGGTATCGTAGAAAGATTTAATCGAACGCTAGCTGAGAGACTGTTTGGTCATCAGTACGCTCAAGAAATGTTAAATCCCGAGAGTAGAAACACACAATGGGTCGAGCGATTACCCAGCGTGATCAAGGCAATAAATGACGAAACGACGAGATTAATAGCTAAAGCACCGTCAGAGGCGGTTAAACTAGAACAGGTCCGGCAATCGCCGGCTAACCCCGTTAAAACAAAAGAGCAACAATTACCGCAAGACGCAATGGTTAGATATTTATATTACCCGGGCGAGCAAGAGGGTGGAACTTCGAGAAGAGCCACAGATCCCATTTGGAGCGTAGACATCTTCAACGTTGAAAAAAGAACGAGTCAATTTAAAATGATTAACGGTAAAAAAGTCACGACGGGTCCTACTCTTTATTACCTGCAAGACGGCCCAAAAAGGAGTTTTGTGAGACAAGAGCTTCAAGTCGTACCCGAAGACACGCAATTACCGCCTAATTGAGAAGATTACGGTGACCATAAGCGAGCGTGTTTATACCGTCCGATAAAATGTACCTCTTGGTATCCAACGGACTCAACGACAATTTATCTAGCGATAAGGTATAAAGGATGTGATTTTCTGATCTAATGTGAGTCATCGTTTCTGTTTTAGATTTATTTTTAAAGATGCAGTCGTAGTAGTGTCGGTGTTTTAATTTTTTATCAGTGACCAATTTTGTGACCCCCTTGGCTTTTTTAAGAGTGATGTTATCGCCTGCTAAAATCGAGTACATCTTAGGTCTTACGCAAACGGCTTCTTGAATGACCTTACCTCCAAATTCGTCTTTAAATTTACCGATCACTTTCTTATTAGTTGAGTCGTATAACTCGTGATCCACATTGTAATTCGAAAAGTCGTAGTGTTGCCCGTGAGATCGCATGTCTTTGTATACGTCGTCAGTGTAAACGACAATCAACAGACTGTCCGTATCCGTATACATCAACCTGATTTTATCTTTGTACTTGTCTTTTAATCGGTTGTAATAAAAATCGTACATCAGCGTCTTCGATAGATCTAAGATACTCACTCCGCAGTAAATGGGTTTGTTTAACACGGTTTTAGTCTTGTACTTTTCGACAAATGACAGGCCACATTCTGGAAACGGTGTTGTTGTTTTATAGCTCGGTTTTTTAATGATTTTTTGATATTTTTTTTGATCGCTCTCGTTATTGTCTCTCAGTAGGTAACCGTCTATTCGATTTCTAACGTTTTCCATCGTCTTACCAAACACGCTGTTATTCATGAGTTTAAAAAAGTCTTTCTCAAAATCAGAGGTTGCTTTTGTTCGGAGTTGCGTGTTTTTATCGATGTAAGATTTCATCCAAGGCGCTTGTTTAAATCTTAACACGCGATGTACCTTTTTTAGTTTCAAACCGAGATCGAGGTATAACTGCAACGTAACGTAGTGCAACACGTATTTTTGTTTTGAATTAAGCGTACACGTTAATTTGTGTACGTTGCTACTAGGTTCGGTATCCAATAACTCGTTTTGATAATCAGACATCCAAGCTTGGGGTACGACCATATTTTCGGGTGCTAGGGGATAATCGTTATGCTTGACGTGTAGATCGTGCGGGTAATCGAGGTCTACTTCAAAAAAGTAGCCGGTGTTGCACGTTTTCTTAAGCGTTAATATCCTTTCTTCGGTAAACGGTTTCGAGGGTGTCCATTTAAAATCGCTGTACGGTAGATATTGACTCATAGCCCAACCGTACAGATTGTTGGCATCCAGATAAGCGATATAACTCGAGGGCTTGTTTGAATCGTAGTCATCAAGATATTGATTATTGGCTTTGTGATGTCTCATTCCACCTACGCTAGATATGCCTCCTCGTTTTGCTTTTTCAAAAAATAAGTGTTTGTCGACGTCTTGTAACAGTTCGAGTTTAGCTTTTGAGTGTTTCAATAGAGCATCCCAGGACAATCCGGGTGCGGTGTAATAATTAGCTGGATCTAACCCGTAGTTTTCTATGCACGTTCTTCTAAAGTTTTCAAATACGCCTGCAAGTAATAACGTATCGGTAGTCACGTACAAGTCGTGATATTCTCCTAGATTTTGTATATTAAACTCGTTCCACACGCGTTGAGCTCTGTCGTAGTCTTGTTGCGACACACGTTCGTCTTTTAGTCTGCTGTAAAACTTGTCGATGGGTGGTAGGCTGGTCTCTTGAAACTTATCAAACGAGTTCATATATTCGTAGGGATAAATTCCTTTATGTAATAGCAAGTCAGGATGTTTAAAATGCTTTTTGAGTAGATGAAACGACTCTTTTGGACAAGCTTTCACTAATTTATCCAACGATGATGCCATAAAACTAAACGAGTCTAAAAATCGTAGATTTCCTATCGAAAACGAAATATACTTTTCTGAATTTTTAGCGATCACTTGTATTTCGTTTTCGTCATCGTATTCTGTCATTCCCTGCATGATCAGGTGAGCGTCGTAATTTTGTAAATTGTGAAAAAAGACCGGTATCGGTGTACAACCGGGTTTAATTTGTAGTTTGAGGTTACAATAAGCGTGTGCGGCACCTCTATATTTACCAGTTACGTGGCAGTGATCTCTCACCTTCCTAAATTTATTAATCTTCTTTTCGCAGTCGAGACATTTAGACTCGATAAATCCCTTACTATTTTTGTACTGATATTCTTTCTTTTGTTTTATCGTCTTCGGTTCTCTGGGTTTCTGGCACTGACAGTTGCTTGAGTAATTGGGATAAATTGGTTTTTCACAAATCCAACACGTGTTTGTTTTATCATGATGTTCTTTAGCTCGCTCGTTAAATTTCATGGGTTCACAAAGATTAAATATAGCATTGATGTCTGACTGTAATTCTAACACAGTTTTTACAAACTTTGATGCAGCATCTTTGCCTCTATAAGTCTCTTGATACACATTTTTACCGTCGCATCGGACGACAACTAGCGAATAACCGCTTGCTTTGTGAACGTTAATCTTTTTTGTGTTTGTCTCTTTGTCTAAATGAGTAGGTTTAGATGTTAGTGTCTGTGTGGGTGTTGTTGTTTGTAATATGGATTCAAAGTCAGCATAAATGACAAATGGTGCTTTTTGTTTGTGGCTATAGTTTTTAAATTCTAATATCGGTACGTCTCTTTCGCCTGGTTGCCCGTCAAAGATTGGTTTACCTGTCGGAAATACAATCTTTGATGGATGTGCATCTATACCCTTACAATCAGCGATATGTCTGTCTAATTTGTTTTGATTGGTAAAATGACATAGACACCTTCGACAAAAATATTTCTTACATTTATGTTTCGTAACGTCATACATCAACCTCGTAAAATATTTTATCCAACAATAGTGATGCTTGTCACCTTTAGAAATCAAAAGCAGATCAATCTCTCGTGACCCTGCTTCGAAATGTTTAGACACGAATAATGGATATATCTCACCCTCATAACCGTATACGTTTATCGATAAATTATTTTGTCTTTCAATCTTGGGTATCTGATCGACCGGTGTCGGAAAGTCAACGCCTTTAAAACTGAGTCCGTCGTCTTTGATATAAATCGACGGTCTGCTTTCGTTGATTTTATATTTAGGATTATTTCTTATTTGATTTTTTACTTTGTCCGTGTATAACCCCAAGGCAGATCTCAAACACCATCTCAAACACTCGTCGTCTTTGTTTTGTATGTTTATCATCGCCTGTTTAATTTTAAGTTTTTCGGGTAGGTTTATGTAAGAACTACCTCTCGCTGGATTATATCTGTTGATGTTGATGTATAACGCGAGTATTGTATCGACTACCCAACCCGATCCTTTATTTGTATACCTTTCATCCTTTTTAAATAGCTCATCGATCTCTTCTTTTAAAACCCGTTTTATTTGACTTTGATTTAAAACGGCTTTCGGCTTGCTATAATGAAAAGCTTCGGTCGTTTCGATGATATCGTTCGGTTTGATTTTTCGATACCTTATTTTTATCACAAGCTCTACTTTTAAACCTCTGAGCTCTCTCAATTCAGACTTGATTTTATTGACTATTTGTTCCTTGTGCGAATCAAAAAACTTGATTAAATCGTGGTTATAAAGTCTAGGATTTAATTCACAGTTTCTGTAGTAATTTTTAAACCTTCTCGTTTCTCTAAAAGCTGACTCTGTAAAGTCTTCGGGTTGTCTGTATGTTTTAATCGCCGAGATTAAATCTTTTTTCAAAAATCGTCCTTTATAACCCGTCGGTACGTATTTTAGATTGTGTTTGTCTACAATCTGTTTGAGCTCATCTAGTCTCTGTTTTCTCAAGTTTTTAAATTGACTTTCATAATTCTTTATCCCGTTGATGTAGACTTTACGACTAAGATAAATATTTCTATTGTGCGGTATATGATACCGCTGCACGTAATCACGCAGTGTGGCTTTGTTCCATTTAGAATATCCTTTGACGGACGGTCTGAACATATTATTACTCTCCATTTTTATTATAAAAAATATAATATTTTTTTTTTTTTTTTTCATTTTTTTAGAGTGCGATCAATTATTTCATAATCGATGAGAGCTTGACTGTAGTGAAAATTCCCAGTAGAGTAATTGTACCCGCACATTTGTCATTGACGTCAGAATAAATTACAAAACCAAAACGTATAACACAGTGACTCATTCACTTTGGAAATTTCCAGAAAAAATATTTCGCAATTAATTTCTGTCTGTTGTGCAATTCAGTGAAAGCTGCGTCATTTCAACATGATATGTCGATCGGTACAGACGTCTACGCTCAACGTGCAGTCACCAACCAAAAGGTAAGGCAATAATGTAGGTTTTCATATTGATTTTGTTCTCTTAAAAAACAACCTATACTACACAATCACTAAAAGTCTAGCCACCCATTAGTGTGTGTGTGATGTTTTTGATCAAACATTGAGTGTAAATGCTTATATTTCCTCTGTTTCAGATGATGACCATGCACCCATCGCAACCTGTGAAAAAGAAGATAGGCTGCTTTATAACTTTGCGTCGGGTTTACCACACAAGCAAGATTTTTGAAATACCGCTAATACACTTAAAAACCTCGATCAGAATTGTACCAAAATTTGACCAAAACGCTTACTCACTATAACGATGATGTCATAATGCCACTGAGAGTGGCTCTCGTCTTAATATAACGATGATGTCATAATGCCACTGAGAGTGGCTCTCGTCTAAATATAACGATGATGTCATAATGCCGCTCTGAGTGGCTTTCGTCTAAATATAACGATGATGTCATAATGCCACTCCGAGTGGCTTTTTACTGTATATATTAGGATGTGAGAGCTATTTAAATGAGCTAATTTGAATTACAATGTTTTGTTAAAGTACTGCGGTTTTTTAATAAAAGTTGAAACTTTGATTTGTAAACCAAAAAAAAAACGTTGTTTGTTTATTTATTTATAAGTGACTGTAGGCTCGCGCACCAGTCGCTGTGAGTCTGTGTTGTGTAAATATGAAGAGCCTGGCCTGATTTCGAGAATGAGATATTGAGAGGGGGATATATTGGGAGAGGGAAGGGGTGGGGAGGGGGCGGAGAGTCATTGGGGAGGGGTAAAGGCTGGTACCTGGCGTTTGCCGCGAGGGATTTTGATCCGGTACCCGACGTCAGATTTTCTAAAAATTGGGATCGGGAGATTTTGATCCGGTACCCGACGTCAGATTTTCTAAAAATTGGGATCGGGAGATTTTGATCCGGTACCCGACGTCAGATTTTCTAAAAATTTGGATCGGGAGATTTTGATCAGATTTTTTGTAAAAATTTGGATCGGGAGATTTTGATCAGATTTCTTAAAATTTGGATCGGGAGATTTTGATCAGATTTTTTGTAAAAATTTGACGCTGGGGATTTTTAAAACGAGAGCGACGTGTTCAGGCTTGCCACAGATTTTCCATTTTGATCCCGTACCACCACTATCCCTACTACTAGTACTGCAGATTTTTCCACTTGACAGACAATGCAAGGAGTGTATAAACAACGCCGTGAATTTAGACTCGAACACAAAATAACGAGCAAACACACTGGGTGGCTCGAACCTTCATGCTCAACATGCAACTACATGTACTGTTAAAGAAGGGATTATTTTAATGTCAACAAGTCCCTATATCAGAAGAATGTCGTAAAGATGTTTATGTTCCAAAATATCTTTTGATGAGCTAGATTACCGATAAGATAGATTAATGGTCGTTCTGAATTGTACCTGTATAAACTACACGTACGTACAGCCATCATGGGAGCAGGAATAACACCAGGTGAGTGCAGTGAACAGGATACTGTCAATATCAGTCAGGAGGCAGTTTCTTCGTGGCTACACACTCCCTTGGATGTCTGTTTTAAGGCCATCGTCGTACCTATCATCTGGTGCCTTGGTATCATCACTAACCTGACTTTTTTATTTGTCATTGTCTGCGTTCGCAAACTGAGATCAGATACCAACATATACTTGGCACACTTGTCACTTGCTGATCTTCTCTACCTGAGTATGGGGTCCGCATACGGCATAAGGAGTTACACTGCATCGGTCGTGGCACGTCACGGTCCCTTCGTGAATTCTGCCCAGTGTGTCAGTTTTTTTACCGTGATAAATACTGGCTACTTTGCATCCATTGCTTTAGTTACCATGGTATCTTTCGAGAGATTTCTCGCCCTGTGCCATCCCATTAAACATCTCAAAATCCGCGGACGAAGACGCACCCATAGAATGATTGTAATCTGCTGGCTGGTGGGATTACTGTTTTCCGCTTCAACAGTTCCGAGAGTTCTAGTTCTCAACGTAGTCTGTCTCCAGTGGCCCGATGTCGACGCCTTTGTCGACTACCCATCCAGCTATGCATACTGTGGTCCTGTGTCACCTTGGGTAAACTACTTCATTCCGCCCCTACTGAATCTTCCCTGGATTACGGCAATGGTAGCCAACGTTTTCATGTACGTAAGAATCTTACAAATGCTCAACAAACGCACCCCCAACAAAAACATTAGGCCTACGGTAAAGAAAGATCATAATTCAACTCATATCCGAAAACAAGTGGCAAAAATGCTGGTCGCTAACGGCACTGTGTTCTTCTTATGCCAGGCCCCATATCGCATCTTCAGCGTGTCTCAATGGATCTGTCTTCTGGCTCAGATTCCTGATCCATTTTTGGTTGCATTAGGATCAGGAATCAGATGGATATCCTCTGTTCCCCAGTTCATCAATGCAATGATTAATCCGTTGATCTACGGTGCCGTGAACCCAGTGTATCGTTCTGCGATCAGAGTGGCGTTTAAGTGCAAAGGCCATGTCAGAAGGCGAAAAA
This sequence comes from Patiria miniata, assembly GCF_015706575.1. NCBI lineage: Eukaryota > Metazoa > Echinodermata > Asteroidea > Valvatida > Asterinidae > Patiria > Patiria miniata. The sequence continues at coordinate 3,270,449 of NW_024037052.1, forward strand.
CCTCTCTCTTTGTAGTGCGAGGACCAGAACAGAATAACACATCAGCCTTAGCCATTGGCGAGGACATCGAAACTAGACTGTGATCAATGAGGTCAGTTGAAAAATCAATATGGAGCGGACGATGCGGCAAATTTATGTTGTTTATTGTTCATTTATTCATTGTTCATGTATTTCCAGTGTCACATATTTTAATTTTAATAATCGATACAAACATGTACTTTATAGCCAAATGGTGAAACTATAGAGGAACCAATACTAGGCCCTAAGAAGCAAAGCTTGAAATCGTAGGACCCCTTATACAAATTTAAAGTTTCTTTTAATACACATATATGTTTTCACCGCTGTATGCATTGCTACGAATCATTGCTGATCGACCGTTGACAAATTTCGGTGAAGGGTACCGTCATTCCTGATGTATCTTTTTTTCTCATCAGCATCAGTCAGATCGTTAGTAATCGTTAGGCCCAATGCATCAAATAATAAAGAGAAGTGCTGTATGACCCTTGCTGTCGAATTTCACCGGACAAAAATATGACCACACTCCTGTTTGCATAATCTTATTATTTTGAGGGATTCTTTCAGTTTGCTTTAACAACGCACAGGTTGATGAATTCGTGTCATCACCCACTTTTAATATAGCTGGGTGATTGACCATTTTATACACTCCCACGAAAAACAAACCGATCAAATGTCTGGCTTATATCTGCGCACTACAGTAATTAAGAGCATGCATTTTTTTTGGTTTTATGATAAGTCCATTACGAGTTTAGACAAATAGCTCAATTTTAACTAAGCACTCCATATTAAAGAAGAGCTTTCGCTGACATGGAAACCATTACGTTCACCGTTCCGCGATGGAAAATACGTCAAAGATGACAGTGACTGCAATTTACTCAATGCAAACAAGTACTTACAAGATAGTAAGTACTGCAGACTTTTCCACTTGACAGGCAATGCAAGGAGTGTATAATCAACGCCTTGAATTTAGACTCGAACAGAAAATAACGAGCAAAACACACTGGGTGGCTCGAACCTTCATGCTCAACATGCAACTACATGTACTGTTAAAGAAGGGATTATTTTAATGTCAACAAGTCTCTGTATCTCTATATCAGTAGAATGTCGTAAAGATCTTCATTTCCCAGGATGTCTTTTGATGAACTGAATTACTGATAACATAGATTCATGGTCTGTCTAGAAACTGTGCCTTTATATTAAAACTGCAAGTACGTACAGCCATCATGGGAGCAGGTATAATATCAGGTGAGTGCAGTGAACAGGATACCGTCAATATCAGTCAGGAGGCAGTTTCTTCGTGGCTACACACTCCCATGGATGTGTCTATTTCGACCATCGTCGTTCCTATCATCTGGTGCCTTGGTATCATCACTAACTTGACTTTTCTATTTGTCATTGTCCGCGTTCGCAAACTGAGATCAGATACCAACATATACTTGGCACACTTGTCACTTGCTGATCTTCTCTATCTGAGTCTGGGGTCCGCATACGACATCAGGAGATACACTGCATCCGTCGTGGCACGTCACGGTCCCTTTGTGAATTCTGCCGAGTGTGTCAGCTTTTTCACCGTGATCAATACTGGCTACTTTGCATCCGTTGCTTTAATTACCATGGTATCTTTCGAGAGATTCCTCGCCCTATGCCATCCTATGAAACATCTCAAAATCCGCGGACGAGGACGCACCCATAGAATGATTGCAATCTGCTGGCTGGTGGGATTACTGTTTTCCGCTTCAACAGTTCCGAGAGTTCTAGCTCTCAACGTAGTCTGTCTACAATGGCCCGATGCCGACGCCTTCGTGGAATACCCATCCAGCTATGCATACTGTGGTCCTGTGTCACCTCGTGTAAACTACTTCATTCCGCCCCTACTTAATCTCCCCTGGATCATGGCTATGGTAGCTAACGTTTTCATGTATGTGAGAATCTTACAAATGCTCAACAAACGCACCTCCAACCAAAATATTACAGTAAACACAGATCATGATGCAACTCATATCCGAAATCATGTGGCGAAAATGCTGGTCGCTAACGGCACTGTGTTCTTCTTATGCCAGGCCCCATATCGCATCTTCAGCCTGTCTGGATGGATCTGTCTTCTGGCTCAGATTCCAGATCCATTTCGGGCTGCATTAGGATCAGGAACCATATGGATATCCTCTGTTCCCCAGAACATCAATGCAATGATTAATCCCTTGATCTATGGTGCCGTGAACCCGGCGTATCGTTCTACGATCAGAGTGGCGTTCAAGTGCAAAGGCCAAGCCAGAAGGCAAAACGCATCTCTCCCTGTAGTGCGTGGGCCAGAACAAAATAAAGCAACATCCTTAGCCATGGACGAGGACATTGAAACAAGATTGTGATTTCTGACGTCATTTGAAAATCAATGTGTGAATGCGAGCAAACTTTGTAAATACCATGATGTGATTTTCAAGCACATGCCCACTAAACTGGGTAGCGCTTGGTCGATTTGTGTAAGGAGGAGGAATTATCATATTTACATGTAGCCTACAATTTAAATAAGCCTAAAGGTGAACAAATTGTGCATTATTTGTTAAGGGACCAAATATGCGCTTGGCCAGTTTAAAAACAAGTACCTTTAAAACTAGATTAGGATCTGGACCCGGATACTTGCTCAGGCTCCATTTCGAATTCACGAAGGGTCAAATTGCATATTTGCGACTCTCAAATTCGTCCACATGGTCCCCAATTAAAAAAGAAATCACATCCGGTATGGAATGTATGCATTTCTATGAGACCGTTTTCGGAAAGCATTTGCGCGCATTACCTAACTGCGGTCTTAAACAGCTGCAGCTGGATGTCTTTATCTAGGGTCTTCATAAGCTAACCAGAATGCCATCCCCACTTCCTTCAAAAGATTCTGTGAAGCTCATCAGCCCTTCACAGCGCCCTGTTTGCAGGACGGGGTTGCGGGGGGGGGGGGGATACGAGCACCACTCCAGGCTGGTTTTAAACGTATACTTGTTAAATACCGGCCAATCACATATCTATTCCCACATTTGGGTCAAAAAGTCAGAGCAAGTCAAACATTTTAAATTTACATCGATTTTGCTCAACAATTTTACTTTATGTTTTTTAAAACACCCATCTTGCTATGAAAATATGGACTCTTTGGTAGTATTGCGCATGCCTAAGTGAAGATTGAGAACGTTCAACCAATAAAAGGGCAAAAGGGACCAGATTTCATAGGAGTCAAAAACACTTTGACACCAGAAAGGTGTTTCAAAATAGACAGCCGATGTTTTTTTGTATCAACCGTTTGTAACCACCCACATGACGGGCTCTCTTCCAATAAGAATGGGTAAACTGTCTGAGGCATTCATGAATGTATATTTAAACGGATAATCTCGGTTTCCGTCATTTTACATAACATTTGATGTATCTTTTTTAATAATAGTAACAGAATGTAAGTATGATTTGAAGCTTGTCATAGTAGACAGAATACCGGAATGCGGAGGATTGCACCATGTGCGTATCATCTTGCTGTCCCTTTGCGTAACTGAGGGTTCAATATGTGGGGTCGCTATGGGGTCATTGTGTGGAGGGGGCACAAAAATTTAACAATGAAAAGATCATTTTTACCTTCTCCCAAATTCTGATTCCTGACACAAGGAAGGGGACAAGCCTCGAGCGCCCCCACGTCGACGCCGTGTTCCCGGAGTTATATGCTAATACTAGAAAGCAGGTTTGTTTTCCTTTACGACTGAGCACTAGTCTGGACCACAGTGTTACCTGTGATAACAATAACCCTAAGAACCACAGCGCAAGTTTTCATGTATAAGCCGTACGGGACATACAACAAAGTAAACAAAAATCGGAACAAAAGAAGGGAACACTTTTGGCTCTCGGAAGTAAATGTAATATCTTAGTATTATTTGTGTGTTTACCAGGTGTTCGCCGGCCGGTTGTTGTTTTATGCAAACCCGTCTGACCGGTTTCATATGTGGGGATATAAGTGTGACGATAAAAAAGGTTTGCCCCCAGCCCTCCGTGGAGCGGACGATACGGAGAATTTATGTTGTTCATTATATTGTTCATTTATTTCCACAGTGTGACATATCTTAATTATAGTAAAAACTTATAGTAAAAGCTTAGTTCGGACAAGATTCTGATTGTCTTAAATGTTTCATTTCTTTTGATGGGGATTCAGTACTTCCAGTGTCTGTATTATGCAGCTTTATCCATACCAAACCATCTTAATCTCAGCTGAGCTGGTACACACCACTTACGGAGCCTACTGAGCGTGGCTGCGGTCATCTTGCGATCGATTCCCGACGATATTATACTGGTTCCGCAATATGGCAGTGATATCTGGCTGGCAAGATGGAAAGACGAGACCATGCACATGCACAAGTGCTTCTGGGTTCCATCCACGACGGCACAAATGATTTCACCGCGCAACGGACGGTAACGTTGCCCGGAGATTGTGCGTACAAGCCCGGCCGCCGTTCCACACGAATATCATGCTGCGCTATAGACCACCTGCCTATAACTTTAATTACTGCACATAATTATTTGCCTCCATTTACAAACTATTCACAAATATCTTAGCGAATTGTCTACAAACAATTTTGCTAATTATCAAATTGATTTTGTTTCCTGTTTTTGAAATTTATTTTCAATTTGGTAGTTATATTTTATTGGAAACTAAGGGGGCTTATTTTGGTCAGTTTTCGGGGACAGACATGTATTTTTTTTTTAATCATGTCAAATGAGGCAGCCCGTTTACAGCTTGAAATGTCTGTTGACAGACATAGCAAAGAACAGGGACGGGAGAACGTTAATAAAAGAAGGCCTTTGTTACCCGGAATTGCCGTTTTTGTAAAACTACATGAAAGAGTCAATTCCTACTTCTGGGGCAGAAGATGAGACAAGGACAATTTATTGAATTTCGGACAATTAGAGCAGCCTTGCAGAATATTGGGTCGTATGTATAAAAACAAGCATTTGCTTTTACTACCTATTTTCCTATGGCGGTGTGAAACACGCCGTGGGCTTGAGCTGCAATATGTTGGTTGGTTGGTGATTTGGTTGGTCGGTGAACTGGTTGGTTGGTTGGTTGGTGAGTGGGTGGGTTGGTTGGTGGACGCTTTTAATACTCGGCCCGTTATACTGTTTTCATGCCACGCGTTTATCACAGCTTTGCCAGTGAATTTCTATGGAATACCTGCAGGTTGGTGACACAGATGCGCATGCGTCTAATTTGCATATTAGATCACACCCCATTGCATTGCAAAATTCACAGTTGTACGGTTCGTGGAACCGCCGTGGGTTGTACCACTTGGTACTTGTTAAGCATTTACTTGCATTTGTATGAATACAAATGAACCAAATGCTTTTACTGGAAAGCATTTACTAAAAACTAAAATGAAAAAAAGGAGTAAATGCTTCAGATTTTAAGTAATTACTGGTAATTTTTCAAGGCTTGGTTGGCGCTACCTTGAGAATATACAGCTATTACTTCTGCCTAAAAATTGCTGAATTTATTCGTATTAATCGCGCCAAAATTAACACAAAACGTTAAGAAATTATACTTATAATACCATACACTTTATTTTGAATAACATTGATGCGAAATTTACGTATTTTTTATAATTAATTCCCTTACTAGAAGAAACGATAATTTCGCATTTTGTTCATGATATGCGAAGTGTAACCGTAAAATTCAATTCGGGATCGAATGGAGAAATCTTATCCAATGGCGTCACAGACACGTGTTAAAGCGGGTAAAATCATACCAAAATTCAATACACAAAGGCTTTTGTTAATTGACATATCAAAAAAAATAATAGTTTGCAAAGATTGGTGACCTAATAAACTAAACAATGATTTCATTTTGTTTGTTTGGTTCAGTTGGACAAAATTTCTCCTCAATCATTCTATGCCGCACTGGATTTTACGCTCACACTTCACATATCGTGAACAAAATGCAAAAGAATCGTTTCTTCTGGTAATTGAATTACTAATGAAAAATCTTTAGATTTCGCATAAATGTTATTCAAAATAAAGTGTATGGTATTACATGTCTCTAGGTAGCCCCAACCCAGCCTTGAAAAATGACTAGTAAATACTTGAAATCTGAAGCATTTGCTCCTTTTTATTCATACGAAATGAAGTAAACACTTCCTTTCTAGCAAAAGCTCTCAAAAGTAAAAAGCTTTTAACAAATGCTTTCCAATAAAAGCATTTGCTCCATTGTTATTCATACAAATGCAAGTAAATCCTTAAGAATAGGTAGTAAAGGCAAATGCTAGTTTTCATACACACGACCCATTACGGCGAGTCACGGGGCCCGATCAAGGCAGAGAGCGAGACAAACGTGCGTCGTCGGGTAAATTACAATCTCACGACCCATTTCGGGGCGATAATTCAGGGACAGGAGCCGAGCCGAGAGCGGCGTTGTTTTCCAATTTACAGACATTGGCGTACGGGGTTGACATACCGACGGCCTTCACAAAACGGCGCCCCATTTCGCGAGAAATTACCGCGTGGACGAAGGAGAAAAGAGAAATAATTCTGCAATTTCACAAATAATGAGAGCGAAGGCGTCAATTTACACCTGTCTTCACAATTCAATAATGTAACGCCCGAATTGGCGCTACCGTTCCGTAAACATGGATTACAATAGATGGTGACACGTTTGTCGCAGGAGTTTATACTTGTACGACAGCTGAATTTCAAATATAAAGTAAACACGATAATGGAGTGATAACGATAATATTTTGTATTATTTTGGTACTTTTTCAGCTCGAATGTCTTCTAAACCTCTGTTAAAACTAACGTGTTCTCGAAAATTGAGACTGGATGCGTTTGTTTGGGGAGGTTTTGGAAGGTTTCGTTCAATCTGAATAGAGTAAACTTCTTGTTTTCATTCAAGTCATAACCCTGACCGGTTGAGACCGTTCAGGGTGACAACGGACAATTTTAGTTCGAATTCAATCGGGCCGACTGTATATCGACACCGGTGTACAAAAGGCCACTCCCATCTTGACATTGGCTTAACTCAATTTTGGCAACGGGCCAACTGCAGGTCGACAGTGGGCCAATTTTGTGTCGACACTGCAGCCCCAGGTCAAAAAGCATTAAAACTTTAAAGAGATGACGTTCGATACCATATGCTTTTAAGCTAACCTTTGCAAAGTTGTATGATAATTTTGGAGCAAAATGACCCTTCCAATTACACGGCATTGCCAACCATTTCCGATTTAACATTTCTATCAAGTCAAATGTGGACAATCCTGATCTGGCTGCGACAAGTCTATCCTGTTTACTGTCGTCATTGCACCCCACATTATATAGAGGCTTAAAGGTAGCAGACCAGTAAATAAACTTCCAATAGACTACCACTTGGGTGACTACGTTCAAGCCATCCCTTCCTTCTTCATTTAGAGGCAGCAGACCAGTAAATAAACTTCCGTAGACCCCAATGGTAAATGCTCACACTTCAGAAATATGGGAAAGATACTCACAACTCTTCAAGGTGTTCGAGACACACATCCAATTAAAGCTTATTTCATCATCTTTCATTTTCTTTTCAATTTTTGGGTGGTTTACTGACGACTTTTAGGAGAAATTTCCATCCGAAGATGATCACCCCTGAAAATAGTTCTGAAGCCCATCGCCATGTTGAAAAACGATGCCTACACTCCATTGCAAAATAGAGCGCTTTAAGGGCCCCAATTTCATCCATATTTAACGGAACTACAAGCTCACAGTCCTGTGCACGGCTTCCATCCATATTTTTTTACAAACCCTCAAGTTAATGGCCCACAGCATGCTCAAATACTGAAGATTTTGAGGGCATGCAAATCGTGATTTTGCCGGCGCAGGCAATTTCGGACCGATTTACTGGCCTGCAACCTTAAACACGTACCATCTCCACGGCTTCAGCCAAACTAAACAACGATGCAAAATTCATGAGACGTGATTCCGTCTTGCCCACAGGGCACAGACTAATTGGCGTAAAGTCACACAATGGGTCGTATGTATAAAACTAGTAATGCTAGGAAGTGAGTGCTAGGAAACAAAAATGATTAAGACATTTTTCGCCAGTTGCAGAATAAAGAAAGTATACTTTCATCATTCGTGAAAATTGTAAAGGTCCACAGTGTTCTGTAGACGTCACAATTGCATTAAAAAAAATCACAGACGTGTTAAAGCAGGTAAAATCATACCGAAATTCAATACACAAAGGTTTTCGTTTATTGAAATATTAAAACAAACAATAAGATGGGTGACCTAATAAACTAAACAATGCTTTTATTTCGTTTTGTCCCCAGGGTGCCATTGCATACAATTTCTCCTTAATCATTCTATGCCGCACTGATCTTTACACTAACTCTTCGCATATCGTGAACAAAATGCGAAATTATCGTTTCTTCTAGTAATGGAATTAATAATGAAACAAATATATTTAAATTTCGCATAAGTAAAGTCTATAGTATTATATGAAGTCTATTTTTGTTTAGTGTTATTTTTGACGCAATTTATATTAATAAATACAGCAGTTTTTGGCGCAGAAGTATTTGCTTGATTTTTTCAAGGTATCTCCTATACCCAGCCTTGAAAAATTACCAGTAAATGCTTGAAATCTGAAGCATTAAACTCCTTTTTATTCATACGAAATAAAGTAAAGACTCAAAGTCTAGCAAAAGCTTAAAAGTAAAAGTAAATACTTTTCGCTTTTAGCAAATGCTTCCAAGCTAAAGCATTTGCTTCAATTTATTCATAAAAATGCAAGTAAACACTTAAAAATGGGAAGTAAAAGCAAATGCTAGTTTTTATACAAACGACCCAATTACGCGTAACATTAAAGGGACTATCCCATCGGGATTTTTTTCCCAAGAAAAACGAACAAATACCTCTTCGAATAACTGGGGCCCCTAAAGCTTTCTGCCGTCTGTCCTCGTGTAGGAAAGTTCCTGTTTTGGCAGATCGCAAATCTAAATCATTATTCCATATTGGTCGAAAGTTGATTGCTTTACTTTAATCGTGTGAGATAAGACGCCGTTAATGCCTTGTCCATCAGATTAGACCTTTTTTGTCGGTGCAAGATGTGAGTGCGTTGAACGGGATATGGACCAAAGTCAGATCCCAGTAGAACTTAAGATGAGAGTGTTAGCAAATTGGTTCAGGCAGTTGGATACAGAGGGATGATGAACAAAATGCTTTTTTTCTCTCTGAGTAGCTAAATAGTACGGTGGGAGATGGACTTCTTTCAAGTTGGAGTTGACTAAAAGTAGTGTAAACTATCGAACAAATTTAAAACAAAATCTTAATTCCTGAAGACAATGTTGTACCTAAACTGCGACCCTTCCTTTACTTTGAAATTTCGGAAATACCCCAATGGTGTAACCATGTGTTTAAGGTCAATGACCTGTAATACCTAACAACAAACAAACAACTTCAGTGGTACTCGGAAAGTACTCGACTAAAACTCTGCAAATGTCTGGCTTATTTCTGCAAACTACAGCAATTAAGTGCCTGGTGCATTTTTTTAAATGGAAGGTCCATTGTATGGACACGTAGTTCAAGATCAACAATCCATATTGAACAAGAGTTTTTGCTGACATGGAGACCATTACGTTCACCGTTCCGCGATGGCAGATACGTCAAAGATGACAGTGACTGCAATCAGCTCAATGCAGACAAGGACTTTCCAGATAAGGCCAAGGACAAAAGTCTCCAGCTCTCGGTCTGTGCGCACATCATCGTGGCCATGCGCGTCGGCAAAATTAAAACAGAAAATCAATCTCAGATGATGTCTCAAAACCGCCAAACTCACTGATTTGACTAGAATCCTGCTGCTAAATAATTGTAACGTGTTTTAAGATAGGGTTACGATCGATTGAAAGCTGGATTTTAAGGGACCAAAGCGTCATCTGCAACATCAGCTGACATTGAAGATAAAAAAGGGGGAAAAACTCGCGTCGCCCCACCACCTTTTATTTGGGGCAAGCTCCATACCAGAACCGGAGACTTTTTGGCCTGATAAATACTGCCGGCTTTTCCACATGACAGGCAATGCAAGGAGTGAATTAACAACGCCGTGAATTTAGACTCGAACAGAAAATAACGAGCAAACACACTGGGTGGTTTGAACCTTCCTGCTCAACATGCAACTACATGTACCCTAAAAGAAGGGATTCTTTTAATGTCAACAAGTCTCTGTATCTCTATGTCAGTAGAATGTCGTAAAGATCTTCATTTCCCAGGATGTCTTTTGATGAACTGAATTACTGATAAGATAGATTAACGATCGTTCTGAATTGTGCCTGTATAAACTTCACGTACGTACAGCCATCATGGGAGCAGGAATAACATCAGGTGAGTGCAGTAAACAGGATACTGTCAATATCAGTCAGGAGGCAGTTTCGTCGTGGCTACACACTCCCTTGGATGTCTGTTTTAAGGCCATCGTCGTACCTATCATCTGGTGCCTGGGTATCATCACTAACTTGACTTTTCTATTTGTCATTGTCCGCGTTCGCAAACTGAGATCAGATACCAACATATACTTGGCACACTTAGCAATTGCTGATCTTCTCTTTCTGAGTCTGGTGACCGCATACGACATAAGGAGATACACTGCATCTGTCGTGGCACGTCACGGTCCCTTTGTGAATTCTGCCCAGTGTGTCAGTTTTTTCACCGTGGTAAATACTGGCTACTTTGCATCCATTGCTTTAGTTACCATGGTATCTTTCGAGAGATTCCTCGCCCTATGCCATCCTATGAAACATCTCAAAATCGGCGGACGAAGACGCACACATAGAATGATTGCAATCTGCTGGCTGGTGGGATTACTGTTTTCCGCTTCAACAGTTCCGAGAGTTTTTGTTCTCAACGTACTTTGTCTCCAATGGCCCGATGTGGACGCCTTTCTGGACTACCCATCCAGCTACGCATACTGTGGTCCTGTGTCACCTTGGGTAGACTACTTCATTCCGCCCCTACTGAATCTCCCCTGGATCATGGCAATGGTAGCCAACGTTTTCATGTATGTAAGAATCTTACAAATGCTCAACAAACGCACCTCCAACAAAAACATTACGGTAAGGAAAGATCATAATGCAACTCATATCCGAAATCAAGTTGCAAAAATGCTGGTCGCTAACGGCACTGTGTTCTTCTTATGCCAGGCCCCATATCGCATCTTCAGCCTGTCTAAATGGATCTGTCTTCTTGCTCAGATTCCTGATCCATTTTTGCTTGCATTAGGATCAGAAATCAGATGGATATCCTCTGTTCCCCAGTTCATCAATGCAATGATTAATCCGTTGATCTACGGTGCCGTGAACCCAGCGTACCGTTCTGCGATCAGAGTGGCGTTCAAGTGCAAAGGCCATGTCAGAAGGCGAAAAACCTCTCTCTTTGTAGTGCGAGGACCAGAACAGAATAACACAACAGCCTCAGCCATTGGCGAGGACATCGAAACTAGACTGTGATCAATGAGGTCAGTTGAAAAATCAATATGTGAAGGCGAGCAAACTTTGTAAATACCATGATGTGCAAAACTAAATACCATGATGTACAAAACTTAAAAAAATGCCTGCAGAAGGATGGAATTAGCAGGACATTGCCACCGTCATCCTTAATAGCTACCCACGAGCCAGCTAATACTCTGGGAGTCTACACATGGACGAAGACACAGAGGTAGACCAAAGACAACATACATCAATGCACTTAAGAGGGACACAGGGGTGGAAGAGACATGAGCTAGATGCATAGATGAGGAATCGTGACGAATGGAGGATCCGTGCCAGGGCTCGGCTGTGGCCGACTTTGTGAGTGAATGAGTGTACAAAACTAAAGGATTTTCAACCACATGCCTACTAAACTGGGTAGCACTTGGTTGATTTGTGTAAGAAGGAGGAATTATCATATTGAGATGTAGCCTACATTTCAAAAGCTTTACTTGTAATTTCAATAGGCCTAAAGGTGAAAAAATGGTGCAATATTTACTAAATGTGTGCTTGGTCAGTTTAAAACAAGTACGTTTAAAACCGGATTGGGACCCGGACCTTGATAATGCCCGAGCCGAAGGTGAGGGGCATTATCGGCGACCAGGCTCCAAGCTAGTTTTAAACGTACACTTGTTTAATACCGGCCAATCACATATTTATTCCAACATTTGGGTCAAAAGTAAAAGCAAGTCCAAAATGATAAATTTCCAACGATCTTGTTCAACGATTTTACTTCCTGTTTCTTGAAAAACCCCTCTAGCTATAAAAAATATGGACTCATTGGTAGTATTGCACATGCCTAAGTGAAGATTGTGAACGTTCAACCAATAAAGGGACCAGATTTCATAGGAGTCAAAAATTCATGGAAACCGAAAAGGTGTTTAAAACTACACATCCGGTTTTTTATCAACCGTTTAAAACCACCCACATAACGGCTCTCGACAAATAAGAATGGGTAAACTGTCTGAGGCATTCATGAATGTATATTTAAACAGAGAATCTCGGTTTCCGTTATTTTACATAACATTTGATGTAACTATTTTAGTAACAGGAACGGAATGTAAGTACGATTTGAAGCTTGTCATAGTAGACATAATACAGAAATGCGGAGGATTGCACCATGGGCGTATCATCTTGCTGTCCCTTTGCGTAACTGAGGGTTCAATATGTGGGGTCGCTAATTGGGGTCATTGTGTGGAGGGAGCCGGCACTCATTTTTAACAACGAAAAGCTCTTTTTTATCTTCCCCTAAATTCTGATTCCTGACACAAGGAAGGGGACAAGCCTCGAGCGCCCCCAAGTTGACCCCGTGCCCCCAATAGTTATATGCTTATACTAGAAAGCAGGTTTGTTTTCCTTTACGACTGAGCGCTAGTCTGGACCACAGTGTTGCCTGTGATAACAATAACCCTAAGAACCACAGCGAAAGTTCTGCGCAGTTTTCATGTACAAGCCATATGGGACCTATAAGAAAGCAAAAAGGAACAAAAATAGGAACAAAAGAAGGGAACAGTATTGGCCCTCGAAAGTATATATTAAAGTGTTAGTATTTTTTGTGCGTTCACAAGTTGTTCGCCGGCCGTTTTTTTTTTTAATGCAAACCAGGCTTACCGGTTTCATGTGTGGGGATATAAGTGTGCCGATTTAAGAGGTTTGTCCCCCGCCCCCCGTGGAGCGGACGATGCGGCGAATTGATGTTGTTCATTGTTCATTTATTCATTGTTCATTTATTTCCAGTGTCACATATTTTAGTTATAATAATCAATACAAACATGTACTTTATAGACAAATGGTGAAAGTGTAGAGGAACCTATACTAAGAAGCAAAGCTTGTAATCATAGGCCCCTTATGCAAATTTAAAGTTGCTTTTAATACACATATATGTTTTCCCCGCGGTATGCATAATTGCTACGAATCATTGCTGATCAACCATTGACAAATTTTGGTGAAGGGTACCGTCATTCCCGATGTATCTTTTTTTTCTCATCAGCATCAGTCAGATCGTTAGTAATCGTTAGGCCCAATGCATCAAATGATAAAGAGAAGTGCTGTATGACCCTTGCTGTCGAATTTCACGGGACAAAAATATGACCACACTCCTGTTTGAATAATCTTATTATTTTGAGGGATTCTTTCAGTTTGCTTTAACAAAGCACAGATTGATGAATTCGTGTCATCACCCACTTTTAATATAGCTGGGTGATTGACCAGTTTAATACACTCCCACGAACAAACAAACCGATCAAATGTCTGGCTTATATCTGCGCACTACAGTAATTAAGAGCATGCATTTGTTTTGGTTTTATGATAAGTCCATTACGAGTTTAGACAAATAGCTCAATTTTAACCAAGCACTCCATATTAAAGAAGAGCTTTCGCTGACATGGACACCATTACGTTCACCGTTCCGCGATGGAAAACACGTCAAAGATGACAGTGACTGCAATTAGTTCAATGCAAACAAATACTTATAAGATAGTAAGTACTGCAGACTTTTCCACTTGACAGGCAATGCAAGGAGTGTATAATCAACGCCTTGAATTTAGACTCGAACAGAAAATAACGAGCAAAACACACTGGGTGGCTCGAACCTTCATGCTCAACATGCAACTACATGTACTGTTAAAGAAGGGATTCTTTTAATGTCAACAAGTCTCTGTATCTCTATATCAGTAGAATGTCGTAAAGATCTTCATTTCCCAAGATGTCTTTTGATGAACTGAATTACTGATAACACAGATTCATGATCTGTCTAGAAACTGTGCCTGTATATTAAATCTACAAGTACGTACAGCCATCATGGGAGCAGGAATAACATCAGGGGAGTGCAGTGAACAGGATACTGTCAATATCAGTCAGGAGGCAGTTTCTTCGTGGCTACAAACTCCCTTGGATGTGTCTATTTTGATTAAATGTCTGGCTTATATCTGCGCACTACAGTAATAAAGTGCATGCCGAGTCCAGACACTGTCACAAGTTGATTTTAAAAGGTCTTGTGAATATTTAATTTCCAGACTTATACTGTATAGCTTTTTCTTTTTGTGATTGTATTACGGGGGAGCGACATCAACCTAATTGATATATATGCTGTGAAACTTTTTGTGATTGTATTACGGGAGAGACCTCAACCTAATTCACATACTGTGAAACTTTGTTGTGTGATTGTATTAAGGGAAAGACACAACCTAAATTTTTTGATGTATTAGAAGTCCACGAAGTTGGAATTGGGGTAATCTTATCATGAGTTGACTCCAGTTGAACACTTTGGCATTACAATGTATAAGCTGTTAATCCTATAAGTATTTAACAATGGTGGGATTTAACTGAGCAGTCAGTGCCTGTCAGTAGATTAACTTAACATGTTCTGAGGTTTTGAAATACTTTTAGACCATCAGTCTTGGGTATAAAATCCAGATTGGGGCGTTGGCTAGGCACTTGGAAGCGAGACCAGGACCGACACTACGTCAGGGCATGTTATGCTCATGTGTACCCACATTGGGGAGTTGTAGGTTCCTAGTGAACTGAGTTTGCAATTATTTGCGCCGTTGGGAATGAGTCCCACAGAGTCGGTAGGCTGCGGCCGTCCTCATCTCCTCGTCAAAGTCAATACAATGTAGACCAGGTTATTCGCCATAACCTGTAAGTATTATTGCATTACAATTTTCAATCTGAATTTAAAAAGTGAAAATTTGTATTTGTATAACTGTTGTAAAACATTGGAAATGTGCCTTGGCAATAACACATTGTTTGGGTTTTGTGTATAAAATGTACATTGCATTTTATGCTATGTTAAATGAGCTTAAACTGCTATGGATGTTGCATGTAATAATCTTGTGTAAGAGAGATGCATGGTGACAACTTGTACTTAAATCTAAACCAGGGTTTTTGGGACGCAACGTCTGGTTTTGGGAACTCCGCACAGTGAGATAGACATCTTTGTAGGACATAGTTTCTTTGTAGGATGAAATTTAAGTGTATGTTAATATTGGTGATATTGTGAATTAAATTAATCTTGAAATTATATACAGATCTGTCCTTCTTTCATTTTGTCGGAGTTGAGTCTTTACCATCAGAGTTTGATCTAAAGTACCATTCCGGGGTCCTCCTGATTGAGGGGGATCTTGTGACAGACAAATAGTGCAATTTTAACCAACCACTGATCATGATCAACAATCCAATTCAAGCAAGAGTATTCGCTGACATGGGAACGATTATGTTCACCGTTCCGCGATGGAACATACGTCAATCACGACAGTGACTGCAATTTGATAAATGCAAACAAGTACTTTCCAGATAATAAATCCTGCTACAGGCTGTTTCATATGACACAATGCAAGGAGGGTACAACGCCTTGAATTTAGAAGCGAACATAAAATATCGAGCAAACACACTAGGTGGCTCGAACCTTCATGCTCAACATGCAATTCCTGTTAAAGAAGGATTTCTTTTTATAAATGTCAGCAAGTCCATATACCAGAAGAATGTCGTAAAGATGTTCATGTTTTGATGAACTGAATTACTAATAAGATAGATTGATGATCTTTTCTTGAAACTGTGCCTGTAGAAACTACACATATAGCCATGGGAGCAGGAATAACATCAGGTGAGTGCAGTGAACAGGATGCTGTCAATATCAGTCAGGAGGCAGTTTCTTCGTGGCTACATACTGCTTTGGATGTCTCTATTTTGACCATCGTCGAACCTATCATCTGGTGCCTTGGTTTCATCACTAACTTGACTTTTCTATTTGTCATTGTCCGCGTTCGCAAACTGAGATCAGATACCAACATATACTTGGCACACTTGTCACTTGCTGATCTTCTCTACTTGTGTCTGGGGTCCATATACGACATAAGGAGGTACACTGCATCCGTCGTAGCATTTCACGAATTCGCGAATTCTGCCCAGTGTGTCATTTTCTTCACCGTGATAAATACTGGCTACTTTGCATCCATTGCTTTTGTTACCATGGTATCTTTTGAGAGATTCCTCGCCCTGTGCCATCCCATGAAACATCTCAAAATCCGTGGACGAATAAGACGCACCCATAGAATGATTGCAATCTGCTGGCTGGTGGGATTATTGTTTTCCACTTCAACAGTTCCGAGAGTTTTTGTTCTCAACGTACTCTGTCTCCAATGGCCCGATGTCGACGCCTTTGTGGACTACCCATCCAGCTATGCATACTGTGGTCCTGTGTCACCTTGGGTAGACTATTTCATTCCGCCCCTACTTAATGTTCCCTGGATTATGCCAATGGTGGCTAACGTTTTCGCGTATGTAAGAATCTTACAAATGCTCAACAAACGCACCTCCAACCAAAATATTACAGTAAACACAGATCATGATGCAACTCATATCCGAAATCACGTTGGCAAAATGCTGGTCGCAAACGGCACTGTGTTCTTCTTATGCCAGGTCCCATATCGTATCTTCAGCCTGTCTGGATGGATCTGTCTTCTTGCTCAGATTCCTGATCCATTTCGGGCTGCATTAGGATCAGGAACCATATGGATATCCGTTGTTCCCCAGAACATCAATGCAATGATTAATCCGTTAATCTACAGTGCCGTGAACCCAGAGTACCGTTCTGAGTTCAAAGTGGCGTTCAAGTGCAAAGGCCAAGCTAGAAGGCAAAATACATCTGTCTCTGTAGTGCGAGGACCAGAACAGAATAAGACAACAGCCTTAGCCACTGACGAGGACATCGAAACTAGACTGTGATTTCTGAGGTCATTTATTGAAAAAATCAACATGTGCTATTGGGAACAAACTTTGTAATTACCTACCTAACTAGGTTCTTCAACTACACGCCTACTAAACTACAGTCGATTTGTGTATGAAGGAGGAATTTTCATTATTGACCTGTACAATATGCCTTAATATGGTGAAACGTTGTTTTTTTTAGGATGGTGGTTATTATACGATAGGTGCATTTACAGTATATTTAAACGGAAAATCTCGGTTCAAGTCATTTGACATTAAGTTCCGGTGTAACAATTTTAGTATGTAATGGAATATATTAAGTATGATTTGAAGCTTTACATAGAAGAAAAATACAGGAATTTTATCTTTCCGATTCTCGAGGCCGTCAGGTAAATATCGATCCTGCTTGATTTCTGTTGCCTCGCGAGGCGAAAAAACTCACCGTGTGCGGTCAGCCTGAGCTATGTGCTGAGCAAAAAAAGATTAACATGCCAACTGTCGGTCGTGTGATTTAAATATGGGTACAAACGTCAGCGGGCTTTAGAAGATTTGCACAAAAATATCTTAAAATCACGTGTACAGCGTACGTGATTACATTGGCTGGTTAATTCTTTTAGCTCAGTACGTAGCTCGGGCTGTCCAAACACGGTGAGTTCTTCGCCTCCCGATGCGAAAGCAATCAAACAGGGGAGATAATAATGCCTCACGGCCTCGCGAGGCAGAAAACTCAGCAAAAACTTCACCGCATACGGGCATATTTAGTGAGCTACGTGCTGAGCAAATGGCCTCGAATTAGTTGTTGCTCGGCACGTAGCTCTCGTGTGCGGCGGGCTTTATAAGGCTGAATAGAGTACCACCAAAAGTACTACTCTTGGGTCCTTTTTTTATTCGGGCTCTTTCTAACTATAATAATTGTAAAACAGTATTAGGTTTTGCCCTACTATAGCACTGTATTTATACCTCCTGAATGAAATTTGAAAAAAAAACCCATTCGGGTTGGACTTGTAACCATGACCTCCTGCTTCTCAGTGAAGACGTCTTACCACTTGACCACCGAGATCGGTTGGCTGGCTCGAATCTGATGTACATGTAGCAGCGCGTACCGCAATTAAACTACCCATAAGAATAGGGCAAAATTAATATTGATTTCCATCACTTCGACGCAAATCATTTTATGAATAGTATAATGATTGTGTCAAGCAGAACAACGTATATAAATAATGGTTTAAGGGCATTGGGAAGTTTATGCACTGTAAAGGAATAATATAATAATAATAATAATAATTTGGGAGGCTAATCATCCTTACTCGCCTTAAGAACGCGGCGACAACGTGGTCGGGCCGCTGGCATGTAAAGGCGCCTATGGCTGCCGGCCACATTGACCCATATATGACCACGGAGCACAGCCTGAGATCGAAAGTGTTTGATTTTTCCGGAAAAAAACCTCGTGGCACACAGGAGAGAACCAACGCACAACTCTACTCACATGTGATCCGCAGGCCAGGATTCGAACCGTGGTCACATTGTTGAGAGGCGAGCGCTTTACGCACAAGCCACCCACGCCACCCCTAATTTTCTTTTACGCGAAAGTATGAGCAAGACACTCTACTGCAATAACTTCACGCTAATTCCCAGGGCAAGTGAGCAGAGTTTTGTATAAAGCAACCTCTTCCCCACGACGTCATTGGGTGAAAAATTGTCTGGTCAAGTCGAGTCGAGTCACAGCGTGTGGTCGAGCGAGTCACAGCGTATGGTCGAGTCGAATCGAGTTGGGTCGAGTAAAATTTATGCTCAAGTCAATTCGAGTCACTAACATTTGAATATCATCTAATACATTTCAGAAAAGAGAGAACCGTTCAAAGCCGATGATGAAAACACAAATTTGGAGATACTTTTAATTTGATATATCTTATTGTAATGAATTATTTATAATGTATAATAATCTTCTTTTGTCTGACACATCTTTAGGGACAGTTTTAAAAACTTTTATCTTGACCAGGACAATCTGTCTTTTTTAAAAAGATTTTAAATTTTTGTCCGAAGATATAAAAAACATAATAAAGTCGGGTTCCTGGATATTCCTTTGTGCGCTACATTTTATAACCACGAGGTGGGACTCAAGAGTCTATGATACGGCGTATATTCGTATGCGATAAGCGGCCACAGCTTAACGGTAACGCCAAGTACGTGTGCCAACATTAATAACTTTGTACCGTAAGTCATGTTATTAGCCTTTGACTCGACTCCAGTCAAGTCATTGACTCTCAGTAGAGTCAAGTCTTGATTCGAGTCATTAAAACTCTTAGCTTTTATTTTTAAAATGCTTGCCCGTCATTTAGTACGTGTATTGTTAATGTTTATATGTGCTTCAGAAACCGGATTCATAATATCTGGGGCTGGGATACACCAAACTAACCTCACCCCCATAGCTTCAATTTCAAAATCATCGTCAATTTCATCCATTTTAGACTCCTCTTCATTATGTACATATTCTGCATGCCTCCATAGGTAATATCTCCGTCCAAAGCTTTTGTCACACTGGTGACAAGCATTGGGTATAACTGCGGAAATAACATTTATGTCGAATCTTTGATGTTTAATCTCTGAATGACAAGAAACGGAAGAAATCGTTTAATATATAACTACTCATTTACTCATTCGTAGCTCTTTGTGTTGCTCATTTGCTCATTTCGCTGGTCACAAGAAACCAGGGATCGCTCCGGATATTGACGAACACACAAAGCTCCAGAAAGGAAATTCCATGTTTGTCCCAACCATGTGGAAAGCAAAGCGGGTACCGTCCGTTACAAAAAAAATATCTTTGTACAAACCAATCAATGAATTATATAATCATTTACAGTATACGTACATTATACAGACAAAAAATACAGTGGAGTGATTGACAGCATGCATGGTTTTGCCTAACTCCTTTTGTTCATCAATTTAAGGGCCTTTAGTATTGACGTTCATCAACACGATAATGACAACAACCTCTTTCATAATCCCTTCACAATACATCCGGTAATCAACTTGTCTTCTGACTTCCCTCCACACGGATCCTCATTTCTCCATAT
Source organism: Patiria miniata (assembly GCF_015706575.1). NCBI lineage: Eukaryota > Metazoa > Echinodermata > Asteroidea > Valvatida > Asterinidae > Patiria > Patiria miniata. The sequence continues at coordinate 3,290,736 of NW_024037052.1, forward strand.
TTCGCCTCACACTCCCCCAAAATGCTGGCTACTGATTGGTCGAGAGGGGTGAAAAAAGGTGCGGGGCACAACCTTTACCGCCGTGCTGCACTGCCCTAATTTGTCGGAAGGATTATCGGCCCCTGATCACTTCCGGACCACACACGGACTCACGAGTGCGCTGCCAATTACAGCCCATTGTCCAAGGGATTATCGGACCCACTGCAAAACACAATGATCGCTTCTGGACAACATGCGCCAATAACAGTCCATTGTCCTAAGGGTTATCTAATGCAACAGCTGGCCATTACCACAACCGATGGCAAAACAAGTACATTCATAACTATACTGTATTAAAATTATACCATACATTATGCAATCTTTTTATACATTAGGTCAAACTGTACTTAAACTGTTTTACCCTAACCTATTTTATATTCATACTCATCCATACAAAAGGTGCTCGATTTTGAAACCCCATAGTTTAGTATTCATATCATACCAGACATAGTCCTGTGAGGTTTTCATATATCTTTAGAAAAGGTCAAAGTGGGCAATAAAGACTACCTACACTACTAACCCCCGCCGTTGTATTACGAAAGAAATGCAGTCTACAGCTATGTCCATAATTGCGTCTGATCGAAATGACGTCGTAGTTCTAAAGTGCCAACTTTCACTTCAATTCTACAAACAAATGCTGGGTTGTTTATGAAACATAGGTCGAGAATACTTTTTCCACCGCAGATTGGGAGGAATCAAGGTGAAGTCAACCATAACTTTACTATGACCAGCGTATCTTCTGCCGGACAACATGCTGTTCGACTCCCAATCAGAATTTTGCATGATAATATGCCCCATAAAACAGTAAAGGCGTTCTTATAGATTTTCTCAATGGATTTTTCGAGTTGACACATATCAATAACCTGTCTTTTGAGAGCTGTAAAAGCTTCAATATAGACAGGCGATACCCTTTACACAAACACTGTACTTATCCATTCCAACTGACGATACGGCTATAAAGGGCGGACGAGATATGTGTGAAATATGGGGTTATTTGGATGGTTTGGTGGAAGGGTCACGGGGATTCGTTGTCTAAATTGCGAGCGAGAATCTCTCTCCCTAGTCCTTAATGCCAAGTTGTATCCCGAACAAATTGGTGGTGCAAATAGATTACAAAATGCCCTGACATAGCGCCGGTCCTTGTCTCGCCAAGTGCCTAATCAACGTAGGACTAATGGGTCATATTTCGAAAACTCCGAAAATGTTAAGTTAATCTACTGAGTGGCATAGGGCCTACTTCTGATTATTTAAATCTCTACCATTGTTAAATACTAATTGGATCAACTGACGACAATTATAAATAATAATGAAGGGGCAGCGGAACGCTTTTCAACCGGGGGGGGGGGGGCCAACACCAAAAAGGGCAACTTGCTCAGAAAAAGGGGCACCTTCCGTCCGTGTGAAAGCTGTGGAAAAGAATATGACGAGGAGAACAAATAATATGACCATGAACAAATGGTGAAAAGTTGTCCATGTTACTCTTTGTGTTTCTTTTACCTACTTTTTTGTTGAAATACTATTTTTTTTTTATTGCGAGAGGGGCACTGTTGCTTTCGATGGCCAATTCAGTGACCATTTCACTCGCGTGAGAGCATTATAATTATTAAGGGGACAGTTTTTCCAACTTTAGAGAAGGCGACATTTGAATGTTGTGAGTGAAGCAATAATTGCGCTTTCGAGGGGCAGTGTTTCATCTCGAGAAGATATCATGAGAGGAGCGCGTTTTTTTGAAGGACAATTTCCATCTCTAAGGGGCGCAATTTTATTAATGCGAGAGGAGTTTTGGTTTTTTCAAGGGGCAGGTTTCCATCTCGAGAAAGCTGCACAATCTTGTGATTTTGAGGGACTTTTTTGCGTAAAAGAGGAGACAATTTTATTTGTAACACGATCATATGATTCCATACGTTTGCGTTTGAGGGTCACTTTTGTTTTCATATAAGGGGGTACATTTATCTCTGCGTGGGGGGCAGATTTCATGTGTAGGGATATAAGTGTGCCGATGTTTCCCCCGTGAAGTGGAGGAGGCGGCGAATGTCTGTTGAGTGGATTATTGCCTCTATTTGCATTACTACGAATCATACATGGATGATCAACCAATGACAAATTTCGGTGAAGGCTACTGTCTTTCCTGATGTATTATATATTGTTAGTTTTTTTTCTGATAATATTGAGAAGTGCTGTATCAATCTTGCTGTCGAATTTCACTGGAGACAAATATGACCACTGCTGTTTGCATAATCTGATTAATTCCATATTCTTTCATATTTGCTCTTTCAACGTACTCCAGGTTGATGAATTCGTGTCATCACCCACAATATAGCTGGTGATTGATCATAATATTAATACACTTCCACGACTGAACAAACCGATCAAATCGTCACCGACACCACGAACTGACACCCGGTGGCCAGCGTTGCAGAAATACAAATCGGAGAAAAACGCTTTGAAAGGTTTGACACGAATTTACTCAGTAAAATAATCCATCTATCTTAAAGGTTTTAGTATCACTTAACGTGAAAATGCTTTACTTACTCAATTATAAACGTTAAATTGTGAAAATATGCTTAGTTAATTAGCAATTAAATGATTAAAATGGGTGTCAGTTCGTGAAAACCAAAATTGATGTGTTTTCGGAGAGTGCGCGCACACACGCACATGCGTCAAGAGCACGTCAATTTTCGTTTTCACGAACTGACACGCCCTAACGCTATTGCATGCGTGCACTCTCCGAAAACACATCAATTTTGGTTTTCACGAACTGACACCCTGTGCAGAGTCACTTCGTGGCAACAAAAAAACACAAGAATTGACCAATTTCTTGAAAATTCATTATTGAAATTTGCTTATTTTAGATGGTTTCAGCAATTTTAACTTCGTCATGTTAAACTTCATGATACAAACTGCTAATATCGGCAATAAAAAAAATTGAATTTTTATTTTTTTTTGTACACATGTGATGCAGAGGGTGTCAGTTCATGGTGTCGGTGACGAAATGTCTGGCTTATTATCTGCGCACTACGAGTCCATTGATTAAAGACACAATTTCAACCACCACTGAACAAGATCAACAATCCATATTAAACAAGAGCTTTCGTTGACATGGAAACCATTACGTTCACCGTTCCGCGACGGAAGATACGTCAAAGATGACAGTGACTGCAATTAGTTTCAATAGATACAAATAAGTACTGGACAAGCACTCCACATGACAGTCAATGAAAGGAGTGTATATTAACAACGCCATGAATTTAAATTTAAACGGAAAATAACGAGCAGACACACCGGGTAGCTGGAACCTCTATGCTCAACATGTAACTATTATTAAAGAAAGGATTCTTTTAATGTCTGGTACGTTAATGTCAAGACGTCTACGTACCAGGAGAATATCGTGAAGATGTTCATGTTCCGGGGTCTCTTTTGGTGAACCGATTTACTAAGAAGATAGAGGTATGAGCTTGCTAGTAACTGTGCCTGTATAAGCATGGGAGCAGGTATAACATCAGGTGAGTGCAGTGAACAGGATACTGTCAATATCAGTCAGGAGGCAGTTTCGTCGTGGCTACACACTCCCTTGGATGTCTGTTTTAAGGCCATCGTCGTTCCTATCATCTGGTGCCTTGGTATCGTCACTAACTTGACTTTTCTATTTGTAATTGTCCGCGTGCGCAAACTGAGATCAGATACCAACATATACTTGGCACATTTGTCACTTGCTGATCTTCTCTACTTGAGTCTGGGGTCCATATACGACATAAGGAGTTACACTGCATCTGTCGTGGCATTTCACTATCCCTTTGCGAATTCTGCCCAGTGTGTCAGTTTTTTTACCGTGATAAATACTGGCTACTTTGCATCCGTTGCTTTAGTTACCATGGTATCTTTCGAGAGATTCCTCGCCCTGTGCCATCCTATGAAACATCTCAAAATCCGCGGACGCAGACGCACCCATAGAATGATTGCAATCTGCTGGCTGGTGGGATTATTGTTTTCCGCTTCCACCGTTCCGAGAGTTCTAGTTCTCAACGTAGTCTGTCTCCAATGGCCCGATGTCGACGCCTTTCTGGACTACCCATCCAGCTATGCATACTGTGGTCCTGTGTCACCTTGGGTAAACTACTTCATTCCGCCCCTACTGAATCTTCCCTGGATTACGGCAATGGTAGCCAACGTTTTAATGTACGTAAGAATCTTACAAATGCTCAACAAACGTACCTCCAACAAAAACATTAGGCGTACAGTAAAGAAAGATCACAATGCAACTCATATCCGAAATCAAGTGGCAAAAATGCTGGTCGCAAACGGCACTGTGTTCTTCTTATGCCAGGCCCCATATCGCATCTTCAGCCTGTCTAGATGGATCTGTCTTCTTGCTCAGATTCCTGATCCATTTTTGGCTGCATTAGGATCAGGAACCATATGGATATCCATTGTTCCCCAGAACATCAATGCAATGATTAATCCGTTGATCTACGGAGCCGTGAACCCAGCGTACCGGTCTGCGATTAGAGTGGCGTTCAAGTGCAAAGGCCAAGCCAGAAGGCAAAATACATCTGTCTCTGTAGTGCGAGGACCAGAACAGAATAACACAACAGCTTTAGCCATTGACGAGGACATCGAAACTAGACTGTGATCAATGAGGTCAGTTGAAAAATCAATATGTGAATGCAAGCAAACTTTGTAAATACCATGATGTGCAAAACTAAATACCATAATGTACAAAACTAAAAAAAAAAAAATTGCCTTCAGAAGGATGGAATTAGCAGGACATTGCCACCGTCATCCTCAGCTACCCACGAGCCAGCTAATACTCTGGGAGCCGACACATGAACGAAGACACAGAGGTAGACCAAAGACAACATACATCAATGCACTGAAGAGGGACACAGGGGTGGAAGAGACAAATGAACTAGATGCATAGATGAGGAATCGTGACGAATGGAGGATCCGTGCCCGGGCTCGGCTGTGGCCGACTTAGTGAGTGAGTGAGTGTACAAAACTAAAGGATTTTCAACCACATGCCTACTAAACTGGGTAGCACGTGGTCGATTTGTGTATTAAAGAAGGAGGAATTATCATATTGAGATGTAGCCTACATATCAAAAGCTTTACTTGTAATTTCAATAGGCCTAAAGGTGAAAAAATGGTGCAATATTCGCGAAATATGTGCTTGGTCAGTTAAAAAGAAATACATGTACGTTTAAAACCGGATTGGGACCCGGACCTTGATAATGCCCCGAGCCGAAGGTGAGGGGCATTATCAGCGACCAGGCCCCAAGCTGGTTTTAAACGTATACTTGTTGCAAGTTTTCATGTACAAGCCATATGGGACCTATAACAAAGTAAAAAGAATACAAATATAGAAGGAAACATTGGCAAACGGAGGTAAAATATAAAATTATAGTATTATTTGTGTGTTCAACAGTTGTTCACCGGTTGTCTTTTATGCAAACCAGGCTAACCGGTTTGATGTGTGGGGCTATAAGTGTGCCGATTAAAGAGGTTTGCCCCGCCCCCAGCCCTCCGTGGAGCGGTCGATGCGGATAATTTATGTTGTTCATTGTTCATTTATTCATTGTTTATTTATTTCCACAGTGTAACATATTTTGATTATAGTAAAAATATATAGTAAAAGCTTAGTTCGGACAAGATTCTGATTGTCTTAAGTATTTAGTTTCTTTTAGTGGGGATTTACTGTCCAGTGTCTGTATTATGCAGCTTTATCCATACCAAATCATCTTAATCTCAGCTTAGCTGGTACACACCACTTACGGAGCCTACTGAGCGTGGCTGCGGTCATCTTGCGATCGATTCCCGACGATATATTTGTTCCGCCAAATGCCAGTGATATATCTGGCGGGCAAGAGAGCTTGGAAAGACGAGACGGTGCACGTGAGGTGAAAACAGGCCAGAACTATTATGGGAACGCAGCTTAAAGTTGAAGACCTAATTCAGCAAATATTACCGCTTTCAGGCAAACAAATGCATGGGAAATATCAACACAAGTGCGAGTGCACAAAAAGCTCTGGCCGTCTTGCATAAAAGTCTTGCATGAATCTATCAAAATGATCCGTGCAAGAGCTTAATGATGCTACGCCCAAAACTGCGACGCCGGGCTCCTTTCCGCACCAGTGCCAAGAAATAACCAAGTGCTTCTGGGTACCATCCACGACGGCACAAATGATTTCACCGTGCAACGGACGGTAACGTTTTCGGTCAGTTTTTGGGGACAGACGTGATGCAAAATAGACGCGCATGCGCATCGATCGAAACAAAGCCAGTGCGAGTTCCGAAAACTTTCGGCAAGAGTTTTTGGCATAAGTGTGGCGTGAAAAACGAGGAATTCAGCTGATCCGAGGACAAAGTACATGCCTGCGCTTAGGAGACACCCCGAAGTGGTGTATAATTTTGTACCTTTTCCACCTGTATGATGTGTGTTCAGAAGGTGACTGGTTAATTAAATACTAGCATACTCAAGAACGATGAACCACTGAATTAACATACAGCGTTACAGACATACGAAACTAAAATAATCAAAAACACTTGACCGTTTTCTGGCGTCCCCTGCGTATATATTTTCATGCATGCTACTGAGCTGTTTCCCAGTGATCACGAACATTCTCAATTTCTACGACAAGTTATCTCTCGTCATATCAACATGATAAAACATTCCAATCTGTCAGAAAGACGGGCCTTTTCCATATGAAAACATGACCTAGCGTAAAATCTAAAAAATGGTACATGGTACTAGCGGGCGATTTGTGCTAAGGGATTATAGTTAAAGTCAACCAGTACCCGTAGGTATTTATAGGTCCATCCATGTGTAGCAGCTTACTTGGTTGGTAATGTTCTATGAATGCAAGACACTGAAGTAAGCCTCTGCGTCCCGTACGGAAATTATTCGGATATGTTTGCAGCACCATTAATGCTGTCACAGGTGTGCATTACGAGATTATAATGATCTGGTGTACTGTGCACTTTTATTGCTGCACTGGAACTTGGCGTGTGTCGATGAGGCGACGTACGCACGCGCGCGTGATTACATGAGAAGAAATCTACGATAAACCAACTTGACCTGGATTAGATACAGCCGTCTTACAAAACCCCAGAATAATCTATTTCAAATATTCATGGTATTGTTCCTTACTATTTCAAACATACCCGCGTTTCTTCTTTTTTAATCATGTCAAATGAGGCAGCCCGTTTACAGCTTGAAATGTCTGTTGACAGACATAGCAAAGAACAGGGACGGGAGAACGTTAATAAAAGAAGGCCTTTGTTACCCGGAATTGCCGTTTTTGTAAAACTACATAAAAGAGTCAATTCCTACTTCTGGAGCAGAAGATGAGACAAGGACAATTTATTGAATTTCGGACAATTAGAGCAGCCTTGCAGAATATTGGGTCGTATGTATAAAAACAAGCATTTGCTTTTACTACCTATTTTCCTATGGCGGTGTGAAACACGCCGTGGGCTTGAGCTGCAATATGTTGGTTGGTTGGTGATTTGGTTGGTTGGGGAACTGGTTGGTTGGTTGGTTGGTGAGTTGGTTGGTTGGTTGGTTGGTGGACACTTTACTCGGCCCGTTATACTGTTTCCAAGCCAAGCGTATATCACAGGTTTTCGTCTAATTCGCATATTAGATCAATCCCCATTGTATTGCAAAATTTGCGGTTGGACGGTTGGTGGAACCGCCGTGGGTTGTACCACTTAGTACTTATTAAGCATTTACTTTGTATGAATACAAAATGAACCTAATGCTTTTAGTGGAAAGCATTCGCTAAAAACTAAAATGAATAAAAAGGAGTAAATGCTTCAGATTTCAAGTAATTACTGGTAGTTTTTCAAGGTTGGGTTGGGGCTACCTTGAGAATATACAGAAAATTGCTGCATTTATTAGTAGTAATCGCGCCAAAATTAAACAAAACGTTAATAAACTATACTTATAATACCATACAGTTTATTTTGAATAACATTTATGCAAAATTTACATATTTGTTATAATTAATTCCCTGCGTAGTGTAACCGTAAGTTCAATGCGGGATCGATGGAGAAAACTTATACAATGGCGTCACAGACGTGTTAAAGCGGGTAAAATCATACCAAAATTCAATGCACAAAGGTTTTTGTTTATTGAAATATTAAAAAAAAATAGTTTGCAAAGAGTGGGGACCTAATACGCTAAACAATGATTTCATTTTGTTTATTTGGTTCAGTTGGACAAAGTTTATCCTTAGTCATTCTATGCCGCACTGAATTTTACGCTCACACTTCGCATATCGTGAACAAAATGCAAACTTATCGTTTCTTCTAATAATTGAATTACTAATACAAAATAATTTAGAGTTAGCATAAATGTTATTCAAAAAAACTGTATGGTATTATATGTATTTTTTTTAACGTTTTGTGTTAATTTTGGCACGATTAATATTAATAAATGAAGCAATTCTTGCGCAGAAGTATTTGCTTTATATTCTCTAGGTAGCCCCAACCCAGCCTTGAAAAATGACCAGTAAATACTTGAAATCTGAAGCATGTACTCCTTTTTATTCATACGAAACGAAATGCAGCATCAACTTCTAGTCTAACAAAAGCTAAAAAGTCAAAAACTTTTAGCAAATGCTTTCCATTTTGCTTCATTTTTATTCATACAATTTTCAACTTTCACTCGGGAGGTAACACACTGAGTATACAGTGTTTAAACGTCGGTGAAGGGCAAAACCTAATTTGATTTATATCACCCGACGCAAAATTGCATCTAATAATAAGGTAGTAAAAGCAAATGCTAGCTTTTATCCACACGACCCATTACGGTAGGCAAATTGTGATCGTTGAGTCACGGGGCCTGATCAAGGCAGAGAGCGTGGCAAACTCGCATCGTCGGGTAAATTACAATCTCACGACCCATTTCGCGGCGATAATTCAGGGACAGGAGCCGAGCCGAGAGCGGCATTGTTTTCCAATTTACAGACATTGGCGTAGGGGGTTGGCATACAGACGGCCTTCACAAAACGGCTTCCCATTTGGTGAGATATTACCGCGTGGAAAATCGAGAAAAGAGCAATAATTCTGCAATTTCACAAATAATGAGAGCGAAGGCGTCATTTTACACCCGTTTTCACAATTCAATAATGTAACGCCCGAATTGGCACTACCGTTCCGTAAACATGGATTACAATAGATGGTGACACGTTTGTCGCAGGAGTTGATACTTGTACGACAGCTGAATTTCAATTATAAAGTAAACATGATAATGGAGTGATAACGATAATATTTTTGATATGTTTAATATTGGTACTTTTTCAGCTCGAATGTCTTCCAAACCTTTGTCAAAACTAACGTGTTCTCGAAAATTGGGACTGGATACGCGTTTGGAGAGGTTTTGGAAGGCTTCGTTCAATCTGAATCAAGTATACTTCTTGTTTTGATTCCAGTCATAACCCTGACCGGGTAGAGACCGTTCAGGGTGACAACGGACAATTTTAGTTCGAATTCAACCGGGCCGACTGTATATCGACACCGGTTTACAAAAGGCCAACTCCCATATTGACGTTGGCTTAACTCAGGGTCGGCAACGGGCCAACTGCAGGTCGACAGTGGGCCAATTTCGTGTCGACACTGCAGTCCCAGGTCAAATAGCATTAAAACTTAAGAGATGACGTTCGATAACATAGGCTTGTAAGTTAACCTTTGCGAAGTTGCATGATAATTATGAGACGCGATTCCGTCTTGCCCACAGGGCACCAGACTAATTGGCGTACAGTCATACATGGGTCGTATGTATAAAAACTAGCAAATGCTTGGACGTTTAAGCAAACAGTTTTACTATGGAGTAAAAGCATTAAGGAAAAGCAAATGCTTGAATCCGTATGAATAAAAGTTTCCTTTACTGTTCAGCATTTACTAGACAACGGGTAGCAAATTCTTCACTGTTGGATTGTTTTCATGGACGAATGGTTATCGACGATAATATTTCAAATCAAGGTGATGCATACAATACACGCAGTAGTTCATGTTTATTTGACCCTCAAATCCAGCCAAAATGATTAAGACATTTTTCGCCATTTGCAGAATACAGAAAGTATACTTTCATCATTCATGAAAATTGTAAAGGTCCACAGTGTCCTGTAGACGTCACAATTGCACAAAAAAATCACAGACGTATTGAAGAGACTAAAATGACACCAAAACTCAATACACAAAGTTTTTTGTTTATTGACATATTAAGAAAATAATAATTTGCAAAGATGGGTGACCTAATAAACTAAACAATGCTTTTCATTTCGTTTAGTCCCCAGCGTGCCGTTGGATACAATTTCTACTATTGGGACTATCCAATCGAGAGTGTTTTCCCAAAGAAAAAACGAACAAATACCTCTTCAAATAACTTGGGCCCTAGAGATTTCTGCCGTCTTTCCTCGTGTAGGAAAGTTCCTGTTTTGGCAGATCGCAAATCTAAATCATTATTCCATATTGGTCGAAAGTTGATTGCTTTACCTTAATCGTGTGAGATAAGACGCCGTTAAGGCCTTGTCCATCAGATTAGACCTTTTTTTGTCGGTGCAAGATGTGAGTGCGTTGAACGGGATATGGACACAAAGTCAGATCCCATTAGAACTTAAGGCGAGAGTGTTGTTACAACTGATAATGTTGTAACCCACGGATAATGTATCACTAACCGATAATGTAACAGAAATTGACCGATAGTGTAATAAATGTTACTACACTATCGGTCAATAATTGTTACATTATCGGTTAAGACCGATGATGTAACAACAATCTACCGACAGTGTAGTAAATTTTACTACACTATCGGTTAATTTCTGTTACATTATCGGTTAGTGATACAGTATCGGTCAATTTGTGTGACATTATCAGTTGGTGATACATTATCCGTTGGTTACTATTATCAGTTGTAACAAGTGTTTATAAGCAAATTGGTTCAGGCGCTAAGACACAGAAGGATGGTGAACAAAATGCTTTTTTTCTCTCTGGGTAGCTAAATAGGCTTATCGTACGGTGGGAGATGGACTTCTTTCCATTTGAAGTTGACTAGAAGTAGTGTAAATTATCGAACAAATTTAATGCAAAATCTTAATTCTAGAAGACAATGTTGTACCTAAACTGCGACCCTTTCTTTAATTTGAAATTTCGGAAATACCCCAATGTTGTAACCATGTGTTAAAGGTCAATGACCTGTAATACCTAACAACAAACAAACAACTTCAGTGGTACTCGGAAAGTACTCGACTAAAACTCTGCAAATGTCTGGCTTATATCTGCAAACTACAGCAATTAAGTGCCTCATGCATTTAAAAAAAAAAAATGAAAGGTCCATTGTATGGACACGTAGTTCAAAATCGACAATCCATATTGAACAAGAGCTTTCGCTGACATGGAAACCATTACTGTCACCGTTCCGCGATGGCAGATACGTCAAAGATGACAGTAACTGCAATCAGCTAAATGCAGACAAGGACTTTCCAGATAAGGCCAAGGAAAAAAGTCTCCAGCTTCTCGTCTGTGCGCGCATCATCGTGGCTATGCGCGTTGGCAAAATTGAAACAGAAAATCAATGTCAGATTGATTTGACTCACTGATTTGACTAGAATCCTGCTGCTGCATAATTTTAACGTGTTTGAAGAAAGGGTTACGATCGATTGTAAGCTGGATTTTAAGGGACCAAAGCGTCATCTGCAACATCAGCTGATATTTGGGGCAAGCTCCATACCACAACCGGAAACTTTTTTCGCCTGATAAATACTGCTGGCTTTTCCACATGACAGGCAATGCAAGGAGTGAATTAACAACGCCGTGAATTTAGACTCGAACAGAAAATAACGAGCACACACACTGGGTGGCTCGAACCTTCATGCTTAACATGCAACTACATGTACCCTTAAAGAAGGGATTCTTTTAGTGTCAACAGGTCTCTGTATCTCTATGTCAGTAGAATGTCGTAAAGATCTTCATTTCCCAGGATGTCTTTTGATGAACTGAATTACTGATAAGATAGATTAACGATCGTTCTGAATTGTGCCTGTATAAACTTCACGTACGTACAGCCATCATGGGAGCAGGAATAACATCAGGTGAGTGCAGTGAACAGGATACTGTTAATATCAGTCAAGAGGCAGTTTCTTCGTGGCTACACACTCCCTTGGATGTCTGTTTTAAGGCCGTCGTCGTACCTATCATCTGGGGCCTTGGTATCATCACTAACTTGACTTTTCTATTTGTCATTGTCCGCGTTCGCAAATTGAGATCAGATACCAACATATACTTGGCACACTTAGCAATTGCTGATCTTCTCTTTCTGAGTCTGGTGACCGCATACGATATAAGGAGATACACTGCATCCGTCGTGGCATTTCACCATACCTTTGTGAATTCTTCCCAGTGTGTCAGTTTTTTCACCGTGGTAAATACTGGCTACTTTGCATCCATTGCTTTAGTTACCATGGTATCTTTCGAGAGATTCCTCGCCCTATGCCATCCTATGAAACATCTCAAAGTCCGCGGACGAAGACGCACCAATAGAATGATTGCAATCTGCTGGCTGGTGGGATTACTGTTTTCCGCTTCAACAGTTCCGAGAGTTCTAGTTATCAACGTACTTTGTCTCCAATGGCCCGATGTGGACGCCTTTCTGGACTACCCATCCAGCTATGCATACTGTGGTCCTGTGTCACCTTGGGTAGACTACTTCATTCCGCCCCTACTGAATCTTCCCTGGATTACGGCAATAGTAGCCAACGTTTTCATGTATGTAAGAATCTTACAAATGCTCAACAAACGAACCTCCAACAAAAACATTACGGTAAGGAAAGATCATGATGCAACTCATATCCGAAATCAAGTTGCAAAAATGCTGGTCGCTAACGGCACTGTGTTCTTCTTATGTCAGGCCCCATACCGCATCTTCAGCCTGTCTAAATGGATCTGTCTTCTTGCTCAGATTCCTGATCCATTTTTGCTTGCATTAGGATCCGAAATCAGATGGATATCCTCTGTTCCCCAGTTCATCAATGCAATGATTAATCCATTGATCTACGGTGCCGTGAACCCAGCGTACCGTTCTGCGATCAGAGTGGCGTTCAAGTGCAAAGGCCATGTCAGAAGGCGAAAAACTTCTCTCTTTGTAGTGCGAGGACCAGAACAGAATAACGCAACAGCCTCAGCCATTGGCGAGGACATCGAAACTAGACTGTGATCAATGAGGTTAGTTGAAAAATCAATATGTGAATGCGAGCAAACTTTGTTAATACCACGATGTGCAAAACTAAATACCATGATGTACAAAACTTAAAAAAATGCCTTCAGAAGGATGGAATTAGCAGGACATTGCCGCCGTCATCCTTAATAGCTACCCACGAGCCAGCTAATTACGGTGGCCCACAACTGTCACGGCAAAAGCAAAAGCGCCACGGCAAGCGCAAAAGCGCCGCGGCAAGCGCAACAGCGCCGCGGCAAGCGCAACAGCGCCACGGCAAGCGCAACAGCGCCACGGCAAAAGAAAAAGCGCCACGGCAAAACAAAAAGCGCCGCGGCAAAAGAAAAAGCGCCACGGCAAAACAAAAAGCGCCACGGCAAGCGCAAAAGCGCCACGGCAAAACAAAAAGCGCCGCGGCAAGCGCAAAAGCGCCACGGCAAGCGCAAAAGCGCCACGGCAAGCGCAAAAGCGCCACGGCGAAAGCAAAAGCGCCACGGCGAAGGCAAAAGTGCCACGGGTTTATTGGGAAGGGGCGTAATCATACATGCCGCTACTACATCAAAAAATAAATTGGGAAGGAGAATGGCCGCCACCAGGAATTCTTATTAAGCACAGAATTTAATTCTTTGAGAAGTGATTTTATGGCTGAGAAAATAGCAAGGCCAAGGAAAACCGGTCAGGAAATAAATCGTCGATATTAATTTGTTGTAGGATAATTATTATTCCAAGAGAGTTGCTGCCGTGAATCAGAGTTTATCAAGGAGTGGGACTCGCTATCGGCACCATCAGGGCCGTTCCTCATTTCTTTACATTTCGTGGGATGCAAACAATTACAAGGACGGGAGGCTCTGTGAGCTGATGCATTTTTGAAAACATTTTTTTCCCCTTCCGACTAGCATGCAGAGAAGAGTTCCGTTAATTTGAGCCTTTTTTCACAGGTGTGTATACCAGTGTAGGCACGAAAGTGAGCTGCCCAGAGTGTATGAGTTAATTTTTTTTCTTCTTTTTCAGTATATCATACACATCTAAAGGAAGTCGATTAAGGCTCTCCTGCAGGGCTGCGGCAGTGGGTGGGTAAGGCTTGTCAACACGTAACTCGCCCGCGGGCCCATTAGGTTAGAAATTCCCAGAGAGCGGGAATTTCAAAACTCTTCGCTGAACGTTGCTTGCACTGACCGGTTTTCCTTGCTATTTTCTCAGCCATAAAATCACTTCTCAATTCATGGTGGCGGCCATACTCCTTTCCATTTAATTTTAGATGTAGTGGCGGCATGTATGATTACGCCCCTTCCCAATAAACACGACTGAGTTGAAGATAACTCACAAATCGAGAAATGGATCGTTCTATTAGACAGTTGCAACGCTTTCGACAGAGGAGGTTAGGTCGTGGATTTCATGTAAGGAACGTAACACAGGCGAAGACTTTGGATATAGAATAAGAAAGAAAGAAATTAACTTTAAAAAGGGGGGGGGGGTAAGGGAGAGACACTAAACAAAGGAGAAGTGTTATTGTTGAGATGCACAGTTCTAAGCTCTTCTATGAAAATTTGGTGGCTCTGAAAAGAGCCTTTTGCTTTGTTTCGAGTGAATACGGAACTATTTGATGCCGGAAACAAGCCCTCTTTCTGCCCTGCAGGCTGATTCTGCGATGATGTGGAAGACTGTCCACAGGGCAACTCATCATCGCTATCGCTAAGCATCATGAGGTCTTGTTCGGCTTGTTGGTTTCTTGAGCCGGGGGTGGGTGGGCCAATGAGTTCTAGGTTCTGAGTTAATTTCTTTCTTTCTTATTCTATATCCAAACTCTGGGCAGCTCAATTGTGTGCCTACACTGGTATACACACCGGTGAACTCATGGGCGTCGCCAGAATTTTTTCTAAAGGGGGCAAAACATATTTTTCCCAAAAAATTCTTGTATTTCTGAACAAATTCTCGATTTCTCAGTTTTAGACGGGGGCAGGGACATTTTGCCCCCCCCCCCAACTCATTCAATTTACACCACTATGACTTCGCGCCTCTTTTTCTTTTCTTTTTTTCTCTCAGTTTTTTCCCCTTCCTTTTTTGTGTGCTATTCCAGGGGGGGGGGGGAGCGCCCCCTTGCCCCCCTCGCGACGCCCATGGGTGAACTAAGTCTCAAATTAACGGAACTCTTCTCTGCATGCTAGTCGGAAGGAAAAAAACTCTTCAAAAAAATGCATCAGCTCACAGAGCCTCCCGTCCTCGTAATTGTTTGCATCCCAAGAAATGTAAAGAAATGAGGAACGGCCCTGATGGTGATGATAGCGAGTCCCACTCCTTGATAAACTCTGATTCACGGCAGCAACTCTCTTGGAATATTAATTATCCTACAACAAATTAATATCGACGATTTATTTCCTGACCGGTTTTCCTTGGCCTTGCTATTTTCTCAGCCATAAAATCACTTCTCAAAGAATTAAATTCTGTGCTTAATAAGAATTCCTGGTGGCGGCCATTCTCCTTCCCATTTTATTTTTTGATGTAGTAGCGGCATGTATGATTACGCCCCTTCCCAATAAACCCGTGGCACTTTTGCCTTCGCCGTGGCGCTTTTGCTTTCGCCGTGGCGCTTTTGCGCTTGCCGTGGCGCTTTTGCGCTTGCCGTGGCGCTTTTGCGCTTGCCGCGGCGCTTTTTGTTTTGCCGTGGCGCTTTTTGTTTTGCCGTGGCGCTTTTTCTTTTGCCGCGGCGCTTTTTGTTTTGCCGTGGCGCTTTTTCTTTTGCCGTGGCGCTGTTGCGCTTGCCGTGGCGCTGTTGCGCTTGCCGCGGCGCTGTTGCGCTTGCCGCGGCGCTTTTGCGCTTGCCGTGGCGCTTTTGCTTTTGCCGTGACAGTTGTGGGCCACCGTAGCTAATACTCTGGGAGTCTACACATGGACGAAGACACAGAGGTAGACCAAAGACAACATACATCAATGCTCTTAAGAGGGACACAGGGGTGGAAGAGACATGAGCTAGATGCATAGATGAGGAATCGTGACGAATGGAGGATCCGTGCCAGGGTAGCACTTGGTTGATTTGTGTAAGAAGGAGGAATTATCATATTGAGATGTAGCCTACATTTCAAAAGCTTTACTTGTAATTTCAATAGGCCTAAAGGTGAAAAAATGGTGCAATATTTACTAAATGTGTGCTTGGTCAGTTTAAAACAAGTACGTTTAAAACCGGATTGGGACCCGGACCTGGATAACTCCCCGAGCCGAAGGTGAGGGGCATTATCGGCGACCAGGCCCCAAGCTAGTTTTAAACGTACACTTGTTTAATACCGGCAATCACATATTTATTCCAACATTTGGGTCAAAAGTAAAAGCAAGTCCAAAATGATAAATTTCCAACGATCTTGTTCAACGATTTTACTTCCTGTTTCTTGAAAAACCCCTCTAGCTATAAAAAAATGGACTCATTGGTAGTATTGCACATGCCTAAGTGAAGATTGTGAACGTTCAACCAATATAGGGACCAGATTTCAGAGGAGTCAAAAATTCATGGAAACCGAAAAGGTGTTTAAAACTACACATCCGGTTTTTTATCAACCGTTTAAAACCACCCACATAACGGCTCTCGACAAATAAGAATGGGTAAACTGTCTGAGGCATTCATGAATGTATATTTAAACAGAGAATCTCGGTTTCCGTTATTTTACATAACATTTGATGTAACTATTTTAGTAACAGGAACGGAATGTAAGTACGATTTGAAGCTTGTCATAGTAGACATAATACAGGAATGCGGAGGATTGCACCATGTGCGTATCATCTTGCTGTCCCTTTGCGTAACTGAGGGTTCAATATGTGGGGTCGCTAATTGGGGTCATTGTGTGGAGGGAGCCGGCACTCATTTTTAACAACGAAAAGCTCTTTTTTATCTTCCCCTAAATTCTGATTCCTGACACAAGGAAGGGGACAAGCCTCGAGCGCCCCCAAGTTGACCCCGTGCCCCCAATAGTTATATGCTTATACTAGAAAGCAGGTCTGTTTTCCTTTACGACTGAGCGCTAGTCTGGACCACAGTGTTGCCTGTGATAACAATAACCCTAAGAACCACAGCGCAAGTTCTGCGCAGTTTTCATGTACAAGCCATATGGGACCTATAAGAAAGCAAAAAGGAACAAAAATAGGAACAAAAGAAGGGAACAGTATTGGCCCTCGAAAGTATATATTAAAGTGTTAGTATTTTTTGTGCGTTCACAAGTTGTTCGCCGGCCGTTTTTTTTTTTTAATGCAAACCAGGCTTACCGGTTTCATGTGTGGGGATATAAGTGTGCCGATTTAAGAGGTTTGTCCCCCGCCCCCCGTGGAGCGGACGATGCGGCGAATTGATGTTGTTCATTGTTCATTTATTCATTGTTCATTTATTTCCAGTGTCACATATTTTAGTTATAATAATCAATACAAACATGTACTTTATAGACAAATGGTGAAAGTGTAGAGGAACCTATACTAAGAAGCAAAGCTTGTAATCATAGGCCCCTTATGCAAATTTAAAGTTGCTTTTAATACACATATATGTTTTCCCCGCGGTATGCATAATTGCTACGAATCATTGCTGATCAACCATTGACAAATTTTGGTGAAGGGTACCGTCATTCCCGATGTATCTTTTTTTTCTCATCAGCATCAGTCAGATCGTTAGTAATCGTTAGGCCCAATGCATCAAATGATAAAGAGAAGTGCTGTATGACCCTTGCTGTCGAATTTCACGGGACAAAAATATGACCACACTCCTGTTTGAATAATCTTATTATTTTGAGGGATTCTTTCAGTTTGCTTTAACAAAGCACAGATTGATGAATTCGTGTCATCACCCACTTTTAATATAGCTGGGTGATTGACCAGTTTAATACACTCCCACGAACAAACAAACCGATCAAATGTCTGGCGTATATCTGCGCACTACAGTAATTAAGTGCATGCATTTTTTTGGTTTTATGATAAGTCCATTACGAGTTTAGACAAATAGCTCAATTTTAACCAAGCACTCCATATTAAAGAAGAGCTTTCGCTGACATGGACACCATTACGTTCACCGTTCCGCGATGGAAAACACGTCAAAGATGACAGTGACTGCAATTAGTTCAATGCAAACAAATACTTACAAGATAGTAAGTACTGCAGACTTTTCCACTTGACAGGCAATGCAAGGAGTGTATAATCAACGCCTTGAATTTAGACTCGAACAGAAAATAACGAGCAAAACACACTGGGTGGCTCGAACCTTCATGCTCAACATGCAACTACATGTACTGTTAAAGAAGGGATTCTTTTAATGTCAACAAGTCTCTGTATCTCTATATCAGTAGAATGTCGTAAAGATCTTCATTTCCCAAGATGTCTTTTGATGAACTGAATTACTGATAACACAGATTCATGATCTGTCTAGAAACTGTGCCTGTATATTAAATCTACAAGTACGTACAGTCATCATGGGAGCAGGAATAACATCAGGGGAGTGCAGTGAACAGGATACTGTCAATATCAGTCAGGAGGCAGTTTCTTCGTGGCTACAAACTCCCTTGGATGTGTCGATTTTGATTAAATGTCTGGCTTATATCTGCGCACTACAGTAATAAAGTGCATGCCGAGTCCAGACACTGTCACAAGTTGATTTTAAAAGGTCTTGTGAATATTTAATTTCCAGACTTATACTGTATAGCTTTTTCTTTTTGTGATTGTATTACAAAAAGCGACCCCAGCCTAATTGATATATATAGTGTGAAACTTTTGTGTGTGATGGTATTAAGGGAGAGACCCAACCTAAATTTGTTGATGTATTAGAAGTCCACGAAGTTGGAATTGGGGTAATCTTATTATGAGTTGACTCCAGTTGAACACTTTGGCATTACAATGTATAAGCTGTTAATCCTATAAGTATTTAACAATGGTGGGATTTAACTGACCAGTCCGTGCCTGTCAGTAGATTAATTTAACATGTTCTGAGGTTTTGAAATACTTTTAGACCATCAGGCTTGGGTATAAAATCCAGATTGGGGCGTTGGCTAGGCACTTGGAGGCGAGACCAGGACCGACACTACGTCAGGGCATGTTATGCTCATGTGTACCCACATTGGGGAGTTGTAGGTTCCTAGTGAACTGACTTTGCAATTATTTGCGCCGTTGGGAATGAGTCCCACAGAGTCGGTAGGCTGCGGCCGTCCTCGTCTCCTCGTCAAAGTCAATAAAATGTAGACCAGGTTATTCGCCATAACCTGTAAGTATTATTGCATTACAGTTTTCAATCTGAATATAAAAAGTGAAAATTTGTATTTGTATAACTGTTGTAAAACATTGGAAATGTGCCTTGGCAATAACACATTGTTTGAGTTTTGTGTATAAAATGTACATTGCATTTAATGTTATGTTAAATGAGCTTAAACTGCTATGGATGTTGCATGTAATAATTTTGTGTAAGAGCGATGCATGGTGACAACTTGTACTTAATTCTAAACCAGGGTTTTTGCGACGTAACGTCTGGTTTTGGGAAATTCGCACAGTGAGATGGACATCCTCTGCGGGTCGACCATACCAGCAGGATTGTCAGCAAGGTCACACGTGGGCAGAGGACTCTACGGACACGGACGGTACTACCAGGGCAGGCACCGCTGAACCACAACCACAACCACACCACTTCACACGAACCATTGATTCGGGCCCACTTTCGTTGATTGTTTTGTAATGTATTAATAATGATGTATTTATTTAGTTTCTTTGTAGGATGAAATTTAAGTGTATGTTAATATTGGTGATATTGTGAATTAAATTAATCTTGAAATTATATACAGATGTGTCCTTCTTTCATTTTGTCTGAGTTGAGTCTTTACCATCAGAGTTTGATCTAAAGTACCATTCCGGGGTCCTCCTGATTGAGGGGGATCTTGTGACATTGGGGGCTTATCCGGGAAATCTTTTCCTTAAAGATTTTGGTACTATTGGTCACGACTCTGTGGTTAGACAATCTCGGACAGGTGATGAAGGATTGCCTGTATGGTATTGAAAGCGTAGTACTTCACTCACCTACTTGATGCACTCTCATCATGGAACAATTTGAATTTTTTTTGAAAACTGGAAAGGACCTAGGGTTAGAGGGCTAAGACCTTCTCAAGTTTGCTCAAGAGCGCGAGGAAAAAGTAAACAAAAAGAATGAAGATATAGCAGTGCGCGCTGAGCGTCAGCAGGAACGCGAGCATGCTAGAGAGTTGAAAGAACTGGAACTCAGAATAGCAGAAGAGAACGCACACAACAACTCAAACGCAAATAATTCAAGAGCGTCGAGTCCCTTTAGCAATATTAAGTCACCAAAGTTACCTAGGTTTAGGGATAGGCAAGACGATTTAGATTCGTACATTAAACGTTTTGAGAGATACGCCACTTCAGTAGAATGGCCCCAAGCTGATTGGGCAATATCACTTAGTAACTACTAACAAGTAGAGCCTAAGATGTATATACTAGGTTACCTGATGATCAGGCCAATGATTACCAACAGTTGAAGTTAGCGCTTCTCAAAAGATATAGGCTAACTGAGGATGGGTTTCGAGAGAAGTTCAAAACAGCCAGGCCAGAAGTAGGCGAGACATATTCCCAATTCGCAGATAGGCTTAAGGACTACCATATAAGATGGGTTGAACTAGCCGAGGTAAAAAAGGATTATCAAGGTCTTGTTGACTTGACTGTTAGGGAACAGGTCATTGCAGGTGGCCCCAAGGACTTGGCAGTATTTCTAAGAGAGCGTAGGCCCCAAAGCAGTAAAAAACTCACGAAACTGGCAGACCAGTATATGCTTGCTCACATACCATTCTCTGATAAAATTAAACATGACAGAAAGGTATCAGATGGTTCAAGGAATAAAACAAGCGAGAGTAATGTAGCTAAGCAGGTTAGTCAGGACAATTCAATCGATAATCGTTCCCAGGATAGACCAAAGTGTTTCAACTGTGGCATGAGGGGACACATAGCTAAATATTGTAGGAAACACCCTCGGGAAAACACACATTAGTCGCCAAGGAATAAAGTAGCAAGTTTAGAGGTAGTCAAGGAAAGTAGAGATGTAGGAAGGAGGTAGGTCCTCCAGCATCTCAGCCCTTAGGTGCATGCTTGAAAATAGAGTCACCGTGTTCCTTGCTAGGTAAGATAGGAAAAACTGTTAAATTGGCGTGCGGGCATGAGCTGCCAATGGTTAGTGCGGCATGTACTGTAGGAAGTGGAATGCTGGTAGTGAAAGGAATTGTAGGCTCTCACGAAGAAGATGTGTTACGAGATACAGGTTGTAGCACAACAGTAATTAGGAAAAGTTTGCATAATGAGGATCAAATGTTAGGATCGCAGAGCCATTGTCTTCTATTGGATGGTACTGTGCGTAACTATCCAGTAGCTAGGATTGAAGTAGATTCACCTTATTTTAAGGGCACTGTTGAGGCTTTGTGTATGGAGAGTCCGTTGTATGGGTTAGTCCTAGGCAACATAGCAGGAGTAAGAGAACCGGACAATCCGGATCCAATGTGACAGTTACCAGTATTGAAGGATGAGTTAGCTCGTCAAGATACAGTAGGAGCAGTACAGACTCGTAGTCAGAAGGCTAAACAGGAAAAACCGTTTCCATGCCTTAAGGTCCCTACTAAGGAAAATGTTGCTAGTACAGATGAATTTGCTAAGGAGCAGATAACAGATGCAACTTTAGAGAAAGTAAGAAATCTTGCTGAGACAGGTTCTGTACGTATTACAGGTAGTGCAAACGAGACTAGATTTGTGAAGAATAGAAACCTGTATTACAGAGAGTTTAATTCACCAAAGGTAGAGAAGGGTCGATTGTTTAGACAGTTAGTGGTTCCTAAGATATTCAGAGACCAGGTACTTAAGTTAGCGCACGATTCGACTATGGCAGGGCACTTAGGGGTCAAAAAGACTTGTGATCGAATTCTTGCCGACTTTTACTGGCCAGGCCTTCAAGGCGATGTCAGGAGATACTGTGCTTCATGTAACATATGTCAGCGTACAGTCTCGAAGGGTAAAGTAGGAAAGGTTTCCTTAGACAAAAAGCCTCTCATAGATACTCCTTTTCGTAGGGTAGCAGAAGATATCGTAGGCCCCATCCATCCAGTTACAGATCAGGGAAATCGTTACATTTTGACAATTGTAGATTATGCGACCAGATGACCCGAAGCTGTAGCATGGCCTAGAATAGAATCAGAGAGGGTAGCTGAGGCACTTCTTACCGTTTTCACTAGGGTAGGTGTTCCACAGGAAATACTTACCGACTTAGGGACTCAGTTCACCTCTGAAGTAATGCCGGAAGTGGGGCGCTTGCTTTCAATCAATCAGTTGCATACTACCCCATATCATCCTATGTGCAATGGGCTCGTCGAGCGCTTTAACGGCACAATGAAAAGATTGCTTCGCAGAATGTGCGCAGAACGCCCCAAAGATTGGGACAGGTACCTGCCTGCGTTATTGTTTGCTTATCGTGAAGTGCCGCAGGAAAGCTTAGGTTTCTCGCCATTTGAGCTACTGTACGGGCGTACGGTCAGAGGCCCTTTGGTAATTTTGCGGGAATTATGGACAGACACTACCAGTGAAGAAGAAATCAAAACGACATACGAGTATGTCATTGATCTCAGAAATAGGCTTGAATCTACCTGTCAAATGGCACAGGAAGAATTGTCAAAAGCATCAGGGAGGTATAAGAAATACTATGATACCAGAACCAGAGATAGGAAATTTGTAGAGGGAGACCAAGTACTTGTACTATTACCCACAGACTCAAATAAATTGTTGTTACAGTGGAAAGGTCCTTTCGGAGTGACAAGTAAAGTAGGCAAACACGACTATCGAATAGACCAAAATGGCAAGACAAAAATATATCATGACAATTTGTTGCCAAGTATGTCAGAAGGAAAAATACAGAAGACAGGGCATTTGCAGGTTCATGTTTAAAACTGTTAGGTGCTGGAATTGTAGAGTTTGAAGATGATGATGATGACGTGTTAAATAGTGAGCTACCATCAGTCGAACAAACTGAAACTGTTCAAGATGTTCACATTGGTCAAACAGAGAGTGAAACTGAATCTGCCAAAATTCAAGAGCTGTTGAGTGAATTTGGGGATGTTTTGACTGATTTACCAGGTAAAACATAATTATTCAAGTTCAAGGTAAAACTGACCACTACATATCCAATAAAATCCAAAGCTTATCAAGTACCACATGCAGTTAGGGACACAGTTAAGCAAGAAATTGATGCCATGTTGAGAATGGGGGTCATAGAAAAGTCTGAATCGGCTTATGCGTCACCAATTGTTTTAGTTCATAAACCAGATGGCAAGGTGAGATTCTGTATCGATTACAGAAAATTGAATGCAATAACAGTTTTCGATCCAGAACCTATTCCGAATGTTGAGGATTTGCTTGTTCAAATTTCAGGTGGACAATTTTTCACTTAACTAGACCTATCTAAGGGCTATTGGCAGATCCCCGTCACAAAAGAAGATAGAGAGAAAACAGCCTTTGTTACTTCAGAAGGAGGATTATTTCAATTTACCGTATTACCATTCGGGTTAGTAAATGCACCAGCCGTATTCAGTCGTATGATGCGTAGATTGCTTGATGGTATAGATCATGTGGTTAACTATATCGGGCAACACATTGAGGTAGTTGGCAAAGTTCTAGAGAGGCTCCGTGGAGAGGGTCTCACTGCAAGACCAAGCAAATGTTATGTTGTATATAAGTCACTTGAGTTCTTGGGGCATGTTGTGAGTGAAGGGTTAATTAAACCAGTCCCGAGAAAGGTTGACGCAATTTTGGCCGCACAGAGACCCCGCACAAAAAAAAGGATTTTTGGATTTGGTAGGGTACTACTAAAAATTCATACCAAATTTCTCGGTTATTGCCGCACCTTTGTCAGATTTGACAAAGCACAGGAAGTCAAATAATGTTGAATGGGGAGAACCACAACAGTTGGCATTCAAAACTCTGAAGTCGCGTATGGCGACATCGCCGATTTTACACCTGCCAGATACAGATAAGACATATGTAGTTCGTACTGATGCATCCGACAAAGGTCTAGGTGCTGTACTCATGCAAGAAGTGGAAGGGGAAAAGTTCCCTATTTGTTTTGCAAGTAAGAAACTTCTAAAAAGAGAACAGGCGTATTCAGTAATTGAAAAAGAATGTCTGGCTTTGGTATGGGCAGTGAAGAAGTTTCATGTGGATTTGTATGGGAAACAGTTCGAAATTGAAACAGATCATCACCCATTTGCCTACATAGCTAAAACCAAGCTGAGTAATAGCAGAGTGATGCGTTGGGCGTTGAGCTTACAGCCATATCGATACGTAGTGAGAGTAATTAGGGGTAAAGACAATATTGGAGCAGAATTTTTGAGTCGTTGTCTACCTTGAATGTACGAAAAATCAAATTTGTGAATTATAAGAACGATGAAATTTAAAATCATTCCATCTTCTTCCAGTGGGGAGTAATTGTCACAAGTTGATTTTAAAAGGTCTTGTGAATATTTAATTTCCAGACTTATATTGTATAGCTTTTTCTTTTTGTGATTGTATTACGGGGAAGCGACCCCAACCTATTTGATATATATACTGTGAAACTTTTTGTGATTGTATTACGGGAGAGACGTCAACCTAATTCACATACTGTGAAACTTTTTTGTGTGATTGTATTAAGGGAGAGACCCAACCTAAATTCGTTGATGTATTAGAAGTCCACAAAGTTGGAATTGGGGTAATCTTATCATGAGTTGACTCCAGTTGAACACTTTGGCATTACAATATATAAGCTGTTAATCCTATAAGTATTGGAGGCGAGACCAGGACCGACACTTCGTCAGGGCATGTTATGCTCATGTGAACCCACATTGGGGAGTTGTAGGTTCCTAGTGAACTGAGTTTGCAATTATTTGCGCCGTTGGGAATGAGTCCCACAGAGTCGGTAGGCTGCGGCCGTCCTCGTCTCCTCGTCAAAGTCAATAAAATGTAGACCAGGTTATTCGCCATAACCTGTAAGTATTATTGCATTACAATTTTCAATCTGAATTTAAATAGTGAAAATTTGTATTTGTATAACTGTTGTAAAACATTGGAAATGTGCCTTGGCAATAACACATTGTTTGGGTTTTGTGTATAAAATGTACATTGCATTTTATGCTATGTTAAATGAGCTTAAACTGCTATGGATGTTGCATGTAATAATTTTGTGTAAGAGAGATACATGGTGACAACTTGTACTTAATTCTAAACCTGGGTTTTGGGGACGTAACGTCTGGTTTTGGGAACTCCGCACAGTGAGATAGACATCCTCGGCGGGCCGAGCTCAAGTCGACCATACCAGCAGGATTGTCAGCAAGGTCACACGTGGGCAGAGGACTCTACGGACACGGACGGTACTACCAGGGCAGGCACCGCTGAACCACAACCACACCACACCACTTCACACAAACCGTTGACTTGGGCCCACTTTCATTGATTGTTTTGTAATGTATTAATAATGATGTATTTATTTAGTTTCTTTGTAGGATGAAATGTAGGTGTATGTTAATATTGGTGATATTGTGAATTAAATTAATCTTGAAATTATATACAGATCTGTCCTTATTTCATTTTGTCTGAGTTGAGTCTTTACCATCAGAGTTTGATCTAAAGTATCATTCCGGGGTCCTCCTGGTTGAGGGGATCTTGTGATAGAAACATTTTAACCAACCACTGATCATGATCAACAATCCCATTCAAGCAAGAGTATTCGCTGACATGGGAACGATTATGTTTACCGTTCCGCGATGGAACATACGTCAATCACGACAGAGACTGCAATTTGATAAATGCAAACAAGCACTTTCCAGATAATAAATCCTGCTACAGGCTGTTTCATATGACACAATGCAAGGAGGGTACAACGCCTTGAATTTAGAAGCGAACATAAAATATTGAGCAAACACACTAGGTGGCTCGAACCTTCATGCTCAACATGCAATTACTGTTAAAGAAGGGAATTCTTTTTATAAATGTCAAGAAGTCCATATACCAGAAGAATGTCGTAAAGATGTTCATGTTTTGATGAACTGAATTACTAATAAGATAGATTGATGATCTGTTCTTGAAACTGTGCCTGTAGAGACTACACATATAGCCATGGGAGCAGGAATAACATCAGGTGAGTGCAGTGAACAGGATACTGTCAATATCAGTCAGGAGGCAGTTTCTTCGTGGCTACATACTCCCTTTGATGTCTCCATTACGACCATCGTCGTACCTATCATCTGGTGCCTTGGTATCGTCACTAACTTGACTTCTATTTGTCACTGTCCGCGTTCGCCAACTGAGATCAAATACACACATATACTTGGCACACTTGTCACTTGCTGATTTTCTCTACTTGAGTCTGGGGTCCATATACGACATAAGGAGGTACACTGCATCCGTCGTAGCATTTCACGATCCCTTCGTGAATTCTGCCCAGTGTGTCATTTTTTTCACCGTGATAAATACTGGCTACTATGCATCCATTGCTTTAGTTACCATGGTATCTTTTGAGAGATTCCTCGCCCTGTGCCATCCCATTAACATCTCAAAATCCGCGGACGAAGACGCACCCATAGAATGATTGCAATCTGCTGGCTGGCAGGAATTTTTGTTTTCCACTTCAACAGTTCCGAGAGTTTTTGATCTCAACGTACTCTGTCTCCAATGGCCCACGCTGCTTGATCACAGTCTTGATCACAGTCTAGTTTCGATGTCCTCGTCATTGGCTAAGGCTGTTGTCTTATTCTGTTCTGGTCCACGCACTACAGAGACAGATGCATTTTGCCTT
Organism: Patiria miniata; assembly: GCF_015706575.1. NCBI lineage: Eukaryota > Metazoa > Echinodermata > Asteroidea > Valvatida > Asterinidae > Patiria > Patiria miniata. The sequence continues at coordinate 3,317,801 of NW_024037052.1, forward strand.
CTGGCTTGGCCTTTGCATCTGTCTCTGTAGTGCTGGACCAGAACAGAATAAGACAATAGCCTTAGCCACTGACGAGGACATCGAAACTAGACTGTGATTTCTGAGGTCATTTATTGAAATATCAACATGTGCTATTGGGAACAAACTTTGTAATTACCTACCTAACTAGGTTCTTCAACTACACGCCTACTAAACTACAGTCGATTTGTGTATGAAGGAGGAATTTTCATTATTGACCTGTACAATATGCCTTAATATGGTGAAACGTTTTTTTTTTGTAGGATGGTGGTTATTATACGATAGGTGCATTTACAGTATATTTAAACGGAAAATCTCGGTTCAAGTCATTTGACATTAAGTTCTGGTGAAACAATTTTAGTATGTAATGGAATATATTAAGTATGATTTGAAGCTTTTCATAGAAGAAAAACACTGGAATTTTATCATTCCGATTCTCGAGGCCGTCAGGTAAATATTTATCCTGCTTGATTTCTGTTGCCTCGCGAGGCGAAAAAACTCACCGTGTGCGGTCAGCCTGAGCTATGTGCTGAGCGAAAAACATTAACATGCCAACTGTCGGTCGCGTGATTTAAATATGGGTACAAACGTCAGCGGGCTTTAGAAGATTTGCACAAAAATATCTTAAAATCAAGTGTACAGCGTACGTGATTACATTGGCTGGTTAATTCGTTTAGCTCAGTACGTAGTTTGGGTTGTCCAAACACGGTGAGTTCTTCGCCTCCCGATGCGAAAGCAATCAAACGGGGGAGATAATAATGCCTCACGGCCTCGCGAGGCAGAAAACTCAGCAAAAAATTCACCGCATACGTGCATATTTAGTGAGCTACGTGCTGAGCAAACGGCCTCGAATTAATTGTTGCTCGGCACGTAGATCTCGTGTGCGGCAGGCTTTATAAGGCTGAATAGAGTACCACCAAAAGTACCATTCTTGGGTCCTTTTTTATTCGGGCTCTTTCTAACTATAATAATTGTAAAACAGTATTAGGTTTTGCCCTACTATAGCACTGTATTTATACCTCCTGAATGAAATTTGAAAAAAAAACCACTCGGGTTGGACTCGTAACGATGACCTCCTGCTTCTCAGTGAAGACGACTACCACTTGACCACCGAGATCGGTTGGCTGGTTCGAATCTGATGTACATGTAGCAGCGCGTACCGCAATTAAACGACCCATAAGAATAGGGCAAAATTAATATTGATTTCCATCACTTCGACGCAAATCATTTTATGGATAGTATAATGATTGTGTCAAGCAGAACAAAGTATATAAATAATGGTTTAAGGGCATTGGAAAGTTTATGCAATGTACAGGAATAATATACTAATAATAATGATTTGGGAGGCTAATCATCCTTACTCGCAGCTGGTATGCTGAATTGCAAAGAACGCGGCGACAACGTGGTCGGGCCGCTGGCATGTAAAGGCGCCTATGGCTGCAGGCCACATTGACCCATATATGACCACGGAGCACAGCCTGAGATCGAAAGTGTTTGATTTTTACGGACAAAAACCTCGTGGCACACAGGAGAGATTCAACGCACAACCCTACTCACATGTGATCCGCAGGCCAGGATTCGAACCGTGGTCACCTTGGTGAGAGGCGAGCGCTTTACGCACAAGCCACCCATGCCACCCCTATTTTTTTTTTACGAAAAAAGTATGAGCAAGACACTCTACTGCAATAACTTCACGCTAATTTCCAGGGCAAGTGAGCAGAGTTTTGTATAAAGAAACTTCTTCCCCACGACGTCATTGAGTGAAAAATGTCTGGTCAAGTCGAGTCGAGTCACAGCGTGTGGTCGAGCGAGTCACAGCGTATAGTCGAGTCGAGTTGGGTCGAGTAAAATTTATGCTCAAGTCAATTCGAGTCACTGACTTTTGAATATCATCTAATACATTTCAGAAAAGAGAGAACCGTTCAAAGCCGATGATGAAACCACAAATGTGGAGATACTTTTAATTTGATAGATCTTATAGTAATGAATTATTGATAATGTATAATAATCTTCTTTTGTCTGACACATCTTTAGGGACAGTTTTATAAACTTTTATCTTGACCAGGACAATCTGTCTTTTTTAAAAAGATTTTTATTTTTTGTCCGAAGATATAAAAAAAATAATAAAGTTGGGTTCCTGGATATTCCTTTGTGCGCTACATTTTATAACCACGAGGTGGGACTCAAGAGTCTATGATACGGCGTATATTTGTATGCGATAAGCGGCCACAGCTTAACGGTAACGCCAAGTACGTGTGCCAACATTAAAAGCTTTGTACCGTAAGTCACAGTTTTGGGACTGTTGTTAGCCTTTGACTCGACTCCAGTCAAGTCATTGACTCTCAGTAGAGTCAAGTCTTGATTCGAGTCATTAACACTCTTAGCTTTTATTTTTAAAATGCTTGCCCGTCATTTAGTACGTGTATTGTTAATGTTTATATGTGCTTCAGAAACCGGATTGATATTATCTGGGGCTGGGATACACCAAACTAACCTCGCCCCCATAGCTTCAATTTCAAAATCATCGTCAATGTCATCCATTTTAGACTCCTCTTCATTATGTACATATTCTGCATGCCTCCATAGGTAATATCTCCGTCCAAAGCGGTTGTCACACTGGTGACAAGCATTGGGTATAACTGCGGAAATAACATTCATGTCGAATCTTTGATGCTTAATCTCTGAATGACAAGAAACGGAAGAAATCGTTTAATATATAACTACTCATTTACTCATTCGTAGCTCTTTGTGTTGCTCATTTGCTCATTTCGCTGGTCACAAGAAAACACGGATCGCTCCGGATATTAACGAACACACAAAGCTCCAGAAAGGAAATTCCATGTTTGTCCCTACCATGTGGAAAGCAAATTGGGTACCGTCCGTTACAAAAAATATCTTTGTACAAACCAATCAATGAATTATATAATCATTTACAGTATACGTACATTATACAGACAAAATACAGTGGAGTGATTGAAAGCATGCATGGTTTTGCCTAACCCCTTTGGTTCATCAATTTAAGGGCCTTTGGTATTGACGTTCATCAACATGATAATGACAACAACCTCGTACATAATCCCTTCACAATACATCCGGTAATCAACTTGTCTTCTGACTTTCCTCCACACGGATCCACATTTCTCCATATTTCTCCTCACACACCCCCAAAATGCTGGCTACTGATTGGTCGAGAGGGGTGAAAAAAAGGGCGGGGCACTACCTTTACCGCCGTGCTGCGCTGCCCTAATTTGTCCGAAGGATTATCGGCCCCTGATAACTTCCGGACCACACACGGACTCACGAGTGCGCTGCCAATTACAGCCCATTGTCCAAGGGATTATCGGACCTGCTACAAAACACAATAATCGCTTCCGGACCACATGCGCCAACAACAGTCCATTGTACCAAGGGTTATCTAATGCAACAGCTGGCCATTACCACAACCGATGGCAAAACAAGTACATTCATAACTATACAGTATTAACATTATACCATACATTATGCAATATTTTCATACATTAGGTCAAACTGTACTTAAACTGTCTTACCCTAACCTATTTTATATTCATTCTCATCCATACAAAAGGTGCTCGATTTTGAAACCCCATAGTTTAAAATTCATATCATACCAGACATAGTCCTGTGAGGTTTTCATATATCTTTAGAAAAGATCAAAGTGGGCAATAAAGACTACCTACACTACTATTTATTACGTTGTATAACGAAAGAAATGCAGTCTACAGCTAAGTCCATAATTGTGTCTGATCGAAATGACGTCGTAGTTCTAAAGTGCCTATTTTCACTTCAATTCTACAAACAAATGCTGGGTTGTTTAAGAAACATAGGTCGAGAATACTTTTTCGACCGTAGATTGGGAGGAATCAAGGTGAAGTCAACCATAACTTTACTATGACCAGCGTATCTTCCACCATGCAACATGCATGTTAATATGCCCCATAAAACAGTAAAGGCGTTCTTATAGATTTTCTCAATGGAGTTTTCGAGTTGACACATATAGATAACCTGTCTTTTGAGAGCTGTAATAGCATCAATATAGACAGGCGATACCCTTTACACCAACACTGTACTTATCCATTCCAACTGACGATACGGCTATAAAGGGCGGACGAGATATGGGTGAAATATGGGGTTATTTGGATGGTTTGGTGGAAGGGTCACGGGGATTCGTTGTCTAAATTGCGAGCGAGAATCTCTCTCCCCAGTCCTTAATGCCTAGGCTCTGCATCCCGAACAAATTGGTGGTGCAAATAGATTACAAAATGCCCCGACATAGCGTCGGTCCTTGTCTCGCCAAGTGCCTAATCAACGTATTTCGAAAACTCCGAAAATGTTTAAGCATAGGGCCTACTTCTGATTATTTAAATCTCTTGAATTGTTAAATACTAATTGGATCAACTGACGACAATTATAAATAATAATGCAGGGGCAGCGGAACGCTTTTCAACCGGGGGGGGGGGGGGCAACACCAAAAAGGGGAACTTGCTCACAAAAAGGGGCACGTTCCGTCCGTGTGAAAGGTGTGGAAAAGAATATGACGAGGAGAACAAATAATATGACGATGAACACATGGTGAAAAGTTGTCCATTTTACTCTTTGTGTTTCTTTTACCTATTTTTTTTTTGAAATACCATTTTTTTTATCGCGAGAGGGGCACTGTTGCTTTCGATGGCCAGTTCAGTGACCATTTCACTCGCGTGAGAGCATTATTATTATTAAGGGGACAGTTTGTCCAACTTTAGAGGAGGCGACATTTGAATGTTGTGAGTGAAGCAATAATTGCGCTTTTGAGGGGCAGTGTTTCATCTCGAGAAGATATCATGAGAGGAGCGCGTTTTTTTGAAGGACAATTTTCCATCTCTAAGCTGCGCAATTTTATTAATGCGAGAGGAGTTTTGGTTTTTTCAAGGGGCAGGTTTCCATCTCGAGAAAGCTGCACAATCTTGTTAATGCAAGAGGGGTACTTATGATTTTGAGGGGCAGTTTTGCATAAGAGAGGAGACAATTTTATTTGTAACACGATCATATGATTCCATACGTTTGCGTTTGAGGGTCACTTTTTTCAAATAAGGGGGTACATTATCTCCGCGTGAGGGGCAGATTTCATGTGTAGGGATAAAAGAGTGCCGATGTTTCCCCCGTGAAGCGGAAGAGGCGGCGAATGTCTGTTGAGTGGATTATTGCCTCTATTTGCATTACTACGAATCATACATGGATGATCAACCAATGACAAATTTCGGTGAAGGGTACCGTCTTTCCTGATGTATCGTTATATTGTTAGTTTTTTTTCTAAAATATTGAGAAGTGCCGTATCAATCTTGTTTCACTGGAGACAAATACGACCACTGCTGTTTGCAAAATCTGATTAATTCCATATTCTTTCATATTTGCTCTTTCAACGTATTCCAGGTTGATGAATTCGTGTCATCACCCACAATATAGCTGGTGATTGATTATAATATTAATACACTTCCACGACTGAACAAACCGATCAAATCGTCACCGACACCACGAACTGACACCCGGTGGCCAGCGTTGCAGAAATACAAATCGGAGAAAAACGCTTTGAAAGGTTTGACACGAATTTACTCAGTAAAATAATCCATCTATCTTAAAGGTTTTAGTATCACTTAACGTGAAAATGTTTTACCTACTCAATTATAAACGTTAAATTGTGAAAATATGCTTAGTTAATTAGCAATTAAATGATTAAAATGGGTGTCAGTTCGTGAAAACCAACATTTATGTGTTTTCGGAGAGTGCGCGCATGCAATAACGATAGAGAGTGTTAGTTCGTGAAAACGAAAATTGACGTGTTTTGGGAGAGTGCTGACACGAACTGACACGCCCTAAAGCTATTGCATGCGTGCACTCTCCGAAAACACATCAATTTTGGTTTTCACGAACTGACACCCTGTGCAGAGTCACTTCGTGGTAACAAAAAAACACAAGAATTGACCAATTTCTTGAAAATTCATTATTGAAATTTGCTTATTTTAGATGGTTTTAGCAATTTTAACTTCGTCATGTTAAACTTCATGATACAAACTGCTAAAATCGGCAATAAACAAAAAATGAATTTTTAATTTTTTTTGTACACATGTGATGCAGAGGGTGTCAGTTCATGGTGTCGGTGACGAAATGTCTGGCTTATTATCTGCGCACTACGAGTCCATTGATTAAAGACACAATTTCAACCACCACTGAACAAGATCAACAATCCATATTAAACAAGAGCTTTCGTTGACATGGAAACCATTACGTTCACCGTTCCGCGACGGAAGATACGTCAAAGATGACAGTGCCTGCAATTAGTTTCAATAGATACAAATAAGTACTTGACAAGCACTCCACATGACAGTCAATGAAAGGAGTGTATATTAACAACGCCATGAATTTAAATTTAAACGGAAAATAACGAACAGACACACCGGGTAGCTGGAACCTCTATGCTCAACATGTAACTATTATTAAAGAAAGGATTCTTTTAATGTCAAGACGTCTACGTACCAAGAGAATATTGTGAAGATGTTCATGTTCCGGGGTCTCTTTTGGTGAACCGATTTACTAAGAAGATAGAGGTATGAGCTTGCTAGTAACTGTACCTGTATAAGCATGGGAGCAGGTATAACATCAGGTGAGTGCAGTGAACAGGATACTGTCAATATCAGTCAGGAGGCAGTTTCGTCGTGGCTACATACTTCCTTGGATGTCTGTTTTAAGGCTATCGTCGTACCTATCATCTGGTGCCTTGGTATCGTCACTAACTTGACTTTTCTATTTGTAATTGTCCGCGTTCGCAAACTGAGATCAGATACCAACATATACTTGGCACACTTGTCACTTGCTGATTTTCTCTACTTGAGTCTGGGGTCCATATACGACATAAGGAGTTACACTGCATCTGTCGTGGCATTTCACGATCCCTTTGCGAATTCTGCCCAGTGTGTCGGTTTTTTTACCGTGATAAATACTGGCTACTTTGCATCCGTTGCTTTAGTTACCATGGTATCTTTCGAGAGATTCCTCGCCCTATGCCATCCTATGAAACATCTCAAAATCCGCGGACGAAGACGAACTCATAGAATGATTGCAATCTGCTGGTTGGTGGGATTATTGTTTTCCGCTTCAACAGTTCCGAGAGTTCTAGTTCTCAACGTAGTTTGTCTCCAATGGCCCGATGTCGACGCCTTTCTGGACTACCCATCCAGCCATGCATACTGTGGGCCTGTGTCACCTTGGGTAAACTACTTCATTCCGCCCCTACTGAATCTCCCCTGGATTACGGCAATGATGGCTAACGTTTTCATGTACGTAAGAATCTTACAAATGCTCAACAAACGTACCTCCGACCTAAACATTAGGCCTACAGTAAAGAAAGATCATAATGCAACTCATATCCGAAATCAAGTGGCAAAAATGCTGGTCGCAAACGGCACTGTGTTCTTCTTATGCCAGGCCCCATATCGTATCTTCAGCCTGTCTAGATGGATCTGTCTTCTGGCTCAGATCCCTGATCCATTTCGGGCTGCATTAGGATCAGGAACCATATGGATATCCGTTGTTCCCCAGAACATCAATGCAATGATTAATCCCTTGATCTACGGAGCCGTGAACCCAGCGTACCGTTCTGCAATCAGAGTGGCGTTCAAGTGCAAAAGCCAAGCCAGAAGGCAAAATACATCTGTCTCTGTAGTGCGTGGAACAGAACAGAATAACGCAACAGCCTTAGCCATTGACGAGGACATCGAAACTAGACTGTGATCAATGAGGTCAGTTGAAAAATCAATATGTGATTGCGAGCAAACTTTGTAAATACCATGATGTGCAAAACTAAATACCATGATGCACTAAACTAAAAAAAAATTCCTTCAGAAGGATGGAATTAGCAGGTAGCAGGACATTGCCACCGTCATCCTTAGCTACCCACGAGCCAGCTAATACTCTGGGAGTCTACACATGGACGAAGACACAGAGGTAGACCAAAGACAATATACATCAATGCACTTAAGAGGGACACAGGGGTGGAAGAGACATGAGCTATATGCATACATGAGGAATCGTGAGGAATGGAGGATCCGTGCCAGGGCTCGGCTTTGGCCGACTTTGTGAGTGAGTGAGTGTACAAAACTAAAGGATTTTCAACCACAGGCCTACTACACTGGGTAGCACTTGGTCGATTTGTGTACGAAGGAGGAATTATAATATTGAGATGTAGCCTACATATCAAAAGCTTTACTTGTAATTTTAATAGGTCTAAAGGTGAACAAATGGTGCAATATTGACTAAATGTGTGCTTGGTCAGTTTGAACAAGTACGTTTAAAACCGGATTGGGATCCGGACCTGGATAATTTTTCATTTTTAACAATGAAAAGCTCATTTTTATCTTTCCCTAAATTCAGATTCCCGACACAATGAAGGGGACAAGCCTCGAGCGCCCCCACGTCGACCCCGTGTCCCCAATAGTTAAATGCTAATACTATCAAGCATGGTTTGTTTTCCTTTACGACTGAGCGCTAATCTGGAACACAGTGTTACCTGTGATAACAATAACCCTAAAGCCCCTGTCACACTTGTCCGAATCTATAATTCCGTTCATAAACCGATCTGAAATATTATTAATTCGGACACGTTCGGAGAGAAATGTCAAAAAACCAGCCAGAAATGAAAATACACCGATCATAATCCGGTCTTATTCCGGATCTAATAAGTTGCTATTCCGATTGCAATCCGTCTGTATTCAGAACCTCTCCGATCATCACCGGATATGCCAAACTTTGAAAAATTCATTGATCTCAAGACCGACCGCTTTCCGAACGTTCCGTTTATATTCCGTTCGTCTCGGTTATATATATGGTATTACATCGTGGTAATGCGGTATACCATCGGATAAAGTGACATCAAAGTCTGTTTTTTGATCGGCATTACAATGTGGGTTCGGAATGAACTCTGAATACATACGGAGGCCTGTTCCGTACTTCTCCGTACCTTTTCTGCATTGCAACGAATGGCAACGAATGAGTACAGTGTGTATTCCGTGCATTCCGTGCATATTCCGTGTGTATACCGGATACCGTCCGTATTGAGGTTACCGCGACAATTCGGAGAAATTATTAAACAGGTTCAATAATTTCTCCGAGTTCCTCAGTGCATCACCGAACGTACACGAGTATATAGCGTTGGAAAACCGAGGAAAACCGAGGGAAATCCGTTTGAGTTGAGTTTAAACCAATTAAACACCGAATCCACAATGTTTTACTCGGAACATGAACGGAGTGACGATTCGGACAAGTGTGACAGGGGCTTGAGAACCACAGCGCAAGTTCTGCGCAGTTTTCATGTTCAAGCCACATGGGACTTATAACAAAGTAAAAAGGAACAAAAATAGGAACAAAAGAAGGGAACAGTATTGGCCCTCGAAAGTAAACATAAATTGTTAGTATTATTTGTGCGTTCACAAGTTGTTCGCCGGCCGTTTTTTTTTAATGCAAACCAGGCTTACCGGTTTCATGTGTGGGAATATAAGTGTGCCGATTTAAGAGGTTTGTCCCCGCCCCCCCCCCCTTGGAGCGGACGATGCGGCAAATTTATGTTTTTCATTGTTCATTTATTCATTGTTCATTTATTTCCAGTGTCACATATTTTCATTATAATAATCGATACAAATATGTACTTTATAGACAAATGGTGAAAGTGTAGAGGAACCTTTACTAAGAAGCAAAGCTTGTAATCGTAGGCCCCTTATACAATTTTAAAGTTGCTCTATTAATACACATATATGTTTTCTCCGCTGTATGCATTGCTACGAATCATTGCTGATCAACCATTGACAAATTTCGGTGAAGGGTACGGGTACCTGATGTATCTTTTTTTCTCATCAGCATCAGTCAGATCGTTAGTAATCGTTAGGCCCAATGCATCAAATGATAAAGAGAAGTGCAGTATCACCCTTGCTGTCGAATTTCACCGGACACAAATATGACCACACCCCTGTTTGCATAATCTTATTATTTTGAGGGATTCTTTCAGTTTGCTTTAACAACGCACAGATTGATGAACTTGTGTCATCACCCACTTTTAATATAGCTGGGTGATTGACCATTTTAATACACTCCCACGAAAAACAAACCGATCAAATGTCTGGCTTATATCTGCGCACTACAGTAATTAAGAGCATGCATTTTTTTTTGGTTTTATGATAAGTTCATTACGAGTTTAGACAAATAGCTCAATTTTAACCAAGCACTCCATATTAAAGAAGAGCTTTTGCTGACATGGAAAATTACGTTCACCGTTCCACGATGAAAAATACGTCAAAGATGACAGTGACTGCAATGAGTTAAATGCAAACAAACACATGAAGTCCATCTCCCACCGTACGATATGCCTATTTAGCTACCCAGAGAGAAAAAAAGCATTTTGTTCATCATCCTTCTGTATCCAAGCGCCTGAACCAATTTGCTAATAAACACTTGTTACAACTGATCATGTAGTAACCAACAAATAATGTATCACCAACCGATAATGTCACACAAATTGACCGATACTGTATCACTAACCTGTATTAGTGATTAGATACTGTATCGGTCTTAACCGATAATGTAACAAATATTGACCGATAGTGAAGTAACATTTACTACACTATCGGTCAATTTCTGTTACATTATCGGTTAGTGATACATTATCCGTGGGTTACTACATTATCAGTTGTAACAACACTCTCGCCTTAAGTTCAAATGGGATCTGACTTTGGTCCATATCCCGTTCAACGCACTCACATCTTGCACCGACAAAAAAAGGGTCTAATCTGATGGACAAGGCCTTAACGGCGTCTTATCTCACACGATTAAAGTAAAGCAATCAACTTTCGACCAATATGGAATAATGATTTAGATTTGCGATCTGCCAAAACAGGAACTTTCTTACACGAGGACAGACGGCAGAAAGCTCTAGGGGCCCCAGTTATTCGAAGAGGTATTTGTTCGTTTTTCTTTGGGAAAACCTCTCGATGGGATAGTCCCTTTAATGTTATGCGTAATTGGGTCGTTTGTATGAAAACTAGCATTTGCTTTTACTTCCTACTTTTAAGCATTTACTTGCATTTTTTTGGACTAAAATTGAAGCAAATGCTTTAACTGGAAGCATTTGCTAAAAGCCAAAAGTATTTACTTTTTACTTTTAAGCTTTTGCTAGACTTGAAGTGTTTACTTCATTTCGTATGAATAAAAAGGAGTTTAATGGTTCAGATTTCAGGCATTTACTGGTCATTTTTCAAGGCTGGGTAGGAGATACCTTGAAAATATCAAGCAAATACTTCTGCGCGAAAACTGCTGTATTTATTAATATAAATTGCGCCAACTTAACACAAAACGTAAATAGACTACATATAAAACTATACACTTTATTTTGAATAACATTTAAATATAATTGTTTTATTATTAATTCCATTACTAGAAGAAACGATAATTTCGCATTGTGCTTAGTGTTAGCGTAAAGATCAGTGCGGCATAGAATGATTAATGAGAAAATGTATCCAACGGCACCCTGGGGACTAAACAAAATGAAAAGCATTGTTTAGTTTACTAGGTCACCCATCTTTGCAAACTATTATTTTTTTGATATTTCAATAAACGAAAACCTTTGTGTATTGAATTTTGATATGATTTTACCCGCTTTAACACGTCTGTGATGTTTTTTTATGCAATTGTGACGTCTACAGGGCACTGACCTTTACAATGTTCATGAATGATGAAAGTATACTTTCTGTATTCTGCAACTGGCGTAAAATGTCTTAATCATTTTTGCTGGATTTGAGGGTCAAATGTACATGAACTTCTGCGTGTATTGTAAGCATCACCTTGATTTGGACTATTATTGTTGACAACCATTCGTCCATGAAAACAATCCAACAGTGAATCATTTGCTAAACGTTGTCTAGTAAATGCTGAACAGTAAAGGAAACTTTTATTCATACGGATTCAAGCATTTGCTTTTCCTTAATGCTTTTACTCCATAGTAAAACTGTTTGCTTAAACTTCCAAGCATTTGCTAGTTTTTATACATACGACCCATGTGTGACTTTACGCCAATTAGTCTGGTGCCTTGTGGGTAAAACGGAATCGCGTCTCATGATTTTGGTATCGTCGTTTAGTTTGGCTTAAGCCATGGAGATGGTACGTGTTTAAAGCCTCTATATAATGTGGGGTGCAATGACGACAGTAAACAGGACAGCCTTGTCGCAGCCAGATCAGGATTGTCCACATTTGACTTGATAGAAATGTTAAATCCGATCGGAAATGGTTGGCAATGCCGTGTAATTGGACGGGTCATTTTGCGCCATAATTATCATGCAACTTCGCAAAGGTTAACTTACCAGCATATGTTATCAAACGTCATCACTGTCGACCTGCAGTTGGCCCGTTGCCGACCTTTAGTTAAGCCAACGTCAAGATGGGAGATGGCCTTTTGTAAACCGGTGTCGATATACAATCGGCCCGATTGAATACGGGCGATTCCCAATAGTGCGCCTCCAAGAGTTTGCAACGCGTTGGCCAATCACAATGCGCGAAATCAGTCGACCTTTTCCAAACGCGCATTGGGTCGACAGATTTCGCGCATTGTGATTGGCCAACGCGTTGCAAACTCTTGGAGGCGCACTATTGGGAATCGCCCGTATTAGAACTAAAATTGTCCGTTGTCAGCCTGAACGGTCCCTGCCCGGTCAGGGTTATGACTGGAATCAAAACAAGAAGTTTTCTCGATTCCACTTGAACGAAACCCTCCAAAACCTCCCCCAAAAAACGTATCCAGTCCCAATTTTCGAGAACACGTTAGTTTTGACAGAGGTTTAGAAGACATTCGAGCTGAAAAAGTACCAATATTTAAAAATATTAAAAAAATATAATCGTTTTCACTCCATTATCATGTTTACTTTATATTTGAAATTCAGCTGTCGTACAAGTATCAACTCCTGCGACAAACGTGTCACCATCTATTGTAATCCATGTTTACGGAACGGTGGCGCCAATTCGGGCGTTATATTATTGAATTGTGAAGACAGGTGTAAAAAAATGACGCCTTCGCTCTCATTATTTGTGAAATTGCAGAATTATTGCTCTTTTCTCCATCCTCAACGCGGTAATATCTCGCGAAATGGGGCGCCGTTTTGTGAAGGCCGTCGGTATGTCAACCCCGTACGCCAATGTCTGTAAATTGGAAAACAACGCCGCTCTCGGCTCGGCTCCTGTCCCTGAATTATCGCCCCGAAATGGGTCGTGAGATTGTCATTTACCCGACGACGCACGTCTGCCTCGCTCTCTGCCTTGATCGGGCCCCGTGACTCGCCGTAATGGGTCGTGTGTATGAAAACTAGCATTTGACTTTACTACCTATTCTTAAGCATTTACTTGCATTTGTATGAATAAAAATGGAGCAAATGCTTTTACTGGAAAGCATTTTCTAAAAGCTTTTGACTTTTTAGAGCTTTTGCTAGACTTGAAGTGTTTACTTCATTTCGTATGAATAAAAAGGAGCAAATGCTTCAGATTTCAAGTATTTACTGGTCATTTTTCAAGGCTGGGTTGGGGCTACCTAGAGAACATAGAGCAAAGACTTCTGCGCAAGAATTGCTTCATTTATTGATTTTAATCGCGCCAAAATTAACACAAAACGTTAAAAAAAAACCTACATATAAAACCATACACTTTATTTTGAATAACATTCATGCGAAATCTAAATCTTTTTTTTTATTAGTAATTCAATTACCAAAAGAAACGATAATTTTGCATTTTGTCCACGATATGCGAAGTGTGAGCGTAAAACTCAGTGCGGCATAGAATGATTAAGGAGAAATTTTATCGAAATGAACAAAATGAACAAAATGAAATCATTGTTTAGTTTATTAGGTCACCAGTCTTTGCAAACTATTATTTTTAACATTTCAATAAACAAAAACCTTTGTGTGATGAATTTTGGTATGATTTTACCCGCTTTAACACGTGTCTGTGACGCCATTGGATAAGATTTTGCCTTTCGATCCCGCATTGAATTTTACGGTTACACTTTGCATATCATGAACAAAATGCGAAATTATCGTTTCTTCTAGTAAGGGAATTAATAATAAAAAATATGTAAATTTGGCATAAATGTTATTCAAAATAAACTGTATGGTATTATAAGTATAGTTTATTAACGTTTTGTGTTAATTTTGGCGCGATTAATACGAATAAATGCAGCAATTTTTGAGCAGAAGTAACGGCTGTATATTCTCAAGGTAGCCCCAACCAAGCCTTGAAAAATTACCAGTAATTACTTGAAATCTGAAGCATTTACTCCTTTTTGTTCATTTTAGTTTTTAGCAAATGCTTTCCAGTAAAAGCATTTTGGTTCATCTGTATTTATACAAGTACCAAGTGGTACAACCCACGGCGGTTCCACGAACCGTACAACCGTGAATTTTGCAATGCAATGGGGCGTGAACTAATATGCAAATTAGACGCATGCGCATCTGTGTAACAAACTGCAGGTATTGCATAGAAACTCACTGGCAAAGCTGTGATAAACGCGTGGCATGAAAACAGTATAACGGGCCGAGTAAAGTAACCACCAACCAACCCATCCACCCACTCAGCAATTACCAACCAACTACCAACCACCAACCAACCACCAACCAACTACCAACCAACCAGTTCACCAACCAACCAACATATTGCAGCTCAAGCCCACGGCGTGTTTCACACCGCCATAGGAAAAAAGGTAGTAAAAGCAAATGCTTGTTTTTATACATACGACCAAATATTCTGCAAGGCTGCTCTAATTGTCCGAAATTCAATAAATTGTCCTTGTCTCATCTTCTGCCCCAGAAATAGGAAATGACTATTCCATGTAGTTTTACAAAAACGGCAGTTCCGGGTAACAAAGGCCTTCTTTTATTAACGTCCCTGTTCTTTGCTATGTTGCATTTCAAGCTGTAAACGGGCTGCCTCATTTGACATGATTAAAAAAGAAGAAACGCGAGTATGTTTGAAATAGTAAGGAACAATACCATGAATATTTGAAATAGATTATTCTGGGTATTTGTAAGACGCTGTGTTACAACTGATAATGTAGTAACCAACGGATAACGTATCACCAGCCGATAATGTATCACAAATTGACCGATATTGTATCACTAACCGATAATGTACCAAAAATTGACTGATAGTGTAGTAAAATTTGTATCCGATAATGTATCACGTGTCGACGGATAATGTAACTACAAAATAACTGTATCCGATAATGTATCACCACGGAACGGATACTGTATCAACCAATAATGTATCAAAAATCAACCGATAATGTATCAGTATGGGGAAAAGGTGTACACAAAAATACCCCCTATCTAAGCTGCCTCCGTCCGTATTTTGAAAAGGCGGACATTATACCAGTAATTTTTTTTTTTTGGGGGGGGTGTCACAGCAGAGGGAGGGGGGGGGGTGCATTTTTTTAATTTTTTTTTTTAGGAATTTGTATGCAATTTGTTTTGGGACACAGCTGGGGGACCCCCCCCCCCCCCTGGATCCGCGCCTGTGTTGGCCTCAAGGAAGCGGCAGGCTTGTGACGTTTGGACTCCAAACTGTGTGGGTTGAACAAACTGAAGTCAGTGGGTAAATAACAAATGACGTCACATGCGAACGGTGCCCCCCCCCCTAAAAAAAGCCGGGGCATTATTTTGTACGGTACAGTAATATTGTGTACATGATTGTAGGATTTTATCAGCGCTCCCTGTTGAAAATATGGCACGATCCCCCCCCTCGCCCCTCATCGACCCCCTCCCCCTCATCCCCCCTCACCCCCCCCCCCTCATCCCCCCACTAAATGAGCAGTAATGCTGTGATTGTGCCCTTTTCAAATCTGTAAGAAAAAAAATCGTCTGGGGTCGACAAGGGACCCATGAAGCTTGATCGCATCTAGACTATCTTCGACGATTGCCGCCTAAATCCGGCAAACTTGTTACATTGTATCTTTTGTGACAGCTCAAGTTTCATGATCATTTCAGATGGTAGTTTTGCTATACACATGCCTCGCCACTCGTATGTGTTCCCGGTTCATGCACAGCGCGTATTTTGAATGTGCAAAGTTATTGGGGGAGGGAATAGTCTTGGAGACCATCGCAAGTTAAATTGAACGTATGCGCGCGCCGAAGTTGCCTGACGCTCATGCGAAGACGCTGTTGCTAATATCCACATTCTGGCACATTCTGGAAGTGGTGTGCAACTTTGCGCGCGAACCAGTACAGTACGCACATGCTGCGTCCCGTCCATTGATCTCCATACGGAGATCAATGGTCCCGTAGTGGTAAAACGCGCCCTCTTGTGTCGCAGCACGGAGCCCATATGGAGGCCAAGTGTCCGTAGAAAAGAACTTGTCCACATTTCGGTGCGGATGTGCGAGTGCGGTTACCCCCCCCCCCCCCCCCCCCCCCCCCCCTTGACATCAAAATCTGGATACGCCACTAGTTTAGGCCCATGTGGAAGTAGTGATATACTTTCTCGAGTGGGGACTTATCATAGTAAAGGCACTTATTAGGCTTTAATTAATTTGCAATATTTCCACCTTTTCACCATACTGATACATTATCGGTTGATTTTTGATACATTATTGGTTGATACAGTAACCGTTCCGTGGTGATACATTATCGGATACATTTATTTTGTAGTTACATTATCCGTCGACACGTGATACATTATCGGATACAAATTTTACTACACTATCAGTCAATTTTTGGTACATTATCGGTTAGTGATACAATATCGGTCAATTTGTGATACATTATCGGTTGGTGATACGTTATCCGTTTGTTACTACATTATCAGTTGTAACACGCTGTATCTAATCCAGTTCAAGTTGGTTTATCGCAGATTTCTTCTCATGTAATCACGCGCGCGTGCGTACGTCACCTCATCGACACACGCCAAGTTTCAGTGCAGCAATAAAAGTACACAGTACACCAGATCATTATAATCTCGTAATGCACACCTGTGAGAGTATTAATGGTGCTGCAAACTTTCCGGACGGGACGCAGAGGATGCAAAATTTCCGGACGGGACGCAGAGGCTTACTTCAGTGTCTTGTATTCATAGAACATTACCAACCGAGTAAGATGCTACACATGGATGGACCTATAAATACCTACGGGTACTGGTTGACTTATACTATAATCCCTTAGCACGAATCGCCCGCTGGTATCCATGTCAAAAATGCGATGTTATCTTTTTATTTATTTTTTTAGATTTTACACTGGGTCATGTTTTCATATGGAAAAGGCCCGTCTTTGACAGATTGGGATGTTTTATCATGTTTATATGACGAGAGATAACTTGCCGTAGAACAAGTTATCTTGGAAATGGGAAACAGCTCAGTAGCATGCATGAAAATATATACGCAGGGGGCGCCAGAAAACGGTCAAGTGTTTTTGATTATTTTAGTTCGGTATGTCTGTAGCGCTGTATGTTAATTCAGTGGTTCATCATTCTTTAGTATGCGAGTATTTAATAATAATAATAATAATAATAACCGTATTTATATAGCGCCTTTTCCAAAGGATACACAGCGCTGGGTGAGAATTCAACCAAAGACAGGTAAATGAAGTTTATGAACATATGAGACCCAATGGGCCGAATTCATTAAAACTAGCAATTCCTTTTTCTTGGCTTTTGCTTACATCTTCATACATAAAAATAAGCAGTTGCTAGCAAGTAAAAGTTTCTAGTTTTAAGCAAAAGCAAAAGCTTGTTTCTTGCAAGCAAATGCCACCTGGATTAGCAATTGCCTAAAAACGTATACATAACAGCCACCTTTTGCTTGTGTTATTCAGCAATTGCAAGATCACCTTTCACTTGTTAGTGATATACAGACATCAGAGACGATTTCATCATGTTTATACCCGTTATAATTAGTTTTGTTGCCTAAACTGACTTAAGAACTGTATAATAATGTAGATTGAGTACGGTATTGAAAATTCAAAATTGCATATTAGAGAATGGTTCAAAGATGTCTTTGTCTTATTTGTATGTTTCATCTTGGACAGATTTGTCATGATTAAAATAGTGTTCAGTGAACACAAGATGTTCATGTATAAAGTGATGCAACTGCTCTTTATTTCTGCGGAATACTGATTTAGCTACAAGTAAGATAGAATGGTAAAAGCAACAATACTTGATCAAATCATTTCTAACGAATGTAAAATTACAGTAAAAAAAAAGAAGAAGAACTTTAGAAAAAAATACAAACCCTAAAGCGGGCATCAGCAGAAGCGCAACTGGAGGAACAAACTCCCGCTGAAAATGCCGAAGCCATTTAGTTTATGGTAGTTTTTTTTGGCCCTTTCAGTGCGTTGAAGACAGGAACATAGATTGATCATACGATTTACCCTTTTCATTTGCGTCCGTTTTCTTCTTGACCTGTGCTTTCATGTTGGCAACCTTCTTCAATATTTGTTTGTAATCCAGTTTTTCCCAGTGTTTGTAGCAATTGTTGCTTTGGCATCCTGAAGTGCCCTCCATTTGTTTTCCTTGCGACTTGGTAGTTGTGATTTGTCTGATGGCACAGGGTGTTTTGGATGATTTTGACCAAAACTGCTCTCACTTGTTGATCACATTTGACAACAGTTTGATCATGCAGCCATTTTGGAAATTGTGTGGGGAAAGCAACCTGTTTCTATTAAAAAGCTGCACATTTACGCATGCCTCATCACACATTAATAAGAACCAATTGCTTGGCTAGCTTGAGAAGAAGCAATTAGTCAAAGCAAAAGGTTATTTATACGTTTTTAAGCAATTGCTTTTGCTTCAGCTTCTGCTTGATGAACTTTTACTTTTGCTTGGTGCCTCTGCTTATTAGCAATTACTAGATGGACTTCTTTCAATTTGAAGTTGACTAGAAGTAGTGTAAACTATCGAACAAATTTAAAACAAAATCTTAATTCCAGAAGACAATGTTGTACCTAAACTGCGACCCTCCCTTTACTTTGAAATTTCGGAAATACCCCCATGTGTTTAAGGTCAATGACCTGTAATACCTAACAACAAACAAACAACTTCAGTGGTACTCGGAAAGTACTCGACTAAAACTCTGCAAATGTCTGGCTTATATCTGCAAACTACAGCAATTAAGTGCCTCATGCATTTTTTTAAATGAAAGGTCCATTGTATGGACACGTAGTTCAAGATCAACAATCCATATTGAACGAGAGCTTTCGCTGACATAGAAACCATTACGTTCACCGTTCGGCGATGGAAGATACGTCAAAGATGAGAGTGACTGCAATTAGCTAAAGGTAAACAAGGACTTTCCAGATTAAGGCCAAGGAAAAAAATGTCTCCGGTTTCTGGTCTGTGCGCGCATCGTCGTAGCAATGCGCGTCGGCAAAAAAAATCAAAAAAAAAATCAATGATGTCTCAAAACCGCCAAACTCACTGATTTGACTGGAATCCTACTGCTGCACAATTTTAACGTGTTTTTAGATTGGGTTATTACGATCGAATGTAAGCTGGATTTTAAGAAGATCGAAGCGTCATCTGCAACATCAGCTGACATTTGAAGAAAAAAAGGGGAAAAAAAGCCGCGTCGCCCCACCACCTTTTATTTTGGGCAAGCTCCATACGAGAAACCGGAGACTTTTTTTTGGCCTGATCATTAATGCAGGCTTTTCCACATGACAGGCAATGCAAGGAGTGCATAAACAACGCCGTGAATTAAGACTCGAACACAAAATAACGAGCAAACACACTGGGTGGCTCGAATCGTCACGCTCAACATGCAACTACATGTACTGTTAAAGAAGGGATTCTTTTTAATGTCAACAAGTATCTGTAACTCTATATCAGTAGAATGTCGTTAAGATCTTCATTTCCCAGGATGTCTTTTGATAAACTGAATTACTGATAACATAGATTTATGATCTGTCTAGAAACTGTGCCTGTATATTAAAACTATACAAGTACGTACAGTCATCATGGGAGCAGGAATAACATCAGGTGAGTGCAGTGAACAGGATACTGTCAATATCAGTCAGGATGCAGTTTCTTCGTGGCTACACACTCCCTTGGATGTGTCTATTTCGACCATCGTCGTACCTATCATCTGGTGCCTTGGTATCATCACTAACTTGACTTTTCTATTTGTCATTGTCCGCGTTCGCAAACTGAGATCAGATACCAACATATACTTGGCACACTTGTCACTCGCTGATCTTCTCTATCTGAGTATGGGGTCCGCATACGGCATAAGGAGTTACACTGCATCGGTCGTGGCACGTCACGGTCCCTTCGTGAATTCTGCCCAGTGTGTCAGTTTTTTTACCGTGATAAATACTGGCTACTTTGCATCCGTTGCTTTAGTTACCATGGTATCTTTCGAGAGATTCCTCGCCCTGTGCCATCCCATTAAACATCTCAAAATCCGCGGACGCAGACGCACCCATAGAATGATTGCAATCTGCTGGCTGGTGGGATTATTGTTTTCCGCTTCCACCGTTCCGAGAGTTCTAGTTCTCAACGTACACTGTCTCCAATGGCCCGATGTCGACGCCTTTGTGGACTACCCATCCAGCTATGCATACTGTGGTCCTGTGTCACCTTGGGTAAACTACTTCATTCCGCCCCTACTGAATATTCCCTGGATCGTGGCAATGATAGCTAACGTTTTCATGTATGTAAGAATCTTACAGATGCTCAACAAACGCACCTCCAACAAAAACATTTCAGTACGGAAAGATCATAATGCAACTCATATCCGAAATCAAGTGACAAAAATGCTGGTCGCTAACGGCACTGTGTTCTTCTTATGCCAGGCCCCATATCGCATCTTCAGCCTGTCTGGATGGATCTGTCTTCTTGCTCAGATTCCTGATCCATTTGTGGTTGCATTAGGATCAGGAATCAGATGGATATCCTCTGTTCCCCAGTTCATCAATGCGATGATTAATCCCTTGATCTACGGTGCCGTGAACCCAGCGTACCGTTCTGCGATCAGAGTGGCGTTCAAGTGCAAAAGCCAAGCCAGAAGGCAAAATACATCTGTCTCTGTAGTGCGTGGAACAGAACAGAATAACACAACATCCTTAGCCATTGACGAGGACATCGAAACTAGACTGTGATCAATGAGGTCAGTTGAAAATCAAAATGCAAATGCAAGCAAACTTTGTAAATACCATGATGTGATTTTCAAGCACATGACTACTAAACTGGGTAGCACTTGGTCCATTTGTGTGAGGAGGAATTAACATATTTACCTGTAGCCTAAAATTTAATTAGGCCTAAAGGTGAAAAACAATAGTGCATTATTTACTAAGGGATTAAATAATGTGCTTGGCCAGTTTAAAACAAGTACGTTTTAAACCGGATTGGGACCGGGACCAGGATATTTGCTCAGGCTCCATTTTGAATTCACGAAGGGTCAAATTGCATATTATGCGACGCTCAAATAAGTATTGATTGATTGATTGATGTCCACATGGTCCGCAATGAAAAAAAATCACATCCGTAATGGAATGTATGCATTGCTATGAGACCGTTTTCGGATAGCATTTGCGCGCATTACCTGATTGCGGTCTTAAACAGCTGCAGCTGGATGTCTTTATACAGGGTCCTCATAAGTTACCCAGAATGCCATCCCCACTTCCTTAACAAGATTCTGTGAAGCTCATCAGCCTTTCACAGCGCCCTGTTTGCAGGGCGGGGGGGGGGGGGTACGAGCCCCGCTCCAGGCTGGTTTCAAACGTATACTTGTTAAATACCGGCCAATGACATATCTATTCCCACATTTGGGTCAAAAAGTCAGAGCAAGTCAAACATTTTAAATTTACAACGATTTTGCTCAACAATTTTACTTCATGTATTTTAAAACACCCCTCTTGCTATGAAAATATGGACTCTTTGGTAGTATTGCGCATGCCTAAGTGAAGATTGAGAACGTTTAACCAATAAAAGAGCAAAAGGGACCAGATTTTATAGGAGTCAAACATACTTTGACACCAGAAAGGTGTTTCAAAAAAGACAGCCGATGTTTTTTTATCAACCGTTTGTAACCACCCACATGACGGGCTCTCTTCCAATAAGAATGGGTAAACTGTCTGAGGCATTCATGAATGTATATTTTAACGGATAATCTCGGTTTCCGTCATTTTACATAACATTTGATGTATCTTTTTTAGTAATAGTAACAGAATGTATTGATTTGAAGCTAGTCATAGTAGACAGAATACAGGAATGCGGAGGATTGCACCATGTGCGTATCATCTTGCTGTCCCTTGGCGTAACTGAGGGTTCAATATGTGGGGTCGCTAATTGGGGTCATTGTGTGGAGGGGGCACACATTTTTAAAAATGAAAAGCTCATTTTTATCTTCCCCTAAATTCTGATCCCCGACACAGGGAAGGGGACAAGCCTCGAGCGCCCCCACGTCGACCCCGTGTCCCCAATAGTTATATACTTATACTAGAAAGCAGGTCTGTTTTCCTTTACGACTGAGCACTAGTCTGGACCACAGTGTTATCTGTGATAACAATAACCCTAAGAACCACAGCGCAAGTTCTGCGCAGTTTTCATGTACAAGCAATATTGGATCTATAACAAAGTAAAAAAGGACAAAAATAGGAACAAAAGTAGGGAACAGTATTGGCCCTCGAAAGTAAATATAAAATGTTAGTATTATTTGTGCGTTCACAAGTTGTTCGGCGGCCGTTTTTTTTTTTTTTTAATGCAAACCAGGCTTACCGGTTTCATGTGTGGGGATATAAGTGTGCCGATTTAAGAGGTTTGTCCCCGCCCCCCGTGGAGCGGACGATGCGGCGAATTTATGTTGTTCATTTATTCATTGTTCATTTATTTCCAGTGTCACATATTTTAATTATAATAGTCAATACAAACATGTACTTTATAGACAAATGGTGAAAGTGTAGAGGAACCTATACTAAGAAGCAAAGCTTGTAATCGTAGGCCCATTATACAAATTTAAAGTTGCTTTTAATACACATATATGTTTTCCCCGCTGTATGCATTGCTAAGAATCATTGCTGATCAACCATTGACAGATTTTTGTGAAGGGTTCCGTCATTCCTGATGTATCTTTTTTTTTCTCATCAGCATCAGTCAGATCGTTAGTAATCATTAGGCCCAACGCATCAAATGATAAAGAAAAGTGCTGTATAACCCTTGCTGTCGAATTTCACCGGACAAAAATATGACCACACGTTTTCCTGTTTGCATAACCTTTTAGTTTGAGGGATTCTTTCAGTTTGCTTTAACAACGCACAGATTGATGAATTCGTGTCATTACCCACCTTTAATATAGCTGGGTAATTGACCATTTTCATACACTCCCACGAAAAACAAACCGATCAAATGTCTGGCTTATATCTGCGCACTACAGTAATTAAGAGCATGGATTTTTTTTTGTTTTATGATAAGTCCATTACGAGTTTAGACAAATAGCTCAATTTTAACCAAGCACTCCATATTAAATAAGAGCTTTCGCTGACATGGAAACCATTACGTTCACCGTTCCGCGATGGAAGATACGTCAAAGATGACAGTGACTGCAATTAGTTCAAAGCAAACAAGTACTTACAAGATAGTAAGTACTGCAGACTTTTCCACTTGACAGGCAATGCAAGGAGTGTATAAACAACGCCGTGAATTTAGACTCGAACAGAAAATAACGAGCAAAACACACTGGGTGGCTCGAACCTTCATGCTCAACATGCAACTACATGTACTGTTAAAGAAGGCATTCTTTTAATGTCAACAAGTCTCTGTATCTCTATATCAGTAGAATGTCGTAAAGATCTTCATTTCCCAGGATGTCTTTTGATGAACTGAATTACTGATAACATAGATTTATGATTTGTCTAGAAACTGTGCCTGTATATTAAAACTACAAGTACGTACAGCCATTATGGGAGCAGGAATAACATCAGGTGAGTGCAGTGAACAGGATACCGTCAATATCAGTCAGGAGGCAGTTTCTTCGTGGCTACACACTCCCTTGGATGTGTCTATTTCGACCATCGTCGTACCTATCATCTGGTGCCTTGGTATCATCACTAACTTGACTTTTCTATTTGTCATTGTCCGCGTTCGCAAACTGAGATCAGATACCAACATATACTTGGCACACTTGTCACTTGCTGATCTTCTCTATCTGAGTCTGGGTTCCGCATACGACATAAGGAGATACACTGCATCCGTCGTGGCACGTCACCATCCCTTCGTGAATTCTGCCCAGTGTGTCAGCTTTTTCACCGTAATAAATACTGGCTACTTTGCATCCATTGCTTTAGTTACAATGGTATCGTTCGACAGATTCCTCGCCCTGTGTCATCCAATTAAACATCTCAAAATCCGCGGACGAAGACGCACCCATAGAATGATTGCAATCTGCTGGCTGGTGGGATTACTGTTTTCCGCTTCAACAGTTCCGAGAGTTTTAGTTCTCAACGTACTTTGTCTCCAATGGCCCGATGTCGACGCCTTTATGGACTACCCATCCAGCTATGCATACTGTGGTCCTGTGTCACCTTCTATAGACTACTTCATTCCGCCCCTACTGAATATTCCCTGGATTATGGCAATGGTGGCTAACGTTTTCATGTATGTAAGAATCTTGCAAATGCTCAACAAACGCACCTCCAACCAAAATATTACAGTAAACACAGATCATGATGCAACTCATATCCGAAATCATGTGGCGAAAATGCTGGTCGCTAACGGCACTGTGTTCTTCTTATGCCAGGCCCCATATCGCATCTTCAGCCTGTCTAAATGGATCTGTCTTCTGGCTCAGATTCCTGATCCATTTTTGGTTGCATTAGGATCGGGAATCATATGGATATCCTCTGTTCCCCAGAACATCAATGCAATAATTAATCCATTGATCTACGGTGCCGTGAACCCAGCGTACCGTTCTGCGATCAGAGTGGCGTTCAAGTGCAAAGGCCAAGCCAGAAGGCAAAACGCATCTCTCCCTGTAGTGCGAGGACCAGAAGTGAATAACGCAACAGCCATCGAAACAAGACTGTGATTTATGAGGCCTTTGAAGAATCAAAATGTTAATGCGATCGAGCAAACTTTGTAAATACCATGATGTGATTTTCAGCCAAATGCCTACTGAACTGGGTAGCACCTGGTCGATTTGTGTAATCAACATATTTACCTGTAGCCTACAGGGGGGGGGGGGGGGGGGGGGGGGGGGGGGGTAGGGGGTACGAGCACCGCTGCTGGCTTGTTTTAAACGTATACTTGTTAAATACCGGTCAATCACATATCTATTCCCACATTTGGGTCAAAAAGTCAGAGCAAGTCAAAACATTTGAATTTACAACGATTTTGCTCAACAATTTTTCTGCATGTTTTTTTAAAACACCCCTCTTGCTATTAAAATAGGGACTCATTGGTAGTATTGCGCATGCCTTAGTGAAGATTGAGAACGTTCAACCAATAAAAGGGCAAAAGGGACTAGATTTCATAGGAGTCTTAAGTACTTTGACACCAGAAAGGTGTTTCAAACTAGACAGCCGGTGTTTTTTTATCAACCGTTTGAAACCACCCACACGACAGGCTCTATTCCAATTAAAAATGGGTAAACTGTCTGAGGCATTCATGAATGTATATTTAAACAGATAATCTATGTTCCCGTCATTTTACATAACATTTGTGTAACTGTTTTAGTAATGTAGCGGTACGCCATTAAGGAGGTCCGCTCAAATGATTAGATTTAAGGACGCCAAGAACAACCCAAGACAAACAGACTAAATCAAAACACTAAGAGGAATCAAATTATGTTTGGTCTCATGAACTTGTTACAGATTACTTGTCTACAAAATCAATTACAATAGTTCTGAATCTGAATCTCAATCTAACTCACAAAACAAGTGTTACAAAAATCATATAACTTGGATTCAACTTCCAGCTCTATAAATTGTAATAACGTTGCTAATGATAAATTATAATCACAAAGTTTGTATTTTTAAAGTTGCCCCGGTTCCTTAGATTTCCAGGATCCTGATATTCTTGGTTCTAATATTTTAATCAGGTTCCCGGTTCACAGGTTCCTAATATTTTAATCAGGTTCCCCGAACGCCTGGCCAGTGTACGGCTGTGTAGTGAACTAGGCCTCCAAATTGCACCTGACATGAAACAGTCATATTGCAATAAATCAACATGTGACACACGGTGATTAAAACTTTGAGATTACGAAAACTAGTTCACCCCAAAATCACTCCTTTCGTCAACATGAAATAAACTAACACCTATCCCAGCGGTAGCAGGGAACTTGCATTGTGACATAAGAATGTAAAGAAAATACAAATTCCGCTCATTTGAAACTAAAATGTTGGTTTTCAAGCATAAATCTATGCACACGATACTCACACTTTGGTGTGCTGGCAGAAAAGGGCTGATATTCGCGCGTTCACGGCACTGGGTGCGCGTTTGTATACATTTTTCTGGGCTGTGTGCCAATTGTACGGTGCCTCGTAAAAGACGTCTCACTACAGTAATAGTAACAGAATGGAAGTATAATTTAAAGCTGTCATAGTAGACATTGTCAGCTGTCATAGTAGACATTGTCAGCTAGACAGCTGTCATTGTCATACTGTAGACAGAATACAGGAATGCGGAGGATTGCACCATGGGCGTATCGTCTTGCTGTCCCTTTGCGTAACTGAGGGTTCAATATGTGGGGTCGCTAATTGGGGTCATTGTGTGGAGGGGGCACAAATCTTTAACAATGAAAAGTTCATTTTTATCTTCTCCCAAATTCTGATTCCTGACAAAAGGAAGGGGACAAGCCTCCACTGTTATTTTGGTTGTGTACTATATGAACCTAGCAACAAGTGGTGTAAAAAAAAACTGAATAAGTTGTGTAATATTTTACACAAGTTGTGTAAACAACAGTTTACACAACAGGTTGCTAGGTTCATATAGTACACAACCGTTTGATTTTTACACAACCGAAATAACAGTGTCGAGCGCCCCCATGTCGACCCCGTGTCCCAAATAGTTATATGCTAATACTAGAAAGCAGGTTTGCTTTCCTTTTCGACTGCGCACTAGTCTGGAACACGGTGTTACCTGTGATAACAATAACCCTAAGAACCACAGCACAAGTCCTGGGCGGTTTTCATGTTCAAGCCATGTGGGACTTAATTTAACAAAGTAAACAGAAAACAAATAGGAACAAAAGAAAGGAACAGCATTGGCCCTCGGAAGTAAATGTAAAATCTTTTTTTTCTTTTTGCTTCCCATGTTGTAACAACCCCCTTAAACCTTTCACGCTGGCGTGAAGTGTCCCCCTTTCTGAACGCAATTTTGTTTTGTTTTGTTTTTTGTTTTGTACTTTGTTGTTTCATGTAAATTGTGAGTGTTTGTCGATCCTGCGGAATTACGGGAGGGCTATTGCCTCGTCCGTTCTCTTGTCTGGAGTTATTTCTGTAGCTTTTCAGTGTAATTTGCTAATTTTTAATGTTTAATATTAAATACTAAAATGAATAAATAAAATTATTTGAGTGTTCACCAGTTGTTTGTCGGCCGTTTTTTTTTTTTAAATGCAAACCAGGCTGACCGGTTTCATGTGTGGGGATATAAGTGTGCCGATTAGAGAGGTCTGCCCCCCCCCCCCCCCCCCGTTGAGCGGACGATGCGGCGAATTTAGGTTTTTCATTGTTTATTTGTTAATTTTTCAATTTTTCCACAGTATCATATATTTTAATTATAATAATCAATAGAAATATGTACTTTATAGACAAATGGTGAAACTGTAGATGAAACTGTATGGTGAAACTGTAATCCTAAGCCCCTTATACAAATTTAAAGTGGCCTAAAACACACATATATGTTGGGTATATTTTTTCTCCGCTGTATGCATTGCTACGAATCAATGCTGATCAACATTGACAAATTTTGGTGAAGAGTACCGTCATTCCTGATGTATCTTTTTTTTCTCATCAGCACAGGTCAGATCGTTAGTAATTGTTAGGCCCAATTTATCAAATGATAAAGAGAAGTGCGGGAACAACCTTGCTGTTGAATTTCACCGGACACAAAATATGACCCCTCATTTTTGGG
Organism: Patiria miniata; assembly: GCF_015706575.1. Classification (NCBI taxonomy): domain Eukaryota; kingdom Metazoa; phylum Echinodermata; class Asteroidea; order Valvatida; family Asterinidae; genus Patiria; species Patiria miniata. The sequence continues at coordinate 3,345,941 of NW_024037052.1, forward strand.
ATTCTTTCATTTTACTTTGATAACGTACATGTCGATGAATTCGTGTTATCACCCACTGACGATTGACCATTTTAATACACTCCCACGACCAAACAAACAGATCAAATGTCTGGCTTATATCTGCGCACTTCAGTAATAAAGTGCATGCCGAGTCCAGACACATAGTGCAATTTTAACCAACCACTGATCATGATCAACAATCCAATTTAAGCAAGAGTATTCGTTGACACGGGAACGATTATGTTCACCGTTCCGCGATGGAACATACGTCAATCACGACAGAGACTGCAATTAGATAAATGCAAACAAGCACTTTCCAGATAATAAACCTGCTGCAGGCTGCTCCATATGACACGATGCAAGGAGAGTACAACGCCTTGAATTTAGAATCGAACATAAAATATCGAGCAAACGCACAAGGTGGCTCGAACCTTCATGCTCAACATGCAATTACTGTTAAAGAAGGAATTCTTTTAATGTCAAGAAGTCTATATACCAGAAGAATGTCGTAAAGATGTTCATGTTCCAGGATCTCTTTTGATGAACTGGATTACTGATTAGATAGATTGATGATCTTTTCTTGAAACTGTGCCTGTATAAACTACACGTATAGCCATGGGAGCAGGAATAACATCAGGTGAGTGCAGTGAACAGGATGCCGTCAATATCAGTCAGGAGGCAGTTTCTTCGTGGCTACACACTCCCTTGGATGTGTCTATTTCGACCATCGTCGTTCCTATCATCTGGTGCCTTGGTATCATCACTAACTTGACTTTTTTATTTGTCATTGTCCGTGTTCGCAAACTGAGATCAGATACCAACATATACTTGGCACACTTGGCAATTGCTGATCTTCTCTACTTGAGTCTGGGGTCCGCATACGACATAAGGAGATACACTGCATCCGTCGTAGAATTTCACGATCCCTTCGCGAATTCTGCCCAGTGTGTCAGTTTTTTTACCGTGATAAATTCTGGCTACTTTGCATCCATTGCTTTAGTTACCATGGTATCTTTCGAGAGGTTCCTCGCCCTGTGCCATCCCATTAAACATCTCAAAATCCGCGGACGAAGACGCACCCATAGAATGATTGCAATCTGCTGGCTGGTGGGATTACTGTTTTCCGCTTCAACAGTTCCGAGAGTTCTAGTTCTCAACGTACTTTGTCTCCAATGGCCCGATGTTGACGCCTTTATGGACTACCCATCCAGCTATGCATACTGTGGTCCTGTGTCACCTTCTATAGACTACTTCATTCCGCCCCTACTGAATATTCCCTGGATTATGGCAATGGTGGCTAACGTTTTCATGTATGTAAGAATCTTACAAATGCTAAACAAACGCACCTCCAACCAAAATATTACAGTAAACACAGATCATGATGCAACTCATATCCGAAATCATGTGGCGAAAATGCTGGTCGCTAACGGCACTGTGTTCTTCTTATGCCAGGCCCCATACCGCATCTTCAGCCTGTCTAAATGGATCTGTCTTCTGGCTCAGATTCCTGATCCCTTTTGGGCTGCATTAGGATCGGGAACCAAATGGATATCCTCTGTTCCCCAGAACATCAATGCAATTATTAATCCATTGATCTACGGTGCCGTGAACCCAGCGTACCGTTCTGCGATCAGAGTGGCGTTCAAGTGCAAAGACCAAGCCAGAAAACAAAACGCATCTCTCCCTGTAGTGCGTGGACCAGAAGTGAATAACACAACAGCCTTAGCCATTGACGAGGACATCGAAACGAGACTGTGATTTCTAAGGTCATTTGAAGAATCAAAATGTTAATGCGATCGAGCAAACTTTGTAAATACCATGACGTGATTTTCAAGCACATGCCTACTAAACTGGGTAGCACTTGGTCGATTTGTGTAAGGAGGAAGAATTATCATGTTTACCTACGAATTAATTAGGCCTAAAGGTGAAAAGAAATAGTGCATTATTTACTAAGGGATTAAATATGTGCTTGGCCAGTTTAAAACAAGTACGTTTTTAAACCTGATTGGAACCTGGAACCGGATACGTGCTCAGGCTCCATTTCGAATACACGAAGGGTCAAATTGCATATTATGCGACGCTCAAATTTGTCCACATGGTCCGCAATGAAAAAGAAATCACATCCATAATGGAATGTACGCATTTCTATGAGACCATTTTCGGATAGCATTTGCGCGCATTACCTGACTGCGGTCTTAAACAGCTGCAGCTGGATGTCTTTGTATAGGGTCCTAATAAGTTACCCAGAACGCCATCTCCACTTCCTTAACAAGATTCTGTGAAGCTCATCAGCCCTTCAAAGCGCCCTGTTCGCAGGGGGGGGGGGGGCACGAGCTTTGCTCAGGGCTGGTTTTAAACGTATACTTGTTAAATACCGGCCAATCACATATCTATTCCCACATTTGGGTCAAAAAGTCAAAGCAAGTCAAAAAATTTAAATTTCCAACGATTTTGCTCAACAGTATTATTTCATGTTTTTTTTTAACACCCCTCTTGCTATGAAAATATGGAATCATTGGTAGTACTGCACATGCCTAAGTGAAGATTGTGAACGTTAAACCAATAAAAGGGTAAAAGGGACCAGATTTCAGATAGGAGTCAAAAACACCTTCAAACTAGGTGTTTTTATCAACCGTTTCAAACCACCCACATGACGGGCTCTCTACCAATAAGAATGGGTAAACTGTCTGAGGCATTCATGAAAGTATATTTAAACGGATAATCTCGGTTCCCGTCATTTTACATACCATTTTGATGTAACTATTTTAGTAATAGTAACAGAATGTAAGTATGATTTAAAGCTTGTCATAGTAGACAGAATACAGGAATGCGGAGGATTGCACCATGTGCGTATCATCTTGCTGTCCCTTTGTGTAGCCGAGGGTTCAATATGTGGGGTCGCTAATTAGGGTCATTGTGTGGAGGGGGCACTCATTTTTAACAATGAAAAGCTCATTTTTATCTTCCCCTAAATTCTGATTCCCGACACGAGGAAGGGGACAAGCCTCGAGCGCCCTCAAGTCTATCCCGTGTTCCCAATAGTAATATGCTAATACTATAAAGGTTTATTTTCCTTGACGACTGAGCATTAGTCTGGAACACAGTGTTACCAGCCAAATGGTTGCTATTGAACAGTGTTGTAGCCGAGGCCACAACCTCCGAGGCCGAGGCCAAGGCCGAGGCCACAACCTTCGAGGCCAAGGCCGAGGCCGAGGCCACAACCGCGAGGCCATGGCCAAGGCCGAGGCCACCACCTCCGAGGCCAAGGCCGAGGCCGAGGCCAGCTATCAAAACACGTAATAAAATATAATCACCAAAACAAGGCTAAGATTATGTTGGAGTTTTAACATCTTTTTAGTTGAATTCACTGAGTTTTGGAGTGCCTGGCTTACAAATTTACAGCTTGCAATGGGTTTCCTCTTGTAGGGAGTCCGGCGAATTTTGTTTTTTAAAGAAATAAATCTCAAGTTTTGTATCACTGAAAGCAAATTACACAACAAAATCAATGGCGTTTGAATCAGGCTCATAGGTGTTTGCCCTTTGGAGATACAACAATTTTAATGGCCAAATTTTGAGTTTCTATTCTGTAAAATTTACATTATTTACTTTTAGCATGTTTTATAAATCTTATTTTCAAAACCTATCAAAATGCTTAATATCATAGGAATCCCCATTAAATAAACAACAACTTGATTTTTCAATCAGGTTTTTACCACTCATAACCAAAAAGTTACGACCCCCCCCCCCCGACCTTCGCACTGTCCAGGCGCGCGCCGAGCAAACACCGCGATGCGACCAGACAATGCCAGACGGCCCGCCGTTACGCACGGGCAAATGTACATGTAGTTCCAATCCCGCTCCACACAACGGGATAAGTGTCCACGCATTATCACTGTTAATACCGCGGTACCAGACAAAGTCTGGCAATGGCCAATCCCGCTCCAAACAACACGGCAACACGGAACATGCGTGCATGATATCACTCAGTTCATCAAAATGACCATGAATTCTCGGATCATCCGATTTGAATCCAATGGCTTCGAAGAATTTTAAGATCATGGCAAGAGGTAGGGAGTCCAGAGGTTTTGGCCGTATATCTGTAACCACGCAAAATTAGTCAATTTCAAACCGTGCTTATACATGTAGTAAGTATCAACATGGCTCTAAAAATACAAAAAAGTATCCTGGTACCACGAGGAATACTGACTCCTATTATTAAAACATTCATTCAGAACTTTGCATTCATTTGGATGGAAAAACGAATTCTGAAATCGCGCTTTCCATATCGACCATTTGCGCCAAACATTACCGTGTGAGCCGGAACTTTCATTTACATCACCGTGTAAAAATAAAATCTACTTGATAAATCGTAACTGTTTTTATCATATCTTTATGGAAAAAAAAATGGTACGGACTAGTACACTCGATCGTACCCAGAAAGTTCAGACTTTTACTGAAACAGTGGCCTATAAAAGAAATGATTAAGCTTGCCGCACCTTGCCGCCAATCATCTTTAAAGGTCGGGGTGCAGAGGCGAAACGAGAACATTTTGTACAACACTGCAACCAGACTAGTCTACTACCACATGTTATTGTACGCAGATGGGATTGGTGCCAGACTTGTGTAGTCTGGCACGCGGTAACAGTTATAACGCTTGCACGCACGTGGAAAGCTGAAGCGCAGGCTAGGCGAAGATGCTACGTACGTGAAGACGTTCAATGCAACCATTTCCAGTTCATTCGTGCGTACATTGTATATGCGTTCGTTTCACGGAACCGGAAGGCTCCGAGGCCGAGGCCAAGGCCGAGGCCTTGCACCTCCGAGGCCAAGGCCGAGGCCAAGGCCATGAAAATCGGCCTCGAGGCCTCCAACACTGGTTGCTAACCGCAAAGCGTCGCCGTTGTTGGGCAAAGATAATCCGATTACGTACTTAGACGCGATAACGGAGCAGTGAAATTCATGCACCCCCAAAACCATGGCTTTTGGAACGTTGCGTTTCTCAGAAAATATGCTCAGTATGATTGAAATGTTACATTCTAACTGAAGAAGAAAATCTAAACTTCATGTTAGTGAACAAAATCGCTGACATCGATGCCGAAACCTCAATACTGTCAAAGCTGACCTTCAAGTCTGTAAGAAATCGTTCGAAAACTTCCCCAAATGTATGTATTTATCCCTATTTCTAGGAATGTATCCCAGTTGTTATTTCACGAGTAGTTGAACACATATCATCTAAGTATATTCCGAATTTCAGCTTATCTGTTGTTGCAGACGCTAGTGTTACAACGTGAAATATCTCCATGGAAATCTTTGAAGAGGATAACAAAAAATATTTGCCGCCCCAACCCATGTGCATTGTTCAGCAAAGCGCCGTAGGCGCTACGGCTCACCGATTTCGGCCCAGCACACAATCATGACGGGCGTATTAGCATATTCATTAGCGTCACTGGGCGCGACATGGCGTGGGTCTCGGTATCGACCGATGGAAGCGGGCAAAAAGGAGGATATTTGTTAATTAACAACTCGTGAAGGAGGCTTTTATCCAATTGCTTACTGCACATCGTAATGGATAGGCTTGACAAGATTGTTATATATTGCGCACGCCAGTGTCAATTTTCAAATGCACGTAGCGAGGCCTATTTTTTTCAATTTCAACGGAAAGAAATGAAGATATCACAACTTTTAGCACATACTTGGATCATTACAGGGGAAATAAATCCAGAAAGTTGCATGAAGAAACGGTCTTCCAAACTGGATCAATTGATTTTCAAAGATTTCACCCGCCAAAGTGACCATGTCTGTGTACATGTAGTTTCATTCAAAATAAAGTGTTACGTAACCTTTAGAAATCGCCTTCGCAACCATTATGGCTGTTACCTGTGATAACAATAACCCTAAGAACCACAATGCAAGTTCTGTGCAGTTTTCATGTACAAGCTATATGGGACATTCAACAAAGTAAAAAGAAAACAAATATAGAAGGGAACAGTTGGCCATCGGAAGTAAAATGTAAAATTATAGTATTATTTGTGCGTTCATCAGTTGATCGCCGGCCGTTTTTTTTTTTAATGCAAACCAGGCTGACCGGTTTCATGTTTGGGGATATGATATAAGTGTGCCGATTAGAGAGGTTTGCCCCACCCCCTCCCCCCTCCCCCACCCCCCGTTGAGCGGACGATGCGGCGATTTTATGTTGTTCATTGTTCATTTATTAATTGTTCATTTATTTCCACAGTGTCATAAATTTTAACTATAGTAATCGCTACAAACATGTACTTTATAGACAAATGGTGAAACTGAAACTGAAACTTGTAATCGTATAGTCCCCTTATTATGCTTATTTAAAGTTGCGTTTAATACACATATACTTGTATGTTGGGTATATTTTTAAGTAAGGGTTGAGGCTTTGCATAGTGGAGATACTCAATAATGAAAGGTTTGCGGAAACACCATGTGCGAATAATTTTTCAACTAAGAGAATGGTTCTGAAGAGAACCAGAGGTATTGACTCGACGTTCCGGTCAGTATGCTCTGACCGTCTTCCTGAGAGACGATCAGAGCATACTCTCCTGAAGACGGTCAGAGCATACTGACCGGAACGTCGAGTGAATACCTCTGGGGTTTTTTTCAGAACCATTCTCTTAGTTGAGAAATTATTCGCACATGGTGTTTCCGCAAACCTTTCATTATTTAATTGGGTATATTTTTCCCCGCGTTATGCATTGCTACGAATCATTGCTGATCAACCATTGACAAATTTCGGTGAAGGGTACCGTCATTCCTGATGTATTTTTTTTCTCATCAGCATCAGTCAAATCGTTAGTAATCGTTAGGCCCAATGCATTAAATGATAAAGAGAAGTGTTGTATCACCCTTGCTGTCGAATTTCACTAGACAAAAATATGACCACCACTGTTTGCATAATCTTATTATTTTGAGAGAATCTTTCATTTTGCTTTAACAACGCACAGGTTGATGAATTCATGTCATCACCCACTTGTATTATAGCTGGGTGATTGACCATTTTAATACACTCCCTCGAACAAACAAACAGATTATATGTCTGGCGTACATGCAGCAATTAAGTGCATGTATTGTGTGTTATGATAAGTCCAGTACGAGTTTAGACGCATAGCTCAATTTTAACCAATCACTGAAAAATATCAACAATCCATATTATACAAGAGCTTTCGTTGACATGGAAACCATTACGTTCGCCGTTCTGCGATGGAAGATACGTCAAAGATGACAGTGACTGCAATTAGTTTAACTGCAAGCCTTACTTACAAGATAATATTAAAGTACTGCAGGCTTTTCCACTTGACAGGCAATGCAAGGAGTGTATAATCAACGCCGTGAATATAGACTCTAACAGAAAATAACGAGCAAAACACACTGGGTGGCTCGAACCTTCATGCTCAACATGCAACTACATGTACTGTTAAAGAAGGGATTCTTTTAATGTCAACAAGTCTCTATATCAGAGGAATGTCGTAAAGATATTCATGTTCCAAAATGTCTTTTAATGAACTGGATTACTGATAAGATAGATTAACAATCGTTCTGAATTGTACCTGTATATACTACACGAACGTACAACCGTCATGGGTTAAATCAAGTTCAATCAATCAATTCAGTTCAATCAATTAAGTTATTGAGCAGCACCTTTCGTTTATGTCCATTCAGATTCGTTTACAAGACTTCTTTTTCGCTTTTAGAGGGCGATTTCAAACACCCAGCATTATATTTCACTTTTAGTTTAATGCCATCGGCACCAGATACAATTGGTGGTTTCTTGTTCATTAAACGTCAATCAAATTAGCTGTACCTGAAATCAATTTAGAAAAGGTATGCTTGCCGGTGATGAATGCACAGGTAACGTAATTGGCCGTCTGTTTCTCAAAACCGAATGCACGGACAATCAAAACGATTGAACTTTCGTTGCATTGAAATGGGATTGAAAGACTTGCATTCAAATACAGACGAAAACGAATGACCGATTTTCAGAAGTGCATGAACATTTCAGGAAATTGGCTGGGAAAACCTATATACACGGTTTGTGTTAATTTTGACGCGATTAACTAATACGACTAAATGCAGCAATTTTTGTGCAGAATTAATGGCTGTATATTCTGTATATTAGTTTTAATTTAATTTTGCTCAGTACCCAGGGTGCCGTTGGATAGAATTTCTCCTCAATAATTCTATGCCGAACTGAATGTTACGCTAACACTTCTCATATCGTGAACAAAATGTGAAATTTTCGTTTCTTCTAGTAATGAAATTAGTAATAAACAAACTAAAATTTTGCATAAATGTTATTCAAAATACAGTGTATTGTATTATATGTAGTTTATTAACGTTTTGTGTTAATTTTAGCGCGGTTAATACTAATAAATGCAGCAGTTTTCGCGCAGAAGTATTTGCTTTATATTTTCAAGGTTGTCCAAACACAGCCTTGAAAAATGACTAGTAAATCTGAAGCATTTACTCCTTGTTATTCATACAAAATGAAGTAAACACTTCTAGTCTAATAAAAGCTAACAAGTAAAAAGTAAATACTTTAAGCTTTCAGCAAATGCTTTCCAGTAAAAGTATTTGCTTCATTTTTATTCATACAAATGCAAGTAAATGCTTAAAAATAGGTAGTAAAACTGCTGGTATAAGTGTGTGCTCAGTATAAAGTCAATCGGATTGATTTTAGTGCCCAAAGTGCCGGTAACAAAAAAACGTGTACAAATGCTATGGGCAAAATGACTGGAAAAGAAAAAAGAAAAGAAAAAATCATCTGAACGAAAACAAGGGCTGTTTCGGCCGGTTGCCGAAACAGCCAAAGAAAGGCTTTTTCGCAAATTGCAAAAAAGCCAAATATCGGACACAAAGCAAGGAACAGGGGACGGGAAACCGTTAATGAAATCTCAGTAAAGAAGTCTTTGTGACCCGGAATTGCCGCTTTAAAAAAAAACTATACATAAAACAGCAATTCCCACATTTGGGCAGAAGATGACACAATGACATTTCATTTGATTTCGGATAATCAGAGAAGCCCTGCTTGCAGAATATTGTCCAGCCCACTCGATATAATTATACAAGAACCTTCTCTGACACGGAAACCATTATTACGCTCACCGTTCCGCGATGGAAGATACGTCAAGGATGACAATGACTGCAATTAGTTAAATGCAAACAAGTACTCACCCGACAACAAATGCTGCAGGCTTTTTCACATGACATGCGATGCGAGGAGTTTATTAACAACGCCGTGAATTTAGACTCGAACTCAAAAACAAAACACACTGGGTGGCTCCAATCTTCATGCTAAACATGCAACTACATGTACTGTCAAGGAAGGGATTCTTTTAAATGTGAACAAGTCTCTATATCACACGAATGTGTAAAGATGCTAATTTTCCAGGATGCCTTTTGATGAGCTGGATTTCTGATAAGATAGATTGACGATCTTTCTAGAAGCTGTTCCTGTATAAACTACACGTACGTACAGCCATCATGGGAGCAGGTATAACATCAGGTGGGTGCAGTGAACAGGATACTGTCAATATCAGTCAGGAGGCAGTTTCTTCGTGGCTACACACTCACTTGGATGTCTGTGTTAGGGCCATCGTCGTACCTATAACCTGGTGCCTTGGTATTATCACTAACTTGACTTTTCTATTTGTCATTGTCCGCGTTCGCAAACTGAGATCAGATACCAACATATACTTGGCACACTTGTCACTTGCTGATCTTCTCTACTTGAGTCTGGGGTCCATATACGACATAAGGAGTTACACTGCATCCGTCGTGGCATTTCACGATCCCTTCGTGAATTCAGCCCAGTGTTTTAGTGTTTTCACCGTGGTAAATACTGGTTACTTTGCATCCATTGCTATAGTTACCATGGTATCGTTCGAGAGATTCCTCGCCCTGTGCCATCCCATTAAACATCTCAAAATCCGCGGACGAAGACGCACCCATAGAATGATTGCAATCTGCTGGCTGGTGGGATTCTTGATTTCCACTTCAACATCTCCGGGTATTCTAGTTCTCAACGTAGTCTGTCTCCAATGGCCCGATGTCGACGCCTTTCTGGACTACCCATCCAGCTATGCATACTGTGGTCCTGTGTCACCTCGGGTAAAGTACTTCATTCCACCCCTACTGAATCTTCCCTGGATCATGGCAATGGTAGCTAACGTTTTCATGTATGTAAGAATCTTACAAATGCTCAACAAACGCACCTCCAACAAAAACATGACAGTAAGGAAAGTTCATAATGCAACTCATATCCGAAGTCACGTTGCCAAAATGCTGGTCGCTAACGGCACCGTGTTCTTCTTATGCCAGGCCCCGTATCGCATCTTCAGCCTGTCTGGATGGATCTGCCTTCTGGCTCAGATTCCTGATCCATTTCGGGCTGGATTAGGATCAGGAACCATATGGATATCCGTTGTTCCCCAGAACATCAATGCAATGATTAATCCGTTGATCTACGGTACCGTGAACCCGGCGTACCGTTCTGCGATCAGAGTGGCGTTCAAGTGCAAAGGCCATGTAAGAAGGCGAAAAACATCTCTCTCTGCAATGCGTGCACCAGAAGTGAATAACACAACATCCTTAGCCATAGACGAGAGCATGGAAACTAGACTGTGATTTCTGAGGTCATTCATTGAAACATGAACATGTGCTACTGCGAAAAAACTTGTAAATTTCTAGGCCTAAGTACAAAATTAGGATTTTGGACTGCATGCCTACTAGACCACATCATGTATGGAGGAATTATCGTTATTGACGTAAACATATGAAAGGCATGAACAACTCGTAATTAAAATACACTGTGGTCGTTATTTACTGTACGTTACGTGCATTCACTGTATATTTAAACGGAGAATCTCGGTTCCCATAATTTTACATACAATTTTGGTGCAAATATTTTAGTAAGTAACATTATGTTACAGATAACGCCAAGTAGGTGTGCCAACATTAATAACTTTGTCCGTAAGTCAGAGGTTTGGGACTCAATTATTATTAGCCTTTGACTCAAGCTGAGTCTTTTGATATCGAGTCGAGTCGAGTCATTTGCTTACAGTGACTCGAGTCAAGTCGAGTCAGTTACTCGTTTACAGCTGTATGGTTGCTTACACAAAGTGTCATGCCGTTGTTAGGCAAAGCTAAGACGCAATAACAGAGCAATGATCATGCATCCCCGAAAACATGGCATTTTGAGCGTTGTGTTTCTCAGAAAATATGCTCAGTATGATTGGAATGTTAAAATAATAACGGAAGAAGAAATTCTAAACTTCGTGTCAGTGAAAAATCGCCGTCATCGATGCCGAAACGTCAATACTGGTAACTGTCAAAGCTGACCTTCAAGTCTGGAAGAAATCGTTCGATGACTTCCACAAGTGTATGTATTTAATCCAATTTCTAGGAATTTACCCAAGTTGTTATTTCACGAGTAGTTGAACACATATCATCTAAGTATATTCCGAATTTCAGCTTAATCTGTTGTTGCGGACGCTAGTGTTACACATGGAACCATCTCCAAGGAAAATTTCGAAGAGGAAAAACAATCCAACCCATGTGCATTGTTCAGCAAAGCGCAGTAGATGCTACGGCTGACCGCGATTTCGGCCCAGCATAATGATGAAAAGGGCATATTAGCACATTCATTAGCGTCACTCGGCGTGACATGGCGTGGGTCTTGGCATCGACCTATTAATGGAAGCCGGCAAAACGGGTGATATTTGTTAATTAACAACTCGTGGAGGAGGCTTTTATGCAATTGATTACTGCGCACCGTAATGGATATGAACCTCATTAATATTCGTGAGGCTTGAAAAGATTGATAGATATTGCACGCAGTATGCCAGTGTTACAATTTTTTAAATTTCACGTAGCGAGGCCTGTTTTTCCAATTTCAACGAAAAGTTATGAACACATACTTGGATCATTATAAGGGAAATAAATTTGCATGAAGATACAATTTTCCAAACTGGAGAAATTAAGTTTCAAAGGTTTGGCGCCCGCCAACGTAAACATGTGTGTACATGTAGTTTCATTCAAAATAAAGTGTTACGAAACTTTAGAAATCGCCCTTCGCAACCACATGGCTGTTTGGTCCGGTCAATTTACGAAAAAAAAAACAGGCCTTGACCTAGAACAAATTGCAATAGATTATTTTAACACACTCACACGAAGAAAAAAAATAACTGATTAACATACTGAAAATCTCATTGATCCTAAGGAGTGGAAAGGTGGTGTTACTGGCCTTTTCTTGACTGATTGTTCGCAACTCGTCAACGCGTAAACAGTGTTTGGACGGTACCATGTTTTATGCCGTTAGCGTCTATTGCACGTTAAGACGCGTCCTTTCACAACACGCAGGAAACGTCGCGAAACACGACTGATTCACAACAAACGGGTTTTTTTCATGTCCATACTACTGAAATTTCGGGAATTTTACCTTACCGGGAAGTTGCCGCGCAAACCATAGGTATTATTACATTCTGATTAAGAACAGATAATATTCCCGTCAAAGGCCTAAATATTAACCAAATCTCACACATTACAGCTTTCAATATAACCCTTAATACTTTTAGACAGCAAAAATAAACTCAGCAACACGTGAAATGATACTTTTCCAAGTTACTGTGGGTGCGTCGTCTGCTGCAGTCGCATGTGGCGGTAAATCCTGAGGGGTGCAACAGTGCAAACAATTCCCATAGCCACTAGTGCTAAATGCCCATACATTCAAAATACTTTTAAAAATACTCCGAACTCTCACAGGTATTTAAGCTGCACAGAAAAATGATGATCGACATGTCGTCTTTCAATTTCTTTTCATTTTTGGTGGGTTGACCATTGACTTTTCGAGGAATCCTCGCCAAAGGAAGACGACCTTTTTTTTTTCTCCAAAGCGGAACGGTAGCCATCTTGAAAAACGATCCCTCCAACATGGCAAAAATAGCGCCACTTTCGAGCCCAAATGTATCCAAATTGCTCAGAATTGGAAGCCCCGAGTCCGGGCCAGAGGTTCATTGCCATATCTCATCAATTCCCCAATGTTATGGCTCTCAGAAGTTATAGAATATTTTGAAGGTACATGTATAACTTTTATTCATCTCGGCGGTCGGGTTTAGGCCTATTTACAGGTGTGTACCCTGAGCATTAGCTGTATTTACAAGGTAAACATCGAAGAGTCACAAAACGAAGTAAGAAAGGGCGCCCTCCACAGTTCAGGTACAAAAAAACTCAACTTTGAATCTACAAAAGTGCTTGAAAGAAACACCTTTCCACTCCATAGAAAAAAAAATGTTATTTGTGCAGGTTTATTTTAAGATGACTGACGCTTGAATGGTTAATTTGTTCTAGGTCAAACCGTAAAGTGACCGGACTAGTTGGGACTCGAGTCGAGTTGAGTCACCAGAATTGTGACTCGAGTCGTTCGAGTCATTACGATCGAGTCCTGCACACGTGCGTGTCTAATCCTCTTGCTTCGGCTAAATCTTCAGCCATTAATGTTTAACTTTTAAGTTATGAAAATTATTTTAAACACAACGTGGAATCTAACCGTAGTCCCCCATACAGGGGTAAAAAATCTGTATCCAATAGCCGATATTTCCAGGAAAAAAACGTATTATGTGCCAAGTCATCTGATGTCTTTGAGCGGTGATTTCTGTTTAGTGTCTGTCCATATAATCTTGGATAAAGGATTTCCCTTTGACGAGATGATTTTAGGTGCACAGTGACATCCATCCAACGCAGGGGCGGATCTAGCTTTCAGGAAACGGGGGTGGGGTGGGGTAGGGGTTTGATATGATGGGAGGTGGGGTGAGTGAGGTTGTGTCGAAAGTATGGCCTTCAATCGGGGGGGGGGAGGGTTTTCAGGGAATGCCCCTGGGAAATGTGTCCTGCACTGAAAGGCAATTGGACAATTACGTTAGGAACTTGAGCATTCCTTAATTGTTTGGCTCTTTTTACTAGTATCACAGTCGGCAGCTGAACGGGGTGGGGCGTTGCGATCCCCAAACCCCCTACATCCGTGGCACTGCAACCCCTAGAATTGCACAAAAAGTAAAGGTATTACCGGCATATAATAGGGGAAGTGTACCGACCCTGCTGTCATTATAGTAAAGATGTTGACTGTCAATGGCTGGATTTAAACCGGCTCATATTTGTCTCCAAGCATAGTGGTTCTTCTTATAATGACCAAGTTAGGCCAGTAGCATCAGTTCACTTTCAACAGCTATTGAACGCTACACCCGCAGCTATTGAACACCACAACTATTGAACACTACATTCCCTGTTATAAATGTAATATCAGATTTTTAACTTTTGATAGACACCTAGAAAACTGGTTCCATACAAGTTCTACAAATCATGCACTGTATTTATATCCGAGACTCAAGCCCACATGCGACTGTAATCCCATAGGTTTTATTTCCCATTTTAACCGATATATAATCACAACACATGTAGTAAAATTTGAACATGACAGGTGATAAACCTGCAATAAAATTTAAAATTATAGAATTTGGAATCGTATTTGCTACAGAATTCAAATACTTTTTATGTCAGACACACCCTCGAATCATTTCTTATTATAATATCTCTGAGCAGCATACATGTACACATAATTAACAATAGAATTTGGATGCTGCAGTAAATGCAGCAATTTTCGCGCAGAAGTAATGAGGGTATATTCTGTATTATTAGTTTTGTTTATTCAAATATTTTAAAAAAATATAGTTTGCAAAGATTGGTGACCTAATAAACTAAAAAACTGATTTAATTTTTACAGTCCCCAGGATGGCGTTGGATAAAATTTCTCCTTAATAATTCTATGCCGCACTGAATTTTTACGCTAACACTTCTCATATCGAGAACAAAATGCGAAATTTTCGTTTCTTCTAGTAATGAAAATGATAATAATCAAAAGTAAAAATTCGCATAAATGTTATTCAAAATACAGTGTATGGTATTATATGTAGTTTATTAACGTTTTGTGTTAATTTTAGCGCGATTAATACTAATAATTGCAGCAGTTTTTGCACGGAAGTATTTGCTTTATATTTTCATGGTTGCCCAAACACAGCCTTGAAAAATGACTAGCAAATACTTGAAATCTAGGCATTTACTCCTTTTTATTCATACAAAATGAACACTTCTAGTCTAATAAAAGCTAACAAGTAAAAAGTAAATACTTTTAGCTTACAGCAAATGCTTTCCAGTAAAAGTATTTGCTTCATTTTTATTCATACAAATGCAAGTAAATGCTTAAAAATAGGTAGTAAAAAATTCAAGCTGGTCTAATTGTGTGCGAAGTATAAAGTCAATCGGATTGATTTTAGTGCCCAAAGTGCCGGTAACAAAAAAACGTGTACAAATGCTATGGGCAAAATGACTGTAAAAGAAGAAGAAAAAGAAAAAAAATCTTAACGAAAACAAAGGCTGTTTCGGCTGGTTGCCGAAATAGCCAAAAACAATCTTAACGAAAACAAAGGCTGTTTCGGCCGGTTGCCGAAACAGCCAAAGAAAGGCTTTTTCGCAAATTGCAAAAAAGCCAAATATCTGTTGACACACAAAGCAAGGAGCAGGGGACGGGAAAACGTTAATGAAATTTAAAGAAGCCTTTGTGACCCAGAATTGCCGCTTTTTAAAAAACTATACATAAAACAGCAATTCCCACATTTGGGACAGAAGATGAGACAAGGACATTTTATTTGATTTCGGATAATCAGAGAAGCCCCGCTTGCAGAATATTGTCCAGCCCACTCGATATAATTATACAAGAACCTTCTCTGACATGGAAACCGTAATTACGCTCACTGTTCCGCGATGGAATATACGTCAAAGATGACAGTGACTGCAATTAGTTAAAAGCAAGCAAGTACTCACCAGACAACAAATACTGCAGACTTTTCCACATGACAGGCGATGCAAGGAGTTTATTAACAACGCCGTGAATTTAGACTCGAACACAAAATAACGAGCAAACACACTGGGTGGCTCGAATCTTCATGCTCAACATGCAACTACATGTACTGTCAAAGAAGGGATTCTTTTAATGTCAACAAGTCTCTATATCAGAAGAATGTCGTGAGATGTTCATGTTCATGGATGCCTTTTGATGAGCTGCAAGATTTAATACTGATAAGATAGATTGACGATCTTTCTAGAAACTGTGCCTGTATAAACTACACGTACATACAACTATCATGGGAGCAGGAATAACATCAGGTCAGTGTAATGAACAGGATACTGTCAATATCAGTCAGGAGGCAGTTTCTTCGTGGCTACATACTCGCTTGGATATCTGTATTAAGGCCATCGTCGTACCTATCATCTGGTGCCTTGGTATCATCACTAACTTGACTTTTCTATTTGTCACTGTCCGCGTTCGCAAACTGAGATCAGATACCAACATATACTTGGCACACTTGTCACTTGCTGATCTTCTCTACTTGAGTCTGGAGTCCATATACGACATAAGGAGTTACACTGCATCCGTCGTGGCATTTCACGATCCCTTCGTGAATTCTGCCTCGTGTGTCAGCTTTTTCACCGTGATAAATACTGGCTACTTTGCATCCATTGCTTTAGTTACCATGGTATCGTTCGAGAGATTCCTCGCCCTGTGCCATCCCATCAAACATCTCAAAATCCGCGGACGAAGACGCACCCATAGAATGATTGCAATCTGCTGGCTGGTGGGATTACTGTTTTCCGCTTCAACAGTTCCGAGAGTTCTAGTTCTCAACGTAGTCTGCCTCCAATGGCCCAATGTCGACGCCTTTGTGGACTACCCATCCAGCCATGCATACTGTGGTCCTGTGTCACCTTGGTTAAACTACTTCATTCCGCCCCTACTGAATATTCCATGGATTATGGCAGTGGTGGCTAACGTTTTCATGTATGTACGAATCTTACAAATGCTCAACAAACGTCACTCAAACAAAAACATTACAGTAAAGAAAGACCATAATGCAACTCATATCCGAAGTCACGTTGCGAAAATGCTGGTCGCTAACGGCACTGTGTTCTTCTTATGCCAGGCCCCATATCGTATCTTCAGCCTGTCTGGATGGATCTGTCTTCTGGCTCAGATTCCAGATCCATTTCGGGCAGCATTAGGATCAGGAACCATATGGATATCCGTTGTTCCCCAGAACATCAATGCAATGATTAATCCGTTGATCTACGGTGCCGTGAACCCAGCGTACCGTTCTGCAATCAAAGTGGCGTTCAAGTGCAAAGGCCAAGCCAGCAGGCAAAATGCATCTCCCTCTGTAATACGTGCACCAGAAGTGAATAACACAACATCCTTAGCCATAGACGAGAACATCGAAACTAGACTGTGATTTCTGACGTCATTTATTGAAACAGCAACATGTGCTACTGCATGTGAACAAACTTGTAAATATCTAGGCCTCAGTACAAAATTAGGATTTTGGACTGCATGCCTACTAAACCACAACATTTAGTCGATTTGTGTATGGAGATTATTTTCGTTATTAACGTCTACATATGAAAGGTATGAATAACTCGTGATTCCAATACATGTAGTCCCCAAAGGTGAAGAATTTTACTGTAGCGTACTGTGGTCGTTATATAGTGTACTGTGATCGTTATATAGTACGTGCATTAAATGTATATTTAAACGGAGAATCTCGGTTCCCATAATTTTACATGCAATTTTGGTACAAATATTTTAGTACGTAACATAATGTTACAGGTAACGCCAAGTAGGTATGACAACATTAATAACTTTGTACCGTAAGTCAGAGGTTTGGGACTCGAGTATTCTTAGCCTTTGACTCAAGTTGAGTCTTTTGATATCGAGTCGAGTCGAGTCATTTGCTCTCAGTGACTCGAGTCAATTCGAGTCAGTTACCCGTTTACAGCCATATGGTTGCTAACACAAAGCGTCATGCCGTTGTTAGGCAAAGCTAATCCGAATACGTACTTAGACGCAATAACAGAGCAGTGCAATCATACCCCCCCCCCCCATATGGCATTTTGAGCGTTGTGTTTCTCAGAAAATATGCTCAGTATGATTGGAATGTTAAAATATAACAGAAGAAGAAATTCTAAACTTCGTGTCAGTGAAAATCGCCGTCATCGATGCCGAAACGTCAATACTGGTAACTGTCAAAGCTGACCTTCAAGTCTGAAAGAAATCGTTCGAAAACTTCCACAAATGTATGTATTTATTCCAATTTCTAGGAATTTACCCAAGTTGTTATTTCACGAGTAGTTGAACACTTACATCATCTAAGTATATTCCGAATTTCAGCTTAATCTGTTGTTGCGGACGCTAGTGTTACACATGGAACCATCTCCAAGGAAAATTTCGAAGCGGATAAAAAAAATCCTTCCCATGTGCATTGTTCAGGAAAGCGCAGTAAGTGCTACGGCTGACCGATTTCGGCCTGGCACGATGATGAAAAGGGCATATTTATTAGCATATTCATTAGCGTCACTCGACGTGACATGGCGTGGGTCTCGGCATCGACCAATCAATGGAAGTCGGCAAAAAGGGTGATATTTGTTAATTAACAACTCGTGAAGGAGGCTTTGATGCAATTGATTACTGCGCACCGTAATGGATAGGAACCTCATTAATATTCGTGAGGCTTGAAAAGATTGATAGATATTGCACACACCATGCCAGTGTTACAAGTTTTAAAATTTCACGTAGCGAGGCCTATTTTTCCAATTTCAACGAAAAGTAATGAACATATCTGACACAGCGACTTTTAGTACATACTTGTATCATTATAAGGGAAATAAACCCTAAAAGTTGCATGAAGAAACAATCTTCCAAACTGGAGAAATTAAGTTTCAAAGATTTGGCGCCCGCCAACGTGAACATGTGTGTGTACATGTAGTTTCATTCAAAATAAAGTGTAACGAAACCTTTAGAAATCGCCCTTCGCAACCACATGGCTGTTTAATTAGGCCGGTCAATTTACGACAAAAAAGGCCTTGACGTAGAACAAATTGCAGAAGATTATTTTAACACACTCACACGAAGAAAAAAGCCACTGATTAACAGACTAAAAATCTCATTGAATCTAAGGAGTGAAAAGGTGGTGTTACTCGCCTTTTCCTGACTGTTTGCAACTCGTCAACGCGTAAACTGTCGTTTGGACGGTGCCATGTTTTATGCCGTGAGCGTCTGTTGCTCGTCAAACGTAAATTGACCGGACTAGCTAGTTGGGACTCAAGTCATTGCCATTGTAGTGACATGTATATAATTAATTGTTTGTACTTACATCTCCAGCAGGCGTTCCATACAAACAAGTATGTTAATAAGTTTCGGTTGCCATAGGCACCAGAGTTGTGACATGAATGTGACCTCTTACTTATCGTTTTCATTCTGCTTTGTTCAAGTTTTATTCCAACGTTGAAAGTTTCCTCAAAAATGTTATTCAGTCATTGTGTGTTTAAGCCTACTGACGTTCCAGAAGTTTGTTAATCATTGGATATAGCAGGTGCATGACGCACTTGTGAGTTTTGAGAGCATTAAAACTTGTGAACAACCAACATTTTGTGTGCCGTTTTTCACGATATTCAAGAACAGACACGAGGCTTCATAAACAGTGGTAGTAGAACTCATTTCGGGAGAAAACACACATCGCTACACCATCGAGTCATTACAAGTTTGCCTAAAGGATGATAACACCACACAAGTCATGCTTAATTCCTCGCGAAAAAATCCTTGGATGATAATAACAACGTTAAAAATACAAATTATTTTGAACAATGTGACACTAGATGGCACATAAGTCAAGAAAATGAAACCGTGGCGATTAGTTTTTCAATTCGCAGGCGATTCATAATAAATGCAGTGCGCCACCAAGAGTTTGCCATAGAGAGTCCATTTTTTTTTTTAAGTTTACGGTCGACACAACATTGCCCATTCGAATGAGTGTCGGAAGATAACTTGAGCTAATTTGTTACAGATTGGAGCATATCGTTCTGCCGGCTTACAAAAAACACCATATTGATGAAAAGAACAGAAAAGGGGAAACAGATACTCGAATCGTACGCTTACGAAACTACTGACCGAAAAAAACGAACAATTTCAAATGTCCCGCGCTGCGAATTTGTCGACTCTCTCCCACAATGCACTGAGAAAAATGAACTCTCCTTGGCAAACTCTTGGTGGCGCACTGCATTGTGAATCGCCCGAATTAGAATGTAAGTAATTCATTGGTCCTTATTAGCTTTTATCGTTCAAATGCCTGACAGACATTTACTGCGTGTACATGTATTGTGAGTTTTGAGAGCATTAAAACTTGTGAACAACCAACATTTACTGCGTGTACATATATTGTTAATGTATGAGTTTCAGAAACCGGATTTACAATATCTTGGGATGAAATACACCAAACTAACCTCGCCCCCATGACGTTCGAACAGTGCGCTACCATGCCCTCCCGCTATGCTAGCCAACAGTTTGTAAACCAGAAAAGAAAAAAAAAGCAATCTTGGGTCTATGATATGCCAACAGTGCATATTCGGCGATCATGCAAAACAAGACTGCGTCTTGACCTCGATATTCTGACCATTGAGCGGGCGCCTTCTAAATCAGGTTTTCAGTAAGCCGTTGTTGTATAAAAAAAACATGGCTTCCAAATTAACCAATCAACAGCTTATGTAGTCCATATATCTGATCGAAATGCCGTCAAAGTTTCTAAAGTGGAATCCGATGGGCTGGCGCGCAGGGTCGCATCATAATATGCACGTTAGATATATCATATACGCTCTACCGAGTCCTGCACACGTGCGTGTCTAATCCTCTTGCTTCGGCTAAATCTTTAGCCAGTAATGTTCAACTTTAAGTTATGGAAATTATTCTAAACACAACGTGGAATATAACCGTATTAGTCCCCCCATACGGGGGTAAAAAATCTCCTGCATCCAATAGCCGATATTTCCAGAAAAAAAACGTATTATGTGCCAAGTGGTCTGATGTCTTTGAGCGGTGATTTCTGTTTGGTGTCTATCCATATGATCTTGGAATAAAGGATTTCCCTTTGACGAGATGATTTTAGGTGCACAGTGTCATTCATCCAACGCAGGGGCGGATCTAGCTTTCAGGAAACGGGGGTGGGGTGGGGGTAGGGGTTGATATGATGGGAGGTGGGGGGGGGGTGAGTGAGGTTGTGTCGAAAGTACGACCTCCTATCGGAGGGGTTGGGGTGGGGGTTTCCAGGAATTCCCCTGGAAATGTGTCCTGCATTGAAAGGCAATTTGTGAATTAAGTAATTAACTTTATTGTTTGCCTCCTTTTACTAGTATCACAGTCGGCAGCTGAACGAGGTGGGGGCGTTGCGATCCCCAAACCCCCTACATCCGCGGCACTGCAACCCCCAGAATTGCACAAAAAGAAAAGGTAATCAGCATAGTAGAATAGGGGAAGTGTAAACGACCCTGCAGTCACTACATAGTAAAGATGTGGACGGTCAATGGCTGGATTTGAACCAGCTCACATCTGTCTCCAAGCAAAGTGGTTCTTCCTAATGACAAAGTTGGTCCGTAGCATCAATTCACTTTCAACAGCTATTGAACACTACACCCGCAGCTATTGACCACTACATTCCCTCTTATACATGTATTAACAGATTTGTTTTTCCTAATGATAAAAACCTAGAAACTGGGTCAATACAAATTCTACAAATCATGCACTGTTTTTATACCCGAGACTCAAGCACACATGCAACTGTAATTCCAGAGGTTTTATTTCCTATTTTAACCGATATATAATCACAACACATTTAGTAAAATTTGAACATGACAGGTGATAAACCTGTAATAAAATCTAAAATTATAGAATTTGCTAAAATTCAATTACTTTTCATTTCAGACACATCCTCGAATCATTTCTTACTAGTAACATTTCTCTGAGCAGCATACACATAACTAACAATAGAATTTGGATTAAAATGTAAACTCAGTTTAACTCCTCATACATGTTGGTACTGTGATGGGTTCGTCAAATTGGCAAACGAATTAAAACAGTTTAGGCCAATAACAAAAGAATGTCAACAAATACCAAAAACCCCGTAATATACACCATTTGCATTCGTCGTAATTTAATGAAACGGGCCTAGTACTTTATAACAGACATTGCTCCACTAATCTGCTCAATGGTTTGTCTCCATTGGTGAAGGAAACTAAAATAAATATCGTTTTCAAAACCGTCTCAGTGCCCGTATGCCGAGTCTGTCGGGCATGCCTGTGCCGGGGTCTACCCGATGTTCCCCAATACCTATGTTCTCGAATACCAAGGGTTCGACCTTAACTATTTTTCTCACTA
This sequence comes from Patiria miniata, assembly GCF_015706575.1. NCBI lineage: Eukaryota > Metazoa > Echinodermata > Asteroidea > Valvatida > Asterinidae > Patiria > Patiria miniata. Next base: position 3,368,268 of record NW_024037052.1, read on the forward strand.
GCCAGCCGGGCTACTGAAACAGACTCTTTACCAGCCCGCGGGCCTTTTCACTTGCCCACAAGTTTTTCTTTAACAGAGGTCTCATAAACAACAATGTGCATACATGTGAAACGTGTATCCTAAGGCAATCTTGTCAGTGTTTCTAATAAACAAATCTAATTTGATGCAGGTTTGCTTTCTGAATTTAATAATTTATTTCTTCCTGTCCTTTCATCTTTGCCGAAGCCCAATATTATTGACTTGCCAGCCGGGCTACTTAAAATGATAGTTTGACTAGCCCGCCGCTGTTTTGACTAGCATTTGCATAGCGGGCTACCGCTAATGTCGATATTACCCTGTGAATACCGATGTTCCCGAAATCCTTAGGATTAGGGTTTGGGCTAGGGTTAGGGAACATCGGTATTTGGAACAAAGGTATTGGTGAACATAGGCATGCACCCCCTGTGCCGGCTGTATCGTTGACAAATTCAAACATTAGGCCATCGGCTTCGGTCCAAAAAATAGGGCCACCGGTATCGGATGTTCCAAAGAAGCAAAGCTCGTAGAGATTTTTGGCAAAGTATGCACATTTAGAGTTGGAAAATGTGTGATAGCTTTGCAGTGTAAGCGGTGGCAACTTTGAATGTTATTCTTCACAATGGCCGCCAATATGCTTGTTGTTGCAACAAGCATGTTTTTGGCAACCACTTTTTTAAAGAAAAGCTGCCGCCGCTGCAATGTTATCACATTTTTTCCAAATACAGGGGTGAATACCTCGCCCAATATCACAATGAGCATTATTCCCCTCATTTGATATCGACCAAACCACCGAGCTACCCCTACATGTACCTCGCGTACCTGAAATTACACACTAGTCAGCCGGCTCGCGTTCGTTAACGGATTTAGTATATTTGAAAAACCTTATTACAACGGTATACGGTTCGAACCTTCGTTAGTACTGATACAAAAAGTCTTTTTTTCTTGACAATGACAGCATATAGGCGCTACATTTTGAGAATGGCAGCATAAACCAGGCGCAGGCAACAATTTCACACGATGCTTCATACTACAATTAATGTATAGCTGAGGATCCTGTATCGGTGCACAATATGATAGAATTGCTCATTTGATGATAAAAGCACGACAGTTGGTACACAGTAAGAACATGCACTAGAGAAACTTTTTATAGCTATAGGGTCATCACAAATTTGTACAAAAGGGTAGAATAACAAGCACTTTTCAAAATGGCTGCCATTGTTTGTTATCCTACCTATATTTTGTTCAAAGGACAAATCTGCGATGGCCCTACAGTCGATCTTTCTCATGCCATGCTCCGTCTGTGTGCCAAATTCCATGCTCTCATCAAATGAACAGTCCCATCATCAATCCCATCACCAAACTGCTGTACTAATAATCAGCACTAGGTACTCATGTTCCGCTAAGGATTCATGGATTAAGAGCAGTCTTTCTAGAAAGTTATACACTAATTTTACTCGTGTTGTGCAGAATTCTATACAAATTTAGATAATGCATGTACTATGAAACGGTTTTGTGAAATAATCCATACATTTTAAAGTGAGAGTTACTGCATTTTCTTTCATTGCAAAATGAGTACAGATATAGTCTAAGAGTTGAAATTCAACTTAAGACTGAAAGGTGAACCGTGAAACCCTTCTTTTCCTTTCCAATCATTAACCCAAATTACTTTTAACACCAAAGTTTCTGCTATTTAAAAGATTTATTGGAAGAATTAGATTTTCTGTTAGAAAAAAATAAATTATTGCACTCTTTGTAATTTGGCAACTTTAAGTTTGGCCCTGCAGAGTACACTCAATAATGCCAAATACTTCCGGTGCATGCATTTTGAAGCCATCCAATGATCTGTATACAAAAAAAAACCACACGAGCTGTTATTGGCTTTGTTGTTGAAGGGACATCAGTGCATTATGAACTGCATGAAAGTTGAGTCTAATTCTTGGGTTGGTCTTCAAGAGTTTTTACATTCCGAATGTAATTATGGAGTTTCAACATCAGCCACACTTTGACTCATAAAGCCTACATGAGGTGGTTTTGCCTTTTAACAGCCAGGGTCTCATTCATACCAAGTACTTGTTGTTGATCTGTTATAGTATCTGGTTAATCCTTTGAGGCAATTAGCCAAACCACAGGTGGGAAGTCAACCCTCTCTGGACACACATTCATTGCCCCATGTATGTGTACAAGTTCAGCCCCCCAAATCAGGCAATCCGTTATTTGTGCATCGATTTCAATGATCAAGTTCTATTTGTCTTTAAAGAGGGGTTCACAGATGGTTCGTAAAAGGTTTTGTTCTTCAACTTGGGCCCAATTTCATGGTTCTGCTTACCATTAGCGAAAAAAATCCTTGCTTACTGTAGCAGAAAATTATGTGCTTAAGGTAAGAGTGTTTCACGGTTTTTCGAGGAATGTTGGCTTCTGCACATGCGTACATCCCGCAAGGCTTCTGTGCTTACAGGGTAAGCATCGATTTTTTTTCTGCTAGTGCGGTTAGCACAGAATTAGCAGAGCCATGAAGTTGGGCCCTGCTTTGGTCTTCAACCTGGTTGGGTCCTAGCCTCAGGAGGTCAATCTTGGGAGATCTAGGTCAAGGCTAAGGGAGTAAATCCAACAGAAAATCAGGAGTTCTCTCTGTCACTCCAGAATCAAAACATCAGTTTAATGAGGACCTGCAAGAAGCAATATCCACGGTACTTAGCAATGAAGGTATCTGAGATGCAACAGCATCACCTTATTTTAGAACAAGGTTGAAGTTGGGGACTTACAAAACTAAATCACAGCATATTCCTACTCCGCATTGTGGACAGACTCTTTGTGGGTGTCACCTTAGCTTACCACAAGCATCTACCAAGTTTCACAGTGAGTGTGGTGTTACAGACCTGGTAGATCAACAATCTTCTCTCACCTGCAGGACAAGTACTGTCCAGAGCAGCCAGGATTTCACTTCATCTCATACATTGACCCGATGAGGGCCTTCGACCTGGTCAGCACAAGCATGAGCTTCAGGTTGTTGTAACCGAAAAGCTGTCCCCCAAAATTGCTGAACCTGATTGCTTCTTTCATTAATAAAGACATGCACAGCATATATCTGCTCTGGTGCAATATTTAAGTTTTCCTAGGGACTAGTAGGGGTTTAGCAGGGTTGAGTACTTTCACTAACACTTTTCTGGATCTTTTCCCCCATGCTTTTTCATTGTGTCAGCCTGTATTCTAAAGGGACAGAATGTTGTTTTGACGCTGTCCATTTTCTCTCCAAGACCAAAGCCCGGGTCCTCATCTTGGGGTTGTTGTTCGGTGATGATGTAGCATCAATATCCCACCCTCAAGTCCACTGGCAACAGCTGGTAGACTGCCTGTCTAACGCCTACATGGAGTTTTGGACATATGCCTCATGAAGATGAACATTATGGCTCAGGATGCTGATTCTCCCTATCTATCACGATCGGTGACCATGATCTTGAGGTCGTTGACTCCTTCACCTACCATTGGATTGACTACATGCATATTTCTAGTACACTTTCATTTGATGCTGAGGCAACCGGAGGTTTGCAGAGACTGCAGCTGTCATTCCAAGGCTGAACAAGGAAGTTTGGAACAACTAGAGCTCCTGATGGTGAACACCAAGCTGTGCATCTACATGTACCAGGCTGGCATCCTCAGCACACTCATGTACAGCAACAAATCTTGGACAACTTAGACAAGCCAGAAAATAAAGAGGCTGAACAGCTTCCATTGCTGTCGTCTATGGTGCATTCTACACCTCTTAGCAAGATATAAGAGTGTCCAACAGTGAGGTCTCGCAGCATGCAGGCACCTCAGCATTTCTGGACTTCTCAGTCAGGGGCACCTCAATTTGTTAAGCCATGTAAGACCGATGGTTTCTGGTGACATTCTAAAAAAAAACTGTAGGGAGACATTGATAAAACTAAAAGGTTCACAACCAGTTGGAAGGCCCTCTGTGCTTCATGGACACTTGTAAAAGAGATGCGAAGCTGTCCTTCACTGACATCAACAGCTGGTAAAGTTGAGCATCGAGTGTATAGCCTGAAGCTTTGCAGTGACCCCTTCATAAAAACAAGCTATCAGCAGCTGGCCTACTGGGCCAGGTGGAAGGAGAGGGCATCATCAGCTTGAGTAGCTGCCACTATTGACTGGACTGTCATTCAAGAATACAATTAATCTTTTCAGTCACTCAAAGAAGTGCCCTATACACAAAGCTGGCTCCATCATCTGTTTGCATGATGCGAAGGTGCCGACATCCTTTCGAGGGAACTTTTTTTGTCTTGAATTAAAAGTTGCCTTCTCATTACCATTAGCACATTCTACATGACAGGACAAGTTGTACAACCCTTCAGATTTCTCAACAAGTCCTGAAGATTCTGCAGGACTATAGAATGCAGAGCCCAGCCCCTATTATTACGCGCCTTGCATGAGGTTGTTTGTCCCAGGAAAGTTCAAATTAATAAAGATTGTTATACCGTGTGCTTGGATACTGTATTATTCATTGGTCTAGCACGACCACGTGTCTGGACAATAAAAATGCATGTCACACAACTGAGGGTTATATTGCACTGTGTTCACTGCGCCCTCATGTGGAATCTGCCGGCGCGCAAGCTTAATTTGCGCAATGAGAACAGCAAAGTCAAACGGTCAGTCTCACATCCGGCAGGAAACCCAAACACTCAGTTATCAAAGGTTACATCGCACAGATTTAATTAATAAAAGGCGATCTCACAATACGTTACAACCATTATCTTTTTGAGTTACTGGCACGATATAACAAAACAATTATCGACTACTGTGATGTGGAACATGCCCTTTTTTAACCCCTCGCTTCGCCTGGGGTGCTACATTGCTCCCTCGGGTGTTAACAAGTCATATACCACATCACAGCAGTCGACAATTGTTAAATGAACCACTGATGTCCAGCTCAGTGGAGGACTTTGGAGTATTGAGGAAATTTCTCAGCAAAAATGCCTGGCAGTTTGGGTTCAGTAATTCTTACCATGTAAATCAAGATCTGGGACACTGGCATCTCTCCTCCTGTGGTATATCCTTCATGACTTGTTCTGCATGACGGCCACATCCTAAGGACATTAGTTAGAATACAGGTGTACAAAATATTTCATGTGTGAGATGTTGGTTTTTTTTCCAATAGGGGAAAAGATATTATTTATACCATAAACCTACTTTTATTAAAGAGAATTCACATTTAGTACAGATTGTAGCAATAACCCAGAAATATACCAGACAACCCACAAACCAAAAGGCAAAACAAAGAAGGGCACAATGAGTCAGTTTGCCGAAGAACTTTGCCCTCTGTCAAATATACAATGTATATATATAGAGAGAACCAACATGACCATGGGCACTAGACTATATTAACAGAGAGACATGCAATATGAAACAGGAGCAGCAAAACATTCATTATGAACATGAGCTTTACCATTGTATAATTATTATTGTTATTCCTTTTACCTTTCCAGGTGAATTTCTGGCATTTGTCACACTTGACTTTATAGCACATCTTGAGCACAGAAATGGGTACAAGGCAACAGGGGCCTATAGCTGCAGGGAAATATGAAACTGCTGCAGTGCAATATCTTGAACTGTTAAGGGTGTGCAGAGGAAGAAATAATGAATGACATTAGTGATCAAACAAGTCAAATGCAAGGTTGGGCGTCAGTTATAATAATCTAAAGTGTGCAGTATATTACCCATACTGTGAAGTAACTGAAAACTGTAAACTGAAAAAAAAAAAAACATTTGTAGTTTATACTGTATACATGTACATACTTTTTAATAAAGCCCAAGCTACATTACTTTCAACTTCGGTTACTTCGCATCAGCTCATAATCAATTTGCATGATACAAATACAATGTACGTGTATGTGTTTTTTTCCACTTGAAATTTAAACATTTACCTCCTAAAATTTCAGTTTTGTCCACCATGATGTAAACTTCTGAACATGTTCTGATGGTTCTGAACATTATTGGCTCAATCAAAGCATGAACAATGCACCTACACGCAGTGGGTGAACAGGACCCTGGTAATAACGTTTTTGTTTTTTTAATTTCACAGTATTCAGGTATACATGTAGGCCTATTTGAGTTATGAGTTAAATACTAAAGTTTCTCTATAAAACAATGATGTATACATGTACACATTATGTGATACTATTAAAGAAAGTCCACATTCGGATAAATGCTGAATGGTTGAATTTGCAAAGCGCGAAAGTATTGCCCGAGTGTACGCACCAACGTGTACATTGCCCCCTACTGGAAGATGGTGCATAATAATGTTTATTCAGCCTTGGTGGTTGTACATGGAAACAGTATAATTCAGTGCTGCTAGGCGAGCTTGCTGAGCCTCAAGAAGCCGTTCATCGATCAAGTCTTCTTGCTCTGCTCTTGATTTTATCTCAATCTCCCGGCGGAGCTGGGCCAGTGCAAGTTTCTGCTGTCGCAGGTGAACTTTCGTCTGTTTGACCACTGCAATCAAGACACATGGCTGCTGCTTCTGCTCTTGGACGATCCTAATTGGGCACTGCGTTGATCATCATGCAGTGGTATATGGAAACATCCGGTTGGATTTCAGCAGGTGGTTCTGCTCCATGGGATCGCAGAACTCGGCGTGTGATATTTGGATCAGTTTCCATGGAAACCACCCAATAGTTGTCAAGCTGTTGGTTATCATGCTTGGTGAATGCTCAGAATATCACGTCTGGGTCACCAAAATGTTATTGAATGGCAAAGGGGTAAAGGAAATGATCGGTGGAGAGACTGGGCGTGGCCGAAAACAGTGTATTTATTATCAAGTTCTTGTTAGCTTGCAAAGTAAACAGTAGCTGCGAAAAGCCCTGGTATAAGCACAGTGGTAGGCCCTTCTTAAGCACTGTGGAGTGCCGATCATAAGTCCGTAAGCCCTTTCATCCTTATCCGGCCGTGGTAATTTCCCCCCAATCAAATTTACAATGGGTAAAACAAAAATAATAATATTACAGACAGTATAGACATAAAAAAGACATAAGTTAAAAAAATACACATTAAAACAGACTTACACTATAACACATAATCCCATGGGCAAAAAGAAAAACCCTTTAGAATAGCACAAATTCCTGAAAATAATTTTTTTATTTTATATATTGCACCATATTAACAACAAAAAGCAAGGAAAACACCAGACTGGGACCGTGATAAAACGTGCAAAAATACTACTAATGTTTATGCCCACACAACACATACATCAATATGCTTTAGTTGCAAGCATGTAACCTGCGAAATTTGAGACCTTAAATCCAATTTTAAGGCAAGTTTTTGGCAGTTCAAAACCATCCACGTCATTCTCCATGCTCTAGAAACGTGTGTGTGATTCCCAAAGTATTCTATGTAGGTGTAAGAAGTACATTGCAGCTTACTTGTTTTTTAATCGTTGGCCTCTGTTAAAAAATGAAACATTCTGCATTTACTCGGATCAACAAGAGGGCGCCGTTTTATCTACACGATGAAAATGTTAATAGATGAGAAGTCTTTTTGCACAATGCATTGCAGCACACATCACCGTGATGTCTCACGTTTGGATTTCGATAACTCTCTGCAAAATTAGAATTAAAAGCTGAATTTTTGGTGAAGCAATGCTCACAACAGCAACTTTGCGAGGCAGAAATTTCGGGGATTATCACGGTGATTATTGAAGAAACTGTAGTGAGTACGAAGCTTACAAATTTGATTCACACTGGTTTTTTTTATGCAGCACAAACTTTTGCACAATATGGATATCTTAAGTTTTAGGACTCTCATAGTCATACGCAGTATTAAGAGTCCCAAATTTTCGGACTAGGAAAACACCCCCTAGAAAACTTAAGATCTAAAAAAAAGAAAAAAAGAAAAAAGAAAAAAAAAGAGAGACCATGGAAGACAGACCAAAAAACCAAACGACCGACAATCAGATCCCCACCCGACAAACGTAAGATGTGCAACTTGACAAAAAACAGACTCAAAAGTGACAATCCAACAAGAAACAAATGACCCCACAGACAAAAATAGACAACCTCTGAAAGGAAACAGACAAGAAGCAAAAACAAAACAAAACAGACAAGATAAAAACAAAAAAAAAACAAAGGGAAAAACAACAAACCATCAAACGGGCCGACAAACAGTCCGCCCACCCAGCAGACAGACAGATGGAAGACAAACAACCCAACAGACAAACGTACTAATGAAGAAACGACCCAGAGCAACGACGGCACAAGCATACAAATGTTGAGCGCAATTTGAATCCCCCACGGAAGTTTAAACTTGCGCGAGGGACTCCCTAAGCACGCAAATTACACCGCGCCACCTTGATTTGCGTGCGCACGTTACAACTTGCGCAAAGGTGATCGCAATTTGAGAACCTTGCGGGCGGGATTTTCATTTAATGAAGAAAAAAAATGTTCAAAACACGAGTTCATGGAGAAATAAATTAACAAATAATGGAATAAATTAATGAACAAAAAAATAAATAAAAGGGGGATTGAAAAGAAACATTGAGATTTAGCAGAGCTTATCAGAGAAGTTTTCTGAGGGGGCGGGGCGGGGAGGGGACCAGGCAAGCAATCAATAAGCACGCCAATTGCTTGGAAAGTGTACTGAAGTTGTTCAATAATGGAGACCAGCTTCAAATTTTTTTGCCTTGTAAAATTAATTAGCGTTTTATTTATATTTTAATTTAAATGAATCATAATTTCTTAGGGGTAACCCGTTGTTAACGTAAGAAAAATGATTATGATCACTTCAATTGTTCAAGTTTTGACGTTATAGTAATCATTTACATAATTTTTTAAATAATGCTTTAATTTACATGTATTGTGACAGTTAAAAAAGTACTTATTCAAAAAAAAAATACTAATTTGATTAATTTAGCAATTAATTGGACGGTACAATAATTCATTTTGTTTTTAAAAATACTTTGCATAACATTTCGAGCACTGTGTACACTTAAAAAATGCATAATTTGAAGAAAAAAAATGAACTCATTACTAATTTAATTACTTAATTTAATTTATTACTTTAAAGGGAAGATACAATGTACAACATTTGCAAACATCAAAGAACGAAATGATCAAATTATCACGTATACCTTACTGAACTGTTAGGGAATGACAGTCTAAAGCATCCTTTAAAATCATGGCTCCTGGTGTGCTGACATTTTAGCTGGCTTTTTTTCAAAAACTGTTCCTATTTTTTCATATGAAGTTATTTTGACTTTTCTTTGCAATTGATTACACACCTGCGGGGTGCAAGCCTGCGCTAAACTTATGAAGTTCTCGACCTTACAATTCCTCAAAGAGTATTAATTGCTCCGTTTCATCTTAAGTGGGGTCAGGGAACCAGACTACAAGAATATGATAGGTTTTTATGGTTTTTCCAGCATCTACAAGCCCAAAACGTGAATTAAGTCAGTTTAACAATATTTTCTATAACATACTAATCCGCCGAATCCATTTATTTCTGAAAATTGCAGCAAAACTAGCGTGTGCAATTTGTAGCAAGGAAATTAATGCACGCGCAAGTTTAAACTTGCGCACGCACAGGTTTAAACTTGCTCGCACAAGTTTAAACTTGCGCGGGGACTCAAATTGCGCTCGACACAAACACAAGCCCAAAGCACGATAAACTAACAAACAAACAAGCTAAAACAAGAAAAAAAACCGGATAAAAACAATATAAAAAAGGGCCAACTGGATTGTGGATAACTGGATTGTGGATTTGTAGCAAGTCCCATCTGCACAAAACTTAGGGTGACATGTAGTTCACACCAGGAGTCAGCCAGTGTAACCTCAGTTAAGCAATGAAAGTGTTCAGACCAAAGATAATACAGGGCGGTGCCGCTTTTCTCAACAGTGATGACCATGCACTGATGCAGTTGTTATTTTATCATTAACCGGCATAAGTAACGTATGCCAGATCAGCCAGAATCGAAATCAGTAGTAGACAGAATATAGTTCTACTGTAAAATCTTGCAAAGAAGAAAGTAAAATCTTGCAAAGAAGAATTAAAATTGACGAACCAGCTACTTGGTACTGTTAGTTGGTGGTAATATTCTCTTCAATTCAGAACTCCTCGAGAAAGCTTGGAGCACTACTTCCGCGACCGAACTTTGCTTTGCACATACTGTATACATATCGTACGCCACGCGGTACACAGTACGCGTTTGGTACGTGTGTACACACGTACGAAACGAGCAGTTGAACTCCGTGAAATTTTCGAGCATACAAATGTTGGATGTATGGAATATTTCTAGACAATTATCAATTTAAACAAAAAATGATCAAATAGTACCCTTCAAATTATCATATTTTTTTTTATAATCCATGTGACTGGGAACTTGCAAACATTATATACAACATCATCTACTCGTATTTTTACTTAAAACTTTGACCCGAGAAAAGTTTGTTGACATCACAGGTTGACCTGCTGTTGTGGGGTCATAATTATGATTGTTTACTGTGGGTATAGCAACGTGCACTGCATGCAGCCTGCAAGCGTAAACGCAAGTATTATTCGGGGATTTGGCCTATTTTCAACATGTTTGTTGATGGGGGATAAAGTGTAACATCGTAAGAATGATTAATTAAGAACACGAAGCTTGATTTTGTAGATGATTTCTTTACTTTGCCTTTGGGTTGGCAAGTTAATTGTTGGTGTCCTTGATTTGTTGTACGTAGCCTAGTTCAATTTTTGTAAACCGTGCGTTTATATTTATAGTTACATGTAGATACGAGCCCGTGAACGTGGCGTTGTTGTTTCCTTGCTCTATGCCCCGACTTTCCTCATGCAAAATGTGTTGCCAAACCTCTCCGTAGAAAACCTCAAATTAATTCAGTTTATTAGTGTGCTGTTGAACCATTGTCGTGATTGTGAACAATTTGAGTGGCATGAAATTAAGTCCGAAATTCAAAGGGTGTGGGTATTTAAAAACAGTGCCAGTGGCGTCCAGAAATTGGGCACAAATTCTGCCGTGTGTTCCCTAACGTGGCGCACTTGAACAAATCTCGGAAAATCCCACTTTAATGTCTAAGAATTTCTGTAAATTTGATAAATTCTGATATAAATTATTTATCTCCACTCACATACGTAACTACAAGTTTGTCAGAAAATAGTTTTCTTATTTTTGGGCGAATTTGAAAAGGGTTCATTGTGCACTTCGAAAAAAAAATTCGGAAAATCACGCCAAATGGAATTTCCCATAGAACTTCGTAGCGGGTAGGTAAACTCAAGATTTATGAACGGGAATGTTTAGAGCTTGATGAAATTTCACATTTTGTGAAATTTGAGGTAACAATATTGCTCTAACAGTAACAAGGCACAAGAGGCGAAAAATCAAAGTGCGCCACGTTCGGGGCCGCGCCACGTTAGGGTACATCAACAATATACACACGCCACCTTCATCACGGGTCTATACGAGCATGACGAGTCCAGCCTCCACTCGTTTAAAGCATACTCCATGTTAAAATACTCGAGGTCCAAGCTCCTCAATGGCATTCCATGGGTTCAACTTCAAGACAGTCAATTGCAAGTTCTTGTGTACAACAAAGTTTAGCCCCATAAACATGATAAATGTGGCCAATTTACTGGACTACCTCCGTAAATAAAGGCCACATTTGGAACATGTACCTGATAATGATGAACTTTGTCAAGTTTTGATTTTCATATTTAGTCTTTGTTTGAAGTTTATTATTTATGCTTTAGAAGCACACTCACCCGCTTATACTAGTGAAAAGAAGTTCGGCATTTTTCAGATACGTGTCTAGTTTTTGTGTAATTCCCAGGTTCGTTTGCACACATTTGCAACACGAAATTACACAAAAAATAGACGTGTGAAAAATGCCGAACTTTTTTCCATCGCTAAGAAAATGAGTGTGCTTCCAAAGCATAAATAAACAACAACGTGTCAATATGAAAACAAAATCTTGACAAAGTTCTACATTTTTGGGTACATGTTATGTGGCCTTTATTTACGCAGGTTAGTCCAGTAAATCGGCCACATTTATGTGTTATGTTAGTCCAAGTAAGGAGAACTCTACAAATCGCCTTTTTTAGTAAACATTTGGACATGGTCTGGCAATGTAGCCTACATGTACCATTAATCAGTTACACTCGTACCCTCAATCAAAATGTTCAGATTTCACCACGAAAAAGGTCCTGAAACTGTCTTTTAAGGCCCTGTAGGCTTTTGTGGGAATTTAAAATTCTAATGGTAGGTTCACTTATATTTGGGAAGAAAAGAGAATTTTTTTTTAATTCGGAAACCCTCCTGTCGTCCTGCTGGAGACCGCAATCTTATTTTTTTAAGCGATCTTACTGATTTTTTTTTCAGATACAGTGGTAATAGAAGTGACAGCAATGTTAGAAACAGAATCAGACTTTGGCCTGCGGTGGCTGTTTAACCCAAACAGCTCTGAGTTCCTACCAATTCATGAGCAACTCAAACAGTACAAGACTCGTGATCTGGCCAAGACGAAAACGTATGCCACTGCCACGAAACTATGGGGACTCTCGCGCAGTCGAAAGAGGGTATTCATCGCCCCGCCCATGGGAGGTCACCCGGGGAAGGATGTCAATGTCCGACAGGCAAACACTAAACTGAAACCGTTGGACACACCCAAAACCCAAAATGTTAAAAACAAGGACTGGGCTTTGAGTGAGCTTGAAAAAATTGCCGCTCATGATAAAGAAATTGAGGAGACATCGAGCGAGTACAAGGCGTGGCTGGAAGACAGGATGAAACTGCGAGACGGTTTGGAGAACCTGGGCCTGAGCGAGGAATGGCTGAGGAATAAACCGGATCCCAGCCCTCTGGAACAGAGGGTGGTGGACCGCATGAGGGAAGAGCGATTGAGGAAACAGCTAGTCAGAAAGGTGAGGTTTTTTAACGTTGTGTGATTTTTTTGGCTCTTTTTCCATTTATTCTGCAAAAACAAATGCCTCAAAAAGTTTTGACTCTTCAATGACATTGTATTTCCACAAGAATGTTCCTCATTCATTACATGGATTTGTATTGTATAGTGACTTAAGCCCGGTTCATACTCGGCGCGAAAGCGAAAGGGAACAGAAATTTGTGACGTGATGGCAAGTATTTGCGCTGCGAATTCGTAAAAGGTGAACATATTTCAACTCGGGCGAATTTCGCAGTGAATCTTTCATGACGTCGAATTCGCTTCGCATTCGTGTGGAGTATGAACCGGGCTTTACTATGGATGAATAATTAGGCAAAGAAAAAAAATGAGACCAGTTGATAGAGGAGGATGAGGGTCACTGTATTTTTAATTTTTAATTGCTCATGAATATATGCTAATTTTCATTAGCGTGAAAAACAAAAGGCACCGAAGTTGCCCATAAAACTGTTCAAATGAAAATGGAAAATAAGGTTCCGGACACAGGTGCATTTACAAGGACTGCATATTTATTGCAATGGCCTTTAAAAATAATACTAATTATCTTTTGCTCAACAGGAACTATATCAAACAAGGGATTATGATCTGCAGGTACAAGTCATCCATAAAGATGACAATGCATGCTTTTGTGACATGTGTATTGCACCATGTAAATATTTCCACGCTTGGTGAATCACGTTGTTGCACTGTGCATGATCTGTTTTTTTTTTTACAAGAATTTCACTTGTTTTTAAGTATTTCAACAATTTTGATAATGTACAATGTACATGTGTCTAAATCATTCATTCTTGAGATGCAAGACATCTGCATGCATACATAAATTTCGGGTTGATGTCGTCTACATGTATGATCTGTGCTATTGTGTCTTATTACATGTACAGTAAATGTGAAGAAAAAAAACATGATTAAAAACCAGTTTTACTTCAGTTACTTTCATCGTCGAAATTGAAAACAAGTAACTACCTGGTGATTATTGTTAACCAGCGCCTGAGTTTATAAAAAAATTGTACGTTAAAATTTCATATTTTGGGAAAAAAACTATATATACCGGTATATCACAGCGATTGAAATGAGGAATACATGTACATGTATTTCATGTATCTAACTATTTGTCAGGTGAAGTAATGATGTGCCGCAGTTTATATGTTGTAAATGCAAGTTGCACGGTGGTGGTAATGGTTAATTGTGAGACAGTTTTCATTCTGCTTGCACTTGTTTGTTGTTACAATGATATCTATCCACAAGCTTTTGTCAATTTAGCATGTGCATTAATGCAGATAATTGTATATTGCTTGGGTGTTGGCTATGTCTATCTTAGTGTGTTTTAATGGATCTGTACAACTGTGTGCAAAGTTGCACAAGAATTTGTGTTCCTATCACAGCAAGAATCGTATGATAAACCAATTTGTATTCAAATATCACAGGATGTTACAAAAGTCTTTGCAATGCACTCTTCACAGTTCACACTTCTCCTTAGAGGTACCCATGGTGTTCCGACCAATTGCAGCCGTGATTAATATCTGACATGCATTCACTAAAGTCCAACATGTGTGCATGGCGTGTGACGCATGCGGCTGGAACATACATGTACATATATGCAGCATGGCATTGAAGAGAAAGAGAAGCATGCATGACTTTGCCAATGTGCGCAGTGGGCGGGGCCTGTTGGAAGAGCGCAAACATCAATAGGGTCGATGTTCAGATTGCACGAAACTTGTCTTATCTTACGACTCATCTTAGGACTTATTAAAGACAAGTCCGTGTTCTAAGATCGATCTTACATGTAGCTACATGTAAGACGCATCCTAAGACCGATTTCACTAAACCCGTCTTAAGCAATTAAGATGCATCAAACCTAGCTACCAATGTGATGGCTGTTTCATGTTTGTTTTTACCGCTTGATGAAACTGTCTTATGTTTGTTTTTACTGCTTGACGAAACAGTCGTTCAAAAGAAACGTGCAAAACGAACTTCCTGCGCGCGTGCGTAGAGCGCCAACTTTGCCAGAAAAATTACGAGACTCATTAAATTTCACACGCATTGTATCTACACAACATACGATAGAGTCATTCTTGCTCCCCGATTTATCATTATATTTTAAAAAGTTATAAGTGTTGGCGTATAAATATTTGAGCTATTTTTATTAAAACTAACCACATATCAGATATATTTTCAAATCTGTTTCTACAGCAGTTTTCTTCCTTGCAACTAGACCTCTAGGCTGACACTCGTCTTTAACGGCAATAAGTTCCAGACGATATACAAATTAATGCACATGTGCATTAATTTGTCTGTCAGTCTGAGGGTCGTCTTATCTCATAATGTGCACATTATGAGATAAGACGACCCTCAGACTGATCTTCAGTTAAGAAGAGTTCAGCCGCGTTGCTAAGGAAGTTAGGATGTGTTGATGAACGCGTTTCAAGTTGAATGAAATCGATCCTAGGATGAGTGGTGAGTTAAGACAAGTTAACCTTCTTAAGACTCATCTTAAGGTTTGGTGACATCGGTCCCAGGAGGGCCGGGTAGCTACATGTAGGTTCATATCCTCTTTGCTCAACCATATATTATACAATTTGAACAGAAAGGGCAAGATCCCACCACCATCAAGCTGGAAGTGCCAACTGGTGAACCGATCACTCCTGGCATCAGAAGGCCTCCGCCAGAAGCCATGGCCATCATCGCCAAGTACCTGACAGCCAGGAGACACAGACTGATTGACCTGTTTGCCCGGGCTGACAAGGACAAGAGCTGGACGCTGACAAGGATGGAGTTTCAGCGATGCATTAAGGAGGTACTGTATGTACAGAGGAAAGAGGGGTAGGTCTGTTCATATCTGGCACTCTTCGGTGAGTGTTAGATGTTAAGTTTTGCAAATATTATTGTCAAGATAATCTCCAAAAGTGGACTACAGATCAAGTGATACACAAGTCATCGCAAGTTGTCGCAAGTCATCACAAGTCATTATAAGTCGTCACAACTCATCACAAGAAGTCATATAAGTCATTACAAGATATCACAACTCATCACAAGTCATCAAAACTTATCCCAAGTCATCACAACTCATCAAAAGTCAACACAAGTCATTACAAAAATCATCAAAAGTCGGCACAAGTCGTCACAAGTCGTTACAAGTCGTCACAAGTCGTTACAAGTCGTCGCAAGTCAATCATAAGAATCCAGTCTTTTGTCAAGTCTCAAGCTTCAATTGAAGTTTAAATTGATCGCATTCTATTAAATGTAAATTTGTTACATTATGCATGTGCATGGAACAGTCAATTTGTCTTGCTAGTAGATGCCACTTGGTGTTTGGCCTTGTGGCATATGGCACAAAGATAACGAGAGTTTTAGTCAGCAGTTATTACAAGTCAATCACAATTAAGTCATCGAGTCTCAAGTCATGAAGTCTGACATTTATACACTCCTTTCATTGTCCACCCCCTGTTTAATACGTGTAACTTGAATTGAGAATTAATTGACTTCTAATTTGACATCTGACTGACTCAATTACAACTTTGTAGGTCATTGTATACAGGGTGTTTCAATAAAAAGGATACCCAACTTTGAAGAACCAGTATGGACAGACTAAATGCTTACTGGCTATAAAACTGGTATCATCTGAAAGTGTAGTCTCTATGCTTTCCAATGATACCTTGTTTACATTTCCAGGGTCATGCATCACTGAGCGCCACTGTCATGAGATTTTCATGCAAAATCGTGTCAAACACAATAGAATAAGTATTATAAGTATTTTAAGTGTCCAGTGTTTTTTTTTAAGAAAGTGAACCAACTGCATTTTTGCATCCAGTTTTCAAGACAATGATGCTACTGATGCATGACTCAGAAAACCTGAACATGGTACCATTGAAAAGCATAGAGATTACGCTTTCAGATGATACCAGTTTTATAGCCAGTAAACATATATCGTCTGTCCATACTCATTCTTTGAAGTACAAACTGGGTTTCCTTTTTTTTAAAACACCCTGTACATGTTCATGTATACCCTATTCAACTTGGAAGGACAGAATTACTCAAACTACAGGATAAACTCATGCAACATTTATGTACAATGAGCATGGACTCCTTGCATGAACAGAACATATAGATGGCATTTTGTGACAACCTTCAAAAGCCCCAGTGGGAGGTATAAGCGAGAAGTACTACTTCTTTTATTCGAATCTGAATGAGTACAAATCAGTGGCATCTTTACATGAGCGTCAGGCGCTGTTGGCAATGCGCTCGAATGTCTGTCCAGTGAGTGGTCTCCCTAAACTCTCCCGTTGTAACCGTTGAGGGGGTACTTGTGCACAGAGTCCATAGCTGTTTACACATTGATTTTTAAGTCATGTACATTGTCTTAATTTCTCTTGATACATTGTGTATAATGTTTGCTATTCCGCAGGCCGGCATTCCAATCTCCAGCCAGCTTCTCTCAGATCTACTAGAGAGCTTGGACCAGGATTCCAACGACGTGATTGACTACAGGGAGTTTGTACGCGGGATGAAAGATTTCAGGATTGATGAGAGGAAGAAGGTCTCCTTGGCTTTAAGTACGTTTCTTGGTTTGTCAGAGGCAGTGATTATAGTAATTACTGTCAATACTGTGGGCTCTGTTTCTGATCGTTAACTCAGAAATTCCTCTCTGCTTGATGTGACCACTTTGTATTATGTAATATGTTTTAAAGATATAGTCCATCATTTGCAGCCATCTGAAAAGTAACTGGCGTAATTATTGTTGAAAAACATACTTGGTTGAAAGATAGTACATGTAAGTGGACTAAACTCCCTGTGAAATTATTCTTTCTGGCAAGCTGTCATTTTGAAGAAATCAACAAAAGAAGGCCTTAACAACGGTGCTTCTTAAGACGCACCATAGGAAATTTAAATCAGTAGTTCGTTTTGTTATTCCGCAAGCATTGGCACGACGCACACGCGCGCGCGGTTGCTAAAATTCGGATCAGTGCGCGACATCGTGTATAGCTGCAATTCAAAACAATTCAAAACACGATTCAGCAACTTTTGATTTGAAATTGAGATCCTAGAATGCTGTTGCTTCAAACGAACAAAAGGCACAAATTACAAATGATGGACTATACCTTTAAATTTCAATATTGGGTTTTGCCCTTCCCCGACGTACTTTCAAGCAACACTGATCATACGGTGTTTATAAAATATGTCAGTGAAGGCAAAACCCAATATTGCATTTACATCATCCCGCGGCAAATTCCATTTTATGAATGTTTTAAAGTGTCTTTATAAACATGTTGCTTGAGTGGTAAGACGTGAGCAGGAGGATCAAGTCCCATCCAAGTACCTGTAGGCTTTTAAAAAAAATTCTGGCAAGCTAAAAATGGTTCTGAAAATTATGTCAGTGAAGGACAAGAGGCAGTATTCAATTGACTAGCAAACAGTCTTGTAGTGTTGAAGATTGTATGATGGTTGGCAGATGATACATAAATTGGCCAAAGATATAAGCTGCAATGTGTTAATCTTGAGTATGACTTCAGGATTTAGACACCTACATTGATCAGCACGACCCTGAGTTTATATTACATAATTCACCAAACACTATACTTTTAAAAAATACATGTATACAATAAAGAGACTCTAAGCACCAGCAACTAATAAAACAGCCTTGGATGATCACCAATCGCAAGTGAAATTGCCTGATTTGTTGCAGATAAAGGCAAAGAAACGGCAGGAGACCTGAAACCCTCCCCAAGCCCCACCTCTCCGTCCTCAGACCTGCGTCGTTCCGTCTCGCAACGCTCGGTGTCCGCAGTCTCTGGAGCATCCTCGTCGCAGTCCCCAACCGACTTCACGTCCAGGTCTTCATCCCCGTATCTGTTGCCCCCGGTAACCGATCTGACGGAGCGGCGCGAGCTGGAGCCGGACGATATGATCGAGAAGAGGAAACGAGAGAAGCATCTTGGGACTTTGGTGGGTAACTTCTCAGAGACTCGACACCCTCCCTCCAAAAAATTAAAAAATTGAAAACTTTGTAAACACCCGCGTTTGCAAAGGAGTTTTATGAGTCTCAGGAAAATGACCATCCTATCACAAGGTTGTTGATAGAGTGAAACAAAACAACTTCTAAAGAAGTTTGAATTGCTGGTAATAAAATAAATTCAACTTTCGGAATTTCATAACTATTTTTTCTTGCAGAATTCTTTAGATTTGTAGATTTTGCATATTTAATCCTAAATCAATTGGAGGTGATGGAAATCAAGTTCTGAACAGCTAAAAATATCTCAAATGAGGTAGCACGCGTAACTGCTGACATACATGTACACGTACCAGATAATTTAACAATTAAAGTGTATATGTGTTATGGGATATCAGTGTGACGTCATTTACAGCCTGTCTAAAAAAAAATGGTACAATCAGAAAAAAAATTGGTTAAATATGAAATTTCAAAATAAGTCATTCTTACTTGGCATAAAAGAACAAAGACTGGGCTTTCCAATAGTGTTTGTTTGATCTTATTTGCTTTTGTCAGTTCAGAGATATAATCAAAATAGTGTGATACACCAAAATCGATTTTGTGCCACTTTTATGCATGGGCAGAGATGTTTCGAGTACTGTGCCATGCTGTCTTGAAGCTCACAAAAGATTGCAACTGGGCAAAAGAAACAAACTCGATTTTTGTGTTCCGCAGTAAACTGAAGTTATCTCTGGATTGACAAAAGCAAATGAGATGAAACAAAAAGTATTGGAAAGCCTGGTCTTTTTTCTTTAATGTGATGCTCAAAACGACTTACTTATGTTGAGATTTAATATTGAAAGAAAAAATTGTTTTCGATTGTACCATTTTTTTTTGGAGACAGGCTGTAGATCCAGAAAGTGTAGTGCAAACCAATGCGTCAGCGGCACTAATGTCTTTTACACATGTTCTGTGCTCGTGATGTATTCACTTCGATACTAGACCACTGTATGTCAGTACAGACCACTTGACACAATTTGCCACTCAGATCAATTAAGCTATAGTCACGCGACTGCAGATCCTCAGAACTCAGCTTTCTTGATAAATTTGTG
This sequence comes from Patiria miniata, assembly GCF_015706575.1. Taxonomy (NCBI): domain Eukaryota; kingdom Metazoa; phylum Echinodermata; class Asteroidea; order Valvatida; family Asterinidae; genus Patiria; species Patiria miniata. The sequence continues at coordinate 3,388,256 of NW_024037052.1, forward strand.
TAATTTCTTCTTTTGGGGGGAATTTCAGAGGAAGAAGAAAGGCAAGAGTAAGGGTGTTGGCAAGGTTCGGACCGGCAACCCGGCCATAGATAGTCACAGTATGCGGTCAACCATCGGAGGAGAGACAGGGTCTGGCATCAATCAGTACAGAGAGGCTAGACTCAAGGAGTACCATGATATCTGCAAGCTGTGTGAGAGACATGATATAGATCTGACGCCACAGCTACTAGAACGAGGTAATTATTTGTTAGTTATTCAGTACTTTTGAAATTGTTGCGTTAAAGTAAGTTTAGCCCTCAAATTATGTTTTGATTTTGAGAGGTGTTCATTGTACTTTTGCAAACTACATGCACTGTTTACCCTATCAGTGGAGTTGTCCCAAGCCTTGGATATCTTTAGTTTTCAGATCCTTCATTTGGGATATACTGTATGTGTTTTTTTGATGTTCTCTTTGAAGATGTATTTTTATTGGTTTACAACAGTTACGCCATGTAAGTCAGCATGAACATGCATGCTCCGTGTTATCTTGCATATCTTCCAAATTCTGTCTATACAGCCTGTCTAAAAAAAAATGGTACTGTCCAAAACGATTTTTTTTTTCAATATTAAATCTCAACATAAGTAGTCGTTTTGAGCATCACATTAAAGAAAAAAGACCAGGCTTTCCAATACTTTTTGTTTAATCTCATTTGCTTTTGTCAATCCAGAGATAACTCCAGTTTACTGCGGAACACAAAAATCGAGTTTGTTTCTTTTGCCAAGTTGCAATCTTTTGTGAGCTTCAAGACAGCATGGCACAGTACTCGAAACAACTCTGCCCATGCATAAAAGTGGCACAAAATCGATTGTGGTGTATCACACTAAATTGATTATATCTCTGAATTGACAAAAGCAAATAAGATCAAACAAACACTATTGGAAAGCCCAGTCTTTGTTCTTTAATATTATGCCAAGTAAGAATGACTTATTTTGAAATTTCATATTTAACCAATTTTTTTTCTGATTGTACCATTTTTTGGGGGGCAGGCTATAATGTAGCTTATCAATGCTGTCCAGTAGTTTTTTGTGTCACTAACTCCAAAGCTATATTCGCCACTGCTTCAGTCATTTTGAACCTGTCTACTTTAGCTCATAATTGATCGCTGCTACCTGAATGTCGTACAAAATGAACAACTCTTCTGATGAATTCTGCAAAGAATGGAAGACGCCAGCACATCTGTGCCTCACATATTTTAAGAATGCTATCAAAGCAGTTGGCAATTGTTTTGTCTCTGTACCACTCAAAACCCGGGCGATCCGACACTTATGGATTTATCATGGAATAAATACAATAACATTAAGTACCGTAATTTTCGGAATATAAGCCGCGGCTTATACGTTGAATTTGCCCATGAAAATGTTTACTGGGGCTTATACACAGGGCGGCTTATACGCCGAGCCTTGAAGAATAAAAATGATATTCAAATGTATATTTAATATACTGGCACAAGAAAACATCTGTTGCTGAAATGAATTATCAATTAAGAAAGTCATTAACAAAGCAAAAGCACGTCCCACAAAAATATACCGCACTGAGCGGTAAAAAGTACGGCAGGCTGGCCGGCCACGCGTGAGTGACAGCTGTCTTCGACAACTGGCTGTACGTGATACTGCTGCATGCCATGCTGTATGCATTCCCAATGGACCACACCATTTGTGGTTATAAAGGGGTGTATTTTCTTCGGAACAATAATAACCAATATTTTTAGCTGATTAAGAAAAGAAAAAAAGACAACTTATACTTTTTATGGAGTTCAAAACATTTCTTTATTCGATAATCAGTTGTTCAACGTCCCAATATTTTTTCCTTGAAATGTATTCAAGAAACAACATGAACAATGTAAAACTCAAAACAGGGGCTAAATCACCCCTTACGAAATTAATAGATTCGTCTATAAAAATGTCAGCATCGCGTTGACTGTTTTTGAACAAAGTTACGACCGAAACTTGAATTTTGACGTTACTACTCATTAGTAATCACAACTATTTGATCAGTTTTGTTGTAAAAACGGACCTTTTTATTCTTAGGACAGAGCAAGACTTGTAGCGCTCCAGTCAGATGACACATGGGTGGGTTGCATACTCTCTCATTGGCCGGCGCAGGCTGCCGGGCCATGCACTAACTTTTAGGCCGGGGACCCGAGGGGCCAGCCGGCAGCGATTCCCGGTGTTTATATTTCTCATCATCAATTTCCATATTGTTTATAGGAGTATCGACTGTAAATGATTTGATATAACTTTGTGGCCCTTTCTATAGCTTTCGTAGTGTAAATGGAACTGGTTCAGAGCATTTCCGACTAGAATTTGGAGGTCTTACAAAATTGAAACCGCTGCGGTCGAGCGGTGCAGCTTATACGCCTGTGCGGCTTATACGCCAACTTCAAATCTTAATTTGCAGATTTTTGCGTGCTGCGGCTTATACTCCATGCGGCTAATATTCCGAAAATTACAGTACAGATGCTAATAGGTTTACCAGTAATATCTACGGTCATGTGTTTATGTACCAGTGGGGGATGTTAGAAGCAGATTAGTTCATATCGTCGCGTCAGTGCAACAAGGTCGTAACTCCATTCTGCAACAAAGTCGCATCTCGCGTGAATACGCTCCGTGCAACGAGGTTGTATCTTGACGTCCATTGACTTTGCGTGTACATCCGTGTTATTTTAAGCGAGATACGACCTTTTGACATTCTAAAACTCGCGTTTTGCATTCATAACTCCATTCTGCATGTTCTGCAACAAAGTCGTATCTTGCACGAATACGTTCCGCGCAACAAGGTTGTATCTTGATGTCCATTGACTTTGCGTGTACATCCGTGTTATTTTAAGCGAGATACGACCTTTTGACATTCTAAAACTCGCGTTTTGCGTTCATAACTCCATTCTGCATGTTCTGCAACAAAGTCGTATCTTGCACGAATACGCTCTGCGCAACAAGGTCGTATCACGACGTCCATTGACTTTGCGTGTACATTCGGGTTATTTTAAGCGAGATACGACCTTTTGACATTCTAGAACTCGCGTTTTGCATTGTTCATGCCATTTTAAGAGATACGACCTTGTTGCACTGACGCGATGATATGTGTGGTGTTAATACTGAAAATTGTTACAGTTGGCAAATAACATTGGTATTAAACTGACCTTCTCCTCATAGCTCTACTCCACCCTGGCGACAAGCCAGTCCATCGCATCAGTTCCCACATCCGACAGCCCGGCACCTACACCCTCTCCCAGCACTTCGCTGACCCCCCTGCCCCCAGCGAGCCCCCTCCCAAGTACCACGACCCCGATAAGGTCGTGGTGACTCGCAGCGGTGAGTTGATGATGGAGGCTAAACATGCTTATCCCCAGGGACACGAGGTGCGAGCTGAGCCCGAGATGATGGCTCTGTCCAGCGGCAAGGCCTTCGTGAGTCGCAAGGTAGACTGCTGGATGACGTTTGAGGAGTACGATCGCCTCACCAGGTGAGTTTGGTACATTCAGTGGCGAGTCTTAGTGGATCATTTTGAGTGCTTACATTAGGAATGGAAGGACTGCAGCCCTACTTTTCTCTTTTCTGCCTGCATTTCTATCAATATGGATCTGCCACTAACAATGCTGGTGAGTTTTTAGTGAATGTGCAGAACTGAGCAGTTTTGAGGATAAGGGCTTATTTGTACATTATTGCAAACGCTAACTTTGACGTCTCCATGCTTTCGCAGTGACGTTCACGTTGAATTGTGTTAAACTGGCTATACAAATTTTCAGACTTGTAAAAGCAGCAAATTTGCAAGTGTGTTGGCATTTGTACCAAGTATAAAACTTTGAATCTTTCATTTGGAGCATTGTCTGAGCATGGTTGCATGTTACTCAATAGGACCATTCTAGTTGGGCAGATACTAGAAATGCACAGGGTTCCTCAAAGCATACAGCAAACATCTTGTTTAAGGTTTGGAAATACTACGAGTCCTATACAGGGCGAGTCAAAAAGAAGTTGACCGGGATTGGTGATGTTTTTCAAAACAAACAAATGACACTCAAAAGTTCAGTAAAGCATATATTTAACAAGCACTCTCTCCTGCTTATTAGAAAAAAAGAATGAAACAAATTGATCATTCCTAAGAGGAGTTATGTCTATTTTAATAAAGGTACTCATTTTGCAAGCTGTCCACAGAATACTTGAACAAACAAATGTAAAGTAAGCATTTTAGCTGTGTACATCAACATTCCATGGACAGCTACAAACATGAGTGCTTTCAGTAAAACAGGCATAACTTTTCTTAGGAATGATCAATTTGTTTCATTCTTTTTTCCAGACAAGCAAAAAAGAATGCTTGTTTAATATGTGCTTCACTGGGGTTTTGAGTGTCATCTGTTTGTTTTGAAAAACATCACCAATTCCGGTCAACTTCTTTTTGACTCACCCTGTACATTAGGGGCATGTTCCTCTAATTGGACTGCTGTACAGTGTACACAGTATCAACACACACAAAAGGACTTACGTGTGAAATGAGAATGTTCCTTTTGTAAAGTGAAAAAAACACCAGTGTCAAGTAAAATGAAGTATAATTTGGCATTCCCGGTTTGTTCCAAGTAGGAAAGTGTGATCCTACATGTAGTTCAAACAAGTACACATTCACAAAGGAATGTTGATGCTCCTATGAGCTGCTCCCTTGCTCAAGTTGGCTTGAGCAACTGATTTGATTGTCACTATTTGGTGGATGTTTTGTCTTATTCAGGCATCTTGGCAAGCGCTACGTGACTCTGGATGGGGCCGGAGTTGATCCCAATGCCTTCTGGCCAGGCCAGCTACTAGACAAGATATGCCTATGCATGCCAGGCATAGACAAGCCCAGTACGGATAGCATCTTCACGTCAAAGCGATCAACCACGCACAGGGCCTACCCAGGCTACAACAACGACCTGAAATGGTGGCCAATCAGTGAACAAGGCTACATGATGCCGGCGGATTATGAACAAAACAAAGTCTACAGTGTAGACTGGAAGTGAATAATATTGATCAAATTGTAATGTATTAACACTTGTGACTTCCTAGGTAACATTTCTAAGCTAATTATTCATCATATTAAGACGCTTTATCATCACATTAGGTTTGCCCTTCACCGACGTATAAAAACTGTATACTCAGTGTGTTACCTCCCGAGTGAAAGTTGAAAAAAAAAAATCACTCAAGTGGGATTTGAACCCACGACCTCCTGCTTTCTAGTGCAGATGTCTTACCACTCGAAACCGAGCTAACAGGATCGGTTGGCTGGTTCGAATCTGATGTACATAGCAGCCGGTACCGCATAAACTATTCATAAGATTACTTTCACTCAGGAGGTAACACACCGAGTATACAGCATTTATACGTCGGTGAAGGGCAAAACCTAATTTGATTTACATCACCCCGATGCAAAATTCTATCTTATGAACACTTTATCATGGTGGTTTTGATACGGTAGGAACTACAGATGATGTACCACGAAGTAGGGTAGGTCCTTTTTTAGCAAGTTTCTCAATGGATTGTCTCCTGTGCTAACCCATACTAGAACCCTCCATGGTACAGTAGAATGTGCTATGATGAACATTGTGGAGTCCAAGATGCATGTATGTCTGTATAATTGTATACAAAATTCGGGAGCCGGGGGGATATTTATAGCCAAACTTTCATTATGGACAAATCCGGCGGCAGGCTTGTGTGAGTAGTGCTCAGGTAGTAAACATGCACTCGGGGCTCCTTTGACCAATAGGAATATAAAAATGCGTGTGCGCCTCGTCTTTAAGAACGCATGCAGCATGGGCATGAGACCACCGCAGTAAAAACTTCTAATTCTGGTCGCCAGATTCCACTACAGCGGTGTTTTCATAGTATCACTAATGAACAATAGATATTAATTGCTAATGTGAGGACATTAAAAGGTGAAATTCCACTCATAAAACTGATCTATGTATAACAGTCATACTATCTACTACCATCAACTCCTTCAAAGCACAAGAGAGGCACAGCAAAATAGTTGTATAAGCCAGAAAAAGATTCCGGTTTGATAAAAAAAACTGCAGCTTGCTTTCTTTTTTCATAAAAATGGGTCTCTTAATCATATCCATGCAGCATGTGCAGTGGCAATATCATCAGCTATCTTGCCTCTGCAGGCAGTTTGAACTGTACTATTATGCTTAAGGGGTGATAAGATTATACAAACAGAGGGCGTACACTGTTTGTCATAATTTCATACCCTTCACACCCATACTTCAAAATGGTAAAGTCCAGACTCCGCGCAAGGGCAAGATGGCCACCAACTGCAATGCTGCCAAAAATATTTTTTTCCTGGGAAGAAAGGTCTGTTTTCATGAACAAATCCACAAGTTGTGTCAGTCAAAATTGTCTTTCTGCGTTAATAGTATGGTGCTGTGTCTATGTGTGTTTTTTAAGGAGTTGACGAGAAGTTGGCGGTAGTTGACAGCCGTTACTTGCAGTGTTGTAGTCTAGTCCATCACAAGTCCTTCAGTCTCAAGTCAAGTCACTAGCTATTCAAACGAACTGTTAAAAGCATTCCTTCATGCTGTTACTTGTGACTGGACTTGTGAAAGAACTTGTGATGGATTTGACAATTAGTATGACGGTTTTGAAGAGTCCGGATGTGAATCTCAGGGGATAGGAATTGGCTACTACAGGGAGTCGATCCTTCTTACAAGTTAGGAGTCGGCATTCCGAGTCTCAGTTCAGAAGCAGTTCTATCCATTCCTGCACAGAGGTGCAGTAGCCTTCCCTGAAGAGCACTCATGACTCTTTTGATTTCTCATTTTTGTGTAATTTTTCAGAAACAAGCAAATGGTTTCCAATCGAAGAGGACAGCATATGAAATGCTTTGTATGGGATACAAGACTTAAAGGGAAAATACAACATTTGCAAACATTAAGAAATAAAACTACCAAATTATTTTGAAATACCTTGCTGGACTGTTAGTGAATGAGTCTAAAGCATCCTGTAAAATCATGGCACCTGGTATACTGTCACTTTCAAGAAAAGTGCTAATTTTCGTATCAATTTCCAATGCTGGTCGGCCGACCAGTGTTGAAAAAAAAACTGGCTTTTTCAAATACTGGCCCCAGTTGACCATGTTTAGTTAGTCTGGTTTTGTTTGAACAGGTACAAGCCATCTAAACTGGTTCCATGACCTTACAATTCTCCAACGTCAATAAATTGCTCTGTTTCATCTTAAATGAAGTCAGGGAACCAGACTACAGGAAAATGATTGCTTTTCTTGTTTTTTATAGCATCTACGAACCCAACATGTAAAAAAAGTCAGTGCAACAATATTTGCCATATATTACCAACCCCCAAATCCATCCATTTCTGAAAATTACAGCATAAAGCAAATGATGTATATTCCCTTTAATAACAGAGCAAATAAAGATTGAAAATGTTGATATTGCCAAATGCCATTCAAGGAATTGCACAAAGGAACCCGTTGCGATTCTGAAAATGTCATCGTGGCAATAGTTATATTCTAGTAATTTTCAAACCATAAATTAACTTTTCGATGGTGCATTATTTATATGAATGAATAGTCCCTTTCATGATCAATCCGTCCATGGAAAATCAAACTATTTTTATGCATACTCTATCTTTTTGTAATATTTGTACAGTATTAAATATTTGTAAAGAAAGAGAATGAACAACTTCAAAAACTTTCACTGTCCATGTTTTCGTTTATTTTGTCCTGTGTGCTGTCCACAAGGAAGTAAACAAAGTGGTATACAATGTGCCTTCACTTTTTTCAGCACACTTAGGCCCCCCCAAAAAAGTCTCCGGTTTCTGGTATGCGCGCGCGTCGCCGTAGCCATGCGCGTCGGCAAAATGAAAAAGTTTTTTTTTTCAATGAAAGGTGATGTCTCAAAACCGCCAAACTCACTGGTTTGACTGGAATCCTGCTGCTGCACAATTTTAACGTGTTTTTAGATTGGGTTATGGTCGAGAATAAGCTTTATGAGGCCTCTCTGGACTCCCATATATTTGCACTAAGTTTAGTCGGGCACCATTTGCAGTCATCAGCCGACATTTGAAGCAAAAAAATCAGGTAAAAAAAAAAAAAAAAAAGCCGCGTCGCCGCACCACTTTTTGGGCAAGCTCCATACCAGAAACAGGACACTTTTTTTTTGGCCTTAAAAAGGGCAACTCAGTTTGGTTTTACCTTCAGAAATCTAAGTACTTTTGTATTAATAAGCTAGTGGTGTATTCCAATTGCATTTTCACACATACAATTTTGCAAAAAGATCTGCTTTTTCATGCAAATTACAAAAGGTATCTATGAAATCGAGAAACGGTCCAGTTTTGCATGGGGCCCAAAATCCCCCCCCCCCCCCAAAAAAAATCTTCAGACAGCACCATTTTATGGAGTACTTTTTCGAACAGTGGTCCAATCATCTTTTTTGATTGCATGAAAAACTTTATATGGTACAGTTGGTTACCATCACCCCACACACTGGTCTAAATTAATATTTTGCATTTATCCACACAACATTAAGCTTCAAGAAAACTTGACTCACAGTAAAGACGGATCACACTAGCTGTGGCCCGTTTTCAGTGGTTATCCTTAACCCTTTCATTACCACATTGTTTATTGACTTGGCTCTCCCCAGGACCAAATTGTTTGCTCAGTCATGCGGAAATCACTAGAGCGTGAAAAAAATGAGCACAAGTCAAAAACTCACTTTTTCCAACCCAGATTTTCACTGCCAAGGAGTGATTAAAATCATAGGTGTTGTGTGTAAAGTTTGTTCCTTGAACCTTACTCTTTTATGTGATGTAAAAATGAAGTCCATACGTGCAAATATAAGAAAGTTATGCCTTTTTGTTCATCTGGTCCCAATTATCAAACTGCAAGCCATTTCACCATATGACCCAATGGCACTCCATACCTCAAATTGTGCGTGGATACTTCTGAAGCACTTTTCTCATTTTTTTTGTAATGGTAACACTATGAATAAACCACACCAATAGAAAGATCCGAAAACACTCTTTCAGCTGGTATATAGTTGAGGTATGGGCGGCCAAACATATCAACATGCCGCCTTTCTGAAAAGTAGTGAATATATCTGTGCTGAGGGTGTTTTGTGTGTGGTTTCCTGGTCGACTAAAGTCGCCCATGGGAACCAGCAGGGGGGTACTTTTTGTCGACAAAAGTCGCCCATGGGAAGGAAAGGGTTAACATGCATGGAACAGGAAAATGAATGCATCTTATAGCGCGAGCTGCTCAACCGATGCTATTGATCGACCAATCGGAACACATGTATTATTAGTTATCCCACGAGTGCGCGTGGAACACAGAATAATGTGGCGCGTTTGTGTCCCATATGCCATGTGGCCCAGGGCCGAGTGGAGTCTGGAACGCATTGTTCAACGAGCGCGAGTGGGATGACAAATGTATCTTCCAGCAAACTTGATGCAAAGTAAAGATGGAACACACACGCAGGAGCTTTTCAGTGGTTATCCTATTACACACGCCACAGTAGGAATAGCGCACGCATCTCAGGAGAGCATGATACATGCGGGGTGCTGTGGTCCAATGGTTACGGTGTTCGACTCGTGTGCCGTGGTACATGGGTTCGAATCCTGACCGTGGGAACATGGTGCTTGTGCTCTTGAGCAAGGCACTTTACCATTATTGCTTCGTCCTTCGGATGGGACGTAAAGCCTTAGGTCCAGTGTGTTGTGTAATGCACGTTAAAGAACCCAGTAACACTTATCGCTAAGAGAAGGGGTTCGCCCCGGTGTTTCTGGCAGTGGCTGCAATATGCGCCGCAGCACCTTGTAAACCCTTATAAGTTGTTACATAAGGGGTCTCATATTTGTCATAAACTTTATTAACCTTTCTTTAATAATAGACATATCTCCAGCGCCTTGAGTACCTATTAGTTGGTAGATACGTGCGCTATATAAAACTCCGATATTATTATTATTATGCTGTGGTATATGGGACATCTTCAAGCAAACTTGTATCCTTGATCCTAATTAGTCGATCCATGATATTATACCGTAACGCACGGTCCATCGCACACTTTGTATTGCACTATTCCAAGACGCGAGCGCCATTCCAGCTGCATGCGCTAAACCGCTTAAAGGTCCATGTAAACGGGGTCAGTTCCAACTTTACTGTGCGTCAAGTTAGCTTGGAAATAAATTCATTTTCGCGCTCGCGGAAAAGAAAATGTAGTGCGTCTGTGCACACGTCAGACGCACTGCATTATTCCGTGTTCCACTCGGGCTTGTGGGATAACTGATAATATCCAACTGTTGTTGCCATGGATTGACCAATCGGCATAGAGGATTCAAATATTCTTAGTAAAGACCTTATTTTCATGAGGTCACAATGACCATGTGATTATCTCATATTGAGGTCATGTTGAAAGGCAGCGCAGTATACGATTATTAATATACATGTATGCATTTAGTGCTCGGCCGTGGGTTACATGCCATGCAAAAATTAGGCCTATTGATACACAACTTAGGGGAAGTGAAGGAAAAAATTGAATGACCACATTGGGCACAAACGAGAACTTAACATAAGAAACCCTACAACGAAATCAAACTAACTTCAGTTACGGACAAGGATGTGCAAGTGTTAGCTGACATCCTTGCCCTTCTCTTTCTTCTCTTTGGACTCGTTGGCCCGTTCTTCGGCCCTAGCGGCAGCATCCCTTGCCTTCTTCCTGCTTCTCTTGGATTTCTCCCCGGGCCGGTGCTCCGTACCACCCTTCCCCTTGCCGGCCGTGCCCGTGCCATTCTCGGTCTTGCCCTGCGCGCCTTTATCCTTGTCCTCCAGACGCGACGTGTCGCTGGGTTTCCCATCCTTGGCCCCTGCCATCACTGCTTTGGCATCTGGGCTTTCTTGCGAGCCGTCAGCTTTGTCGTCCTCCTTCTCAGGGCCCTTGATCTCTTTCATCCCGGCCTTTCTCTGTTTAAAGGGGAGACACAACATTTGCAAACATCAAAAAACGAAATGATCATTTTATCACAAAATATCTTACTGGATTGTTAGGGAATGACAGTCTAAAGTATCTTGTCAAATCGTGGCTCCTGGTGTGCTGACAGTTTCAAGAAAACTTGTATTTTTCCAACGCTGGATGGCCGACCAGCGTTGGAGAATACTGACTTTTTTTCAAAAAGTGCTCCTAATTTTTCATAATTAGTTATTCCGTATTTTTTTTGCAAGTGATTACACAGCTGTGAAGGGGTACAAGCCTTCTAGACTGATTCTCTGACCTTACAATTCCCCAAAGTCTGTAACTTGCTCAGTTTCATCTAACGCAGGGTCAGGGAACCAGACTACAAAAACATGGTTGGTTTTCTTGGATTTTCCAGCATCTCCGGACCCAATACGTGAAGCAAGTCAGTTTAACAATATTTGCCATAACATACTTATCCTTCAAATCTATTTATTTCTGAAAATTGCAGCAAAAGCAAGTGTTGTACATTCCCTTTAAGCACACCAATGACCGATAACATACTAATGAAAAAGTTGCATCAGTGGTTAAGTTTTTCATATTACGTTGTCCATCACTGACATCATTTTTCAATCCCTGTGTCCTCAGTGCTGCACAACTGCTTGTGAAAAAAATTCACAAGGTTGCTCTTGAAATATTCTAGTCTAAAGGCAAATGCGAAACTTAATAATAAATATGACAGAGCTTCATGTCTAGTATACTACAGACACCACATAGTTTTCTCAATGAATACAAATATTGTAACATTTTTGTAGCTGAACTGTCGGATAGGTTTTGCATATCTATCCCTGGTTTTTATAAAACCAGACTTTTCAATTTCAATTGAAGACAAATTCTAAAGTTCGGTTACGCTTCATGCTTATGCCAACCACATATCTATCATACAGTTTTTGTGGCAAATGTTGCCTGCAACTAAAAACAGCAGAGGTTTTGCAGACTACAGAGGTATGCCAATCTACAATAAAGATATTGACTAGCATATCTAGTTAACTTTGCAATTGTATGTAGAGTGATTGGGAAAGAGGGATATTTTTGTCTTTAACTGAGAGAGGATCAAATACACTTTTAGTAACAAATACTCAGGCCACAAAAAAATAGTTCTGCTTCCAATTACATGCCTTTCAAAAATAGGGTCAGTGGGTCGGAATTTTATTTTTGGGCCAATTTTTTTTGTGCTGATTGAATGGGGTATTCACTTGCGAATTTCAGTCTGAACTATTTCCATTGCACTACGAAAGCTATACAAAAAAATGGCCACAAAAAGTGATTTAAACTTACCTCTATTTATTGTCAACATATTGACGGTCGATTATTCTTAAAAATAATGGAAAATTCAGGTCGTGCACACCATAATTTTGCACAACGCTAATCAAGGTGGGAAACTAGGCCAACACTGTCCGTACATCGCGCGGTGTGGCAGTGGTTGTGGCAGTGGTTTTTAAACAACAGGTCACATTGGTGTCCTATGAGTGTGCCGAGGACTAAAAGTTTCATGGGGTAAACAATCTGGTGGATATAATACCTGCAAGCTTGGGATGTGACCGAGGTCTCTCTTCATAGCGTATGCATCCTCCCCATCAGCATAGTACTTGGGCTCAATTTCGCTGATTCTGAAAATTTGGTGCCAAAAGTGTCAACAGCCGTCAGCATTTTGTAGTAATTCATTTTGTGAAGCATTTTATTATATTTAATTCACATTAACTCTTTCGCTATGGCGAGCCGCTGACATCGGCGCACAAAAACTGTACATGTCGTACGGCAAGCCGCTGGCAGTGGCTCGGTGACGTCGCTGTAAATAAACAGGGTATCCCCATGATGTGTGCCTTATTGACATTTATATCGTATAACCTCTGACCCTAGTTTGAGCCGCTGCCAACAGCTCTCCGTCTGGCCGGGGTCTGCTGCAGGTTATTTTGAGCAGGTTGTTTACAGAGAGACATTTAAAGATGGTGGCGTCCACATCGACACACGGCGGAATTTCCAGCGATTTATAACGTACAAAGTCGGAAATTAAATTCAGTAGCGAAAGAGTTAAACCTCCAAAATCAACCAGGCATTTTTGAAACTTTTGGGGGAAGCTGTATGCCTGTTAACCAGTTCGCACCAGAGGACATGTATACCCGCAAAAGTTTTCTGAAAGTCAGATCAGATGACTGATTAACCCGCAACGAGTGTGGCTGCAAATATCAGGGTGTGCTAACCGCAGAGGGCGGCCTCGACCCATCTAGCATCGAGCTTCATGAAAAACAAATCCTGTTTCTGGTTCTGATCATGCCAAAATAATCCCAGCGCGAACTGGTTAAGTGCCTGTTGATTTTAGAGGATGTTTTGTGTCAAATTGTTCGGCTATAACTTGTGTTGTTTACAATCTACACAAATGTAGGCATAGCTTATACTGGGCATCATCATTACTGCTTCTGGACATCATTGGCACTGCCTCATAGTTGATTATTAAGGGAATAAATGTGTGCTCCGGAGGTTTTTATCACTCTGTTTAAGACCGCTTAGAGTCTGGGTGCTGATAATTACCCGAGCCGGAGGCGAGGGTAATTATCAGCACCCAGACTCTAAGCGGTCTTAAACAGAGTGATAAATACCGACCGAGCCCATATTTATTCCCATTCATAAATACCTTTTCGGTAAAAAAAATCATATAATTCGTTCAAAAAATCCCGATTTTGTTCAACAAGTTAACTTCATGCTTTTTGAAACATTCCTCTAGCAAAATAATGGAGTGTTCAGCTGGCGAGTAAGATGTAAACAACCCTTTTATGGAGATTGACGCGCGCGTAGCATGTTCTGCGCGATGTCGCGCAGAACGCACCTGGGGCGTTGCGTTTTGAACTTAGAACTATAAAATTCTGACTCGCTGGTAGTGTTGCGCATGCCTACGTGAGGATTGTGAACGTTCAACCAATGAAACGGTAAGAGGCACTGGATTTTTAGGAGTCCACATTTTATTGTGACACTGGAAAAGTGTTTAAGACCAGCTAGCCATGTCTTTATCATCCGTTTAAGACCGGCCACATGACAGGCTCTCGACCAATAGGAATAGCTAAACTGCCTGAGGTATTTATGAATGGAGGATTTTGAAGGATTGATGAGGCAGTGGTCTCCCCTACACTGAACAAGTTCCAGAAATAACAGATTATTTTTGGAGGATCGAGGCTGTATCAAATTTTACACAGAAGCAGTTGGAGGATTTAAAGGAATGACGATGCATCCTAGCAAAAAAACCTTTGGGGTAAGTTTATTAAGTGAGGGAATTTCAAGGCACTGCTACATCAACAAGAACTCTGGCTACACTGAAAAATCATGTGAATTACAGGAAAAAGACAGTTTTATACTTACGAGAATTTAAGCGTAGTCTGGTACAACTGCAGTGCAGCTCGGTTGCTGAAAACAAAAGAGAAACAGATAATTCAATAACCCTCTCATGTCTGTCAAAATCCATCAAGTTTAGAGGATTCTGAAGAAGTTCTATTCTATTCTTTTACATGGGGCTTGTTGCCGCTCAAAGTTACTCCTGGACAGTAGTGGATTTTGGAGGAATTAGGATGATTCCAGAAAATCCCAGAGTAATGGCTGAAGTTTAGTTCTAGTTATTGTTCTGAATAATCATCATGGGAGAAATTGTAGGTTTTTGGGAAAGGGGGGGGGGGGGGGGATCTTCCCAGACACAAGACCAAGGCCTCTCAAAGGTGTTGACTACAAACAAGAAAAAACAGAGAAAGAAAGCATTCATTGTGATGGAAGGTATTGACTCACATTTGGTTTGGATTGTGAAACATTGAATGTAGGGAGGAAGCAGGAGTCAAGTAGAGACTTTACTCAAAGAGAGGCAGTGCGAGCCCAAAAAAAAAAACCACCAAAAAAACAAACAAACAAACAAGAGGAATATTTTACAGTACTAGCCTTAGGAACTATGACAGCCAAAGGACGGTGTTGTCAGATGATATTCCGAGTGCTTTTTTCCAACTTTCACTCGGGAGGTAACACACTGAGTATACAGTGTTTAGACGTCGGTGAAGGGCAAAACCTAATTTGATTTATATCACCCAGACGCAAAATTCCATCTTATGCGGTACCCGCTGCTATGTACATCAGATTCGAACCAGCCAACCGATCCCGTTAGCTCGGTGGTCGAGTGGTAAGACATCTGCACTAGAAAGCAGGAGGTCGTGGGTTCGAGTCCCACCCGAGTGCTTTTTTCCAACTTTCACTCGGGAGGAAACACACTGAGTATACAGTGTTTAAACGTCGGTGAAGGGCAAAACCTAATTTGATTTGACAGATGATATCAGCTATTGTTGGAAATAGCTTATTTAATTCCGACAATAGCTGGCACTATGCATCCGCCATTACTGGGCCACTACTGACTGTGAAGTGATCGGATTGATCTCAATAAGTACACTGACCTCATCCGGACGTGGAGGGACACATATTTAGCATTGAAGCATTCCACCATGGCGCGTGAGGCTTGATCCATTAATTTCTGGGCGAGGCCGAGACGTCGATGTGATCGCTTCACTGCCTACAGAATTATAACAAAATGACAACCACAGGGTTAAATTAGAATATGTTAAATTCTGATCTTCATCATTACCCTAACAGATTGGCTTTATCTTGACTTTGGCATGAAGTACATGTATGAATCTGACCTTAACCCTAACAATCCCCATCCAGTCAAACTCCAACACCAGGGTTTGTTGGAATCTGTTGGAGTGAGTACTGCACTAGTAAACTGATCATGCTTTAAATGGAGTCAGGCATACCACCATTATTTGAGTCCAACAGTTTGGGTGTAGAGTTTGCCATATGGTGTTGGAATTTTTCAAGAGTGAGGAAGGTTCCTAGTAAATCACTCAAAGGGGTCAGGCTTAATAATGCTCACCAATGACGTAATGTGACCATGAGGCAACTCATCTGGGTCTTCTTCCCTGCGAGAAAAAAAATATCAAGACCAAAATGTTCCATTCAAAGTGAAAGACAAGACTGTGTTTTACATGTAATTACTTGGCAAAGGGTTGATACATTGTAATATTACACATGTCTATGGGATGAGGATTCTGATGTTTACATCTAGTGTTATTGTTATCCACAAGAAACTGACTCGACTTGAACACTGTCGTCAGCTTGATCCATGGCATGGTAAAGATTTGCCAATCAGTATTCTTTATTGTAAAGACGGCAACAGAATTCAAGAGAGCATTAGGCCAAAAAAAATAATAGTTCTGCTTCCAGTTTCCCTACCTACATGTACCCTATTCTGACAGCCCCTACCCTAATTTGGAAAGATTTCCATATACATGTACGAAGTTCACTCAACACCCTGTGTACAAACCCTATGAGATTGGACTCATAGGTTTTTCTAAGAAAATGCTTGTATTTTCTCACTGCTCAAATTGACTTTGATGACATGAAATTGCTATCCGGGGGCTTGTTAATCAATACAGAGGAAAATTAGTGAACTTCTTATATGGAAATCTTTCCCCTAATTTTTTTATTGGAAAAATGAGAAAAAAAAACACCTAAAACCATCACTTTACACCTTTTACCCTTGACTACACGCAGATGCCTCCATATGGTTGTACACAAACAAATTGGCAAAAAAAAAAAAAAATCCCCTACCTACCTACCCTATTTTCGAATGCCATGTTATCGGAAGCAGAACTAATTTTTTTTGGCCTTACCATCGACATTATCCACATGTACTTACATCTTAGCAAGGACATATCCAACAATCTTGCCATTCTCATCCTCAGCAACATAAGATAACTGAGGCCAGGACAGGCCATGGTAGAAGTAATATTTCATCTGATAGTTCTCGGGAAGACACAGCAGATTACAGTGCTGCATGTTCAGCAGGTCCTCGGGCTGACAATGAAAAAAACCAATCCTGTTATTTTAACACAGAGCTGTGATGTGCGCGATGTCAACATAGAAACTGTGATGTATTTCGTCTATCAAAGGGCATGTCCAAAAGCCATAGAGTGCTGACCCCCAAATTTGAAGGCTCTCAGAAGGCTGACGGAGAGAAGCCTTCTGATTTCAGAAGTAAGTGGCAAGTACATAAAAAAACCTTGCTCTCGCGTTGCCCTGCATTTCTATAGTTACTCCTAGCTGGAGTTACCCAGCCCTAAATTTTATCATTCGGTTGTCATCTAGGGCTGGAGATAATTTTTCACGTAACCCAGCAGCGTAGGCAGGTCCCAAAAAAAATTGCGATATATGAGGTTTACCACTCGCATCACAGCTGCGGTACTGGAACCGCAACCGATAGTGCATAAAACAGTCATCGGGTGTTGCGCTTCCGCGTGACGTCATGCGCCAACAGCCAGCGCAGCCAGCAAAAACGACTAGTATCAGCGCGCTGTGCATGGTAATCGGCCGCCATTCATTGTACACAATTTTGTTTGTGCACAAACCAATTGCGGTCCTGGCCATGCCTGCAAGGTTGTCAGGTTAGCGGTTATTCCTCCTTTTTTTCACTGCAATTGTAGGCTGAATCTTCATCGTGGATCGTTTTTTACTTCAAGGACCTGTGTAATGGTTATTCCAGGCAAGTTTGGGGTGAGTTACAGTTGCAATTAGTGTGTAACGGGGACAAAATTGAACATTTTTTTTGGGACCTGCCTACGCTGCTGGGTTACGTGAAAAATTATCTCCAGCCCTAGATGACAACCCAATGATAAAATTTAGGGCTGGGTAACTCCAGCTAAGTTACTCCCATGGAAGTGTGGCCTATAAAGTACGGAGGTAGTCCAGTACATTGGCCACATTTATGGGGCTACGTGTGTCCTATCCAGTCTTACTAATGGAGATCAATGGTCATCTTTAACTCAAATTTTAAACGCAGTGGCTATCGTTACGGCAGCCGTAACGCATTTCCCATTTTCTATCGTTACGGTAGACTGCAACTTTTATAAAAACATGAGAAGAAAATACAAAATTAGAAGGAAAAAAGTGAATCTGAACGTTATGAAATTCGGACTTTATTTCCCTTTTAAAAAAAATCCTCCAAAGCCTCAGGTTTGAAAAGGAAAACAATTCGAGTGCAAAACTGAGATGCGAACCCGCAACCTCGCGGTGCAAAATCCTACCCTCTATCGACTGAGCTGTCGCACTGCTCGCTAAAACGTGAGGAAAAAAAGGAGCAACTATAGAATGCAGGGCCACGCCGGAGCAAGGTTTTTTATTCTGCTTGGAGGCGTGGATCGAGGTCGGCGATGTGAGGATTGGAGTAATAGGTTGACAATATAATAATATGCAAACCTGCAAAAAGTGCTAAGTACAGCGAATGCACTTGTCTTCTATTCTTCTCATGAAGGATCGGAAGGGAGGGCGCGCTTGTAAATGTGTCGGGGCGCGGAGGCGAAGAGGCGCGGAGTCGTGGAGTCGCGGAGTCGCGGAGACACGGGGCACTGGAGTCGCGGAGGCGCGGAGTCGCAGAGACACGCGCTGATAGAGGGCGCAATTCTCGGCGGTATTTTTTTTGAGAACGAAGCATCCATATCCATTTTAAATGGGCTCGCAAAGGAAGGGAGGAGGGCGACGGGGCACTGGAGTCGCGGAGGCGCGGAGTCGTGGAGTCGCGGAGGCGCGGAGTCGTGGAGCCGCGGGGCACTGGAGTCGCGGAGGCGCGGAGTCGCAGAGACACGGGCAGATAGAGGGCGCAATTCTCGGCGGTATTTTTTTGAGAACGAAGCATCCATATCCATTTTAAATGGGCTCGCAAATTAGGAAGGGAGGAGGGCGACGGGGCACTGGAGTCGCGGAGGCGTGGAGTCATGGAGGCGCGGAGTCGTGGAGACGCGGGGCACTGGAGTCGCGGAGGCGCGGAGTCGCAGAGACGCGCACCGATAGAGGGCGCAATTCTCGGAGATATCGACTGCGGCTCCACGCCTCCACGATTTTCGGAGGTAGGTCGACTGCGGCTCCACAATCCCGGGACATACCGTTATTTCGTTTTACCGTTTTGGATTTCCTCAAAAACAAAAACAGTAAACGCACCGTTGACCGTTTTTTTTGTTTTACAGTTTTGTAAAACAGTCAAACGGTATTAGGTCACAAAAAACAGTGACGTTTTTGTTGTTTTTCTTGATTGTTGAAAGCGATAAACGGTTAGTTGCTTCATTTCAGAGTGTTGTTTTACAAGAACATGACAATGAAAAACGGTCAATAGTCCTGTCGACCATTTTTTGATTTAGGTTCGGCAATTAAGCAATGCACCTAGGAATGTTAATGCGTCCTCATGGGATCGAGTCATTGCCTGGGACCCAAATTACCCTCCTCACATTTCGTTCTCACGACATAGTTTTCGAACTGGCTATTGAAGAGCCGCGCCGAACTCCAATTTCCTTCAAATATCTGTAACTTCTTCAAACGTATTACCATCCTGTATCCATTGTAAAAAGTAATGTCCCCCCTTGAAGTTTTCCAGCGCCATTTTTGCTTGCAACTCTTAAACCCCACCAACTGAATCACGTGAGAAGGGGGTCAGGGTCACGCCAGGAATCACACCACGCATTATGCCGAGGTAACACTTTTTCATGTAAAGCATGGTCCCCCTCCAGCCCCCTTGCCCAGCACCACAAAATGCACCACAGACTGCTCACTATGACCATGATGACACTGAAATAAAAATAAAACAGTCTGTATTCAATACTGACCGTTTTGCTGTTTTTCAAAGTTATTTGTGTAAAACTGTAACACAAAAATCATTGATCGTTATGCTGTAATGAATTTTATTAAACTTATAAAACAGAGAAACCGTATTTATCTTAATAGGGCCCTACCGTGGCAGTTGGTATTTTGCGGAACTCGCAGAACGTGCAGAACTCTGCGGAACTCTGCAAAATTGTTAATAAAACACTAAATTAAGATGAAATACTGGCTTTCAAAGTACAGCAAGGGCCAAATCTCATTAAAAAGTCCCAAAATCGCCATAATCTGTCCTTAAATGAATTGAAAATAAAAGATTTCCCACCTGTTTGTGCCGTCGTATAATAATTGTGTGCAGTATTTGCAGAACAGTGCAGAACACATGCTGTACAGGGATACATGCCGTTTACAAACCAAGGGTGCAGCTTTGACTCAGTGCTCTGTGAAGCACGTGTTTTAAACAGTTGATAGGGGGATAATGTACCGCTGCAGAACGAATTCTGCCGAAGTAACATTATGGAATGATCGTAATGTTTTATTTGCAATGTCGACAAGTGTCTTATATCCTCCACATGTTCATGGGAAGGCCCTCTGTATTTAATAGTTCCATGTTTTACCCAGGCAACGCGATCAATGGGTGCGGGCCTCCAAGAGTTTCGCGTTTGACACAGGCAGAATCAAAATTAAAAATCATCACAATGTTTTAATTTTAATCTGGATAAGTGTATTATATTCTCAACAACTCCTCTGATTTTTTTCTTTCGGAAATTCACCCGGGAAGACCTTTTAAAATGAGAGTTCCGCGTTTTACCCACCTAGGTTTTTTGTGCAAATAGGCCCAATTGCACGGTATATGCAGTATACGCGATACTGGCTCCGATGCCGTAGGAGGGGGCATCTTTAGCGCTGCAGAACCAACATTAAAAATCGTCACAATGTTTTAATTTTAATCTGAATAAATGTATTATATTCTCAACAACTCCTCTGAATTTTTCTTTCAGAAATTCACCCGGGAAGACCTTTTAAAATGAGAGTTCCGCGTTTTACCCACCTCGGTTTTTTGTGCAAATAGGCCTATGCACGGTATGTGCAGTATACGCGTACTGGCTCCGATGCCGTAGGAGGGGGCATCTTTAGCGCTGCAGAACCAACATTACAAATCGTCACAATCTTTTAAATTTAATCTGGATGAATGTATTATATTCTCAACAACTCCTGTGATTTTTTTCTTTCGGAAATTCACCCGGGAAGACCTTTTAAAATGAGAGTTCCGCGTTTTACCCACCTAGGTTTTTTGTGTCCAAACAGGCCTATTGCACGGTATATGCAGTATACGCGTACTGGCTCCGATGCCGTAGGAGGGGGCATCTTTAGCGCTGCAGAACCAACATTAAAAATCGTCACAATCTTTTAATTTTAATCTGGATAAATGTATTATATTCTCAACAACTCCCCTGATTTTTTTCTTTCCGAAATTCACCCGGGAAGATCTTTTAAAATGAGAGTTCCGCGTTTTACCCACCTAGGTTTTTTGTGCAAATAGGCCTATGCACAGTATGTGCAGTATACGCGTACTGGCTCCGATGCCGTAGGAGGGGGTATCTTTAGCGCTGCAGAACCAACATTAAAAATCGTCACAATGTTTTAATTTTAATATGGATAAATGTATTATATTCTCAACAACTCCTGTGATTTTTTTCTTTCCGAAATTCACCCGGGAAGACCTTTTAAAATGAGAGTTCCGCGTTTTACCCACCTAGGATTTTTGTGCAAATAGGCCCAATTGCACGGTATATGCAGTATACGCGATACTGGCTCCGATGCCGTAGGAGGGGGCATCTTTAGCGCTGCAGAACCAACATTAAAAATCGTCACAATGTTTTAATTTTAATCTGAATAAATGTATTATATTCTCAACAACTCCTCTGAATTTGTTCTTTCAGAAATTCACCCGGGAAGACCTTTTAAAATGAGAGTTCCGCGTTTTACCCACCTAGGTTTTTTTGTCCAAGTAGGCCTATGCACGTTATGTGCAGTGTACACGTACTGGCTCCGGTGCCGTAGGAGGGGGCATGTTTATCGCTGCAGAACCAACATTAAAAATCGTCACAATCTTTTAATTTTAATCTGGATAAATGTATTATATTCTCAACAACTCCTGTGATTTTTTTCTTTCCGAAATTCACCCGGGAAGACCTTTGAAAATGAGAGTTCCGCGTTTTACCCACCTAGGTTTTTTTGTCCAAGTAGGCCTATGCACGTTATGTGCAGTGTACACGTACTGGCTCCGGTGCCGTAGGAGGGGGCATCTTTAGCGCTGCAGAACCAACATTAAAAATCGTCACAATCTTTTAATTTTAATCTGGATAAATGTATTATATTCTCAACAACTCCTCTGATTTTTTTCTTTCGGAAATTCACCCGGGAAGACCTTTTAAAATGAGAGTTCCGCGTTTTACCCACCTAGGTTTTTTTGTCCAAGTAGGCCTATGCACGTTATGTGCAGTGTACACGTACTGGCTCCGATGCCGTAGGAGGGGGCATCTTTAGCGCTGCAGAACCAACATTAAAAATCGTCACAATCTTTTAATTTTAATCTATATAAATGTATTATATTCTCAACAACTCCTGTGATTTTTTCTTTCCGAAATTCACCCGGGAAGACCTTTTAAAATGAGAGTTCCGCGTTTTACCCACCTAGGTTTTTTTGTCCAAATAGGCCTATTGCACGGTATGTGCAGTATACGCGTACTGGCTCCGATACAGTAGGAGGGGGCACCTTTAGCGCTGCAGAACCAACATTAAAAATCGTCACAATCTTTTAATTTTAATCTGGATGAATGTATTATATTCTCAACAACTCCTGTGATTTTTTTCTTTCGGAAATACACCCGGGAAGACCTTTTAAAATGAGAGTTCCGCGTTTTACCCACCTAGGTTTTTTGTGTCCAAACAGGCCTATTGCACGGTATATGCAGTATACGCGTACTGGCTCCGATGCCGTAGGAGGGGGCATATTTATCGCTGCAGAACCAACATTAAAAATCGTCACAATGTTCTAATTTTAATCTGGATAAATGTATTATATTCTCAACAACTCCTGTGATTTTTTTCTTTCCGAAATTCACCCGGGAAGACCTTTTAAAATGAGAGTTCCGCGTTTTACCCACCTAGGTTTTTTTGTCCAAATAGGCCTGTTGCACGGTATGTGCAGTATACGCGTACTGGCTCCGATGCCGTAGGAGGGGGCATATTTAGCGCTGCAGAACCAACATTAAAAATCGTCACAATATTTTAATTTTAATCTGGATAAGTGTATTATATTCTCAACAACTCCTGTGGTTTTTTTCTTTCCGAAATTCACCCGGGAAGACCTTTTAAAATGAGAGTTCCGCGTTTTACCCACCTAGGTTTTTTTGTCCAAGTAGGCCTATGCACGTTATGTGCAGTGCACACGTACTGGCTCCGGTGCCGTAGGAGGGGGCATCTTTATCGCTGCAGAACCAACATTAAAAATCGTCACAATCTTTTAATTTTAATCTGGATAAGTGTATTATATTCTCAACAACTCCTCTGATTTTTTTCTTTCGGAAATTCACCCGGGAAGACCTTTTAAAATGAGAGTTCCGCGTTTTACCCACCTAGGTTTTTTTGTCCAAACAGGCCTATTGCACGGTATATGCAGTATACGCGTACTGGCTCCGATGCCGTAGGAGGGGGCATATTTATCGCTGCAGAACCAACATTAAAAATCGTCACAATGTTCTAATTTTAATCTGGATAAATGTATTATATTCTCAACAACTCCTGTGATTTTTTCTTTCCGAAATTCACCCGGGAAGACCTTTTAAAATGAGAGTTCCGCGTTTTACCCACCTAGGTTTTTTTTGTCCAAATAGGCCTGTTGCACGGTATGTGCAGTATACGCGTACTGGCTCCGATGCCGTAGGAGGGGGCATCTTTAGCGCTGCAGAACCAACATTAAAAATCGTCACAATCTTTTAATTTTAATATGGATAAATGTATTATATTCTCAACAACTCCTGTGATTTTTTTCATTCAGAAATTCACCCGGGAAGACCTTTTAAAATGAGAGTTCCGCGTTTTACCCACCTAGGATTTTTGTGCAAATAGGCCCAATTGCACGGTATATGCAGTATACGCGATACTGGCTCCGATGCCGTAGGAGGGGGCATCTTTAGCGCTGCAGAACCAACATTAAAAATCGTCACAATGTTTTAATTTTAATCTGAATAAATGTATTATATTCTCAACAACTCCTCTGAATTTGTTCTTTCAGAAATTCACCCGGGAAGACCTTTTAAAATGAGAGTTCCGCGTTTTACCCACCTAGGTTTTTTTGTCCAAGTAGGCCTATGCACGTTATGTGCAGTGTACACGTACTGGCTCCGGTGCCGTAGGAGGGGGCATCTTTAGCGCTGCAGAACCAACATTAAAAATCGTCACAATCTTTTAATTTTAATCTGGATAAATGTATTATATTCTCAACAACTCCTCTGATTTTTTTCTTTCGGAAATTCACCCGGGAAAACCTTTTAAAATGAGAGTTCCGCGTTTTACCCACCTAGGTTTTTTTGTCCAAGTAGGCCTATGCACGTTATGTGCAGTGTACACGTACTGGCTCCGATGCCGTAGGAGGGGGCATCTTTAGCGCTGCAGAACCAACATTAAAAATCGTCACAATCTTTTAATTTTAATCTAGATAAATGTATTATATTCTCAACAACTCCTGTGATTTTTTCTTTCCGAAATTCACCCGGGAAGACCTTTTAAAATGAGAGTTCCGCGTTTTACCCACCTAGGTTTTTTTGTCCAAATAGGCCTATTGCACGGTATGTGCAGTATACGCGTACTGGCTCCGATGCCGTAGGAGGGGGCATATTTAGCGCTGCAGAACCAACATTAAAAATCGTCACAATATTTTAATTTTAATCTGGGTAAGTGTATTATATTCTCAACAACTCCTGTGATTTTTTTCTTTCCGAAATTCACCCGGGAAGACCTTTTAAAATGAGAGTTCCGCGTTTTACCCACCTAGGTTTTTTTGTCCAAGTAGGCCTATGCACGTTATGTGCAGTGTACACGTACTGGCTCCGATGCCGTAGGAGGGGGCATCTTTAGCGCTGCAGAACCAACATTAAAAATCGTCACAATCTTTTAATTTTAATCTAGATAAATGTATTATATTCTCAACAACTCCTGTGATTTTTTCTTTCCGAAATTCACCCGGGAAGACCTTTTAAAATGAGAGTTCCGCGTTTTACCCACCTAGGTTTTTTTGTCCAAATAGGCCTATTGCACGGTATGTGCAGTATACGCGTACTGGCTCCGATACAGTAGGAGGGGGCATCTTTAGCGCTGCAGAACCAACATTAAAAATCGTCACAATCTTTTAATTTTAATCTGGATGAATGTATTATATTCTCAACAACTCCTGTGATTTTTTTCTTTCGGAAATTCACCCGGGAAGACCTTTTAAAATGAGAGTTCCGCGTTTTACCCACCTAGGTTTTTTGTGTCCAAACAGGCCTATTGCACGGTATATGCAGTATACGCGTACTGGCTCCGATGCCGTAGGAGGGGGCATATTTATCGCTGCAGAACCAACATTAAAAATCGTCACAATGTTCTAATTTTAATCTGGATAAATGTATTATATTCTCAACAACTCCTGTGATTTTTTTCTTTCCGAAATTCACCCGGGAAGACCTTTTAAAATGAGAGTTCCGCGTTTTACCCACCTAGGTTTTTTTGTCCAAATAGGCCTGTTGCACGGTATGTGCAGTATACGCGTACTGGCTCCGATGCCGTAGGAGGGGGCATATTTAGCGCTGCAGAACCAACATTAAAAATCGTCACAATATTTTAATTTTAATCTGGATAAGTGTATTATATTCTCAACAACTCCTGTGGTTTTTTTCTTTCCGAAATTCACCCGGGAAGACCTTTTAAAATGAGAGTTCCGCGTTTTACCCACCTAGGTTTTTTTGTCCAAGTAGGCCTATGCACGTTATGTGCAGTGTACACGTACTGGCTCCGGTGCCGTAGGAGGGGGCATGTTTATCGCTGCAGAACCAACATTAAAAATCGTCACAATCTTTTAATTTTAATCTGGATAAATGTATTATATTCTCAACAACTCCTGTGATTTTTTTCTTTCCGAAATTCACCCGGGAAGACCTTTTAAAATGAGAGTTCCGCGTTTTACCCACCTAGGATTTTTGTGCAAATAGGCCCAATTGCACGGTATATGCAGTATACGCGATACTGGCTCCGATACAGTAGGAGGGGGCATCTTTAGCGCTGCAGAACCAACATTAAAAATCGTCACAATCTTTTAATTTTAATCTGGATGAATGTATTATATTCTCAACAACTCCTGTGATTTTTTTCTTTCGGAAATTCACCCGGGAAGACCTTTTAAAATGAGAGTTCCGCGTTTTACCCACCTAGGTTTTTTGTGTCCAAACAGGCCTATTGCACGGTATATGCAGTATACGCGTACTGGCTCCGATGCCGTAGGAGGGGGCATATTTATCGCTGCAGAACCAACATTAAAAATCGTCACAATGTTCTAATTTTAATCTGGATAAATGTATTATATTCTCAACAACTCCTGTGATTTTTTCTTTCCGAAATTCACCCGGGAAGACCTTTTAAAATGAGAGTTCCGCGTTTTACCCACCTAGGTTTTTTTGTCCAAATAGGCCTGTTGCACGGTATGTGCAGTATACGCGTACTGGCTCCGATGCCGTAGGAGGGGGCATATTTAGCGCTGCAGAACCAACATTAAAAATCGTCACAATATTTTAATTTTAATCTGGATAAGTGTATTATATTCTCAACAACTCCTGTGGTTTTTTTCTTTCCGAAATTCACCCGGGAAGACCTTTTAAAATGAGAGTTCCGCGTTTTACCCACCTAGGTTTTTTTGTCCAAGTAGGCCTATGCACGTTATGTGCAGTGTACACGTACTGGCTCCGGTGCCGTAGGAGGGGCATGTTTATCGCTGCAGAACCAACATTAAAAATCGTCACAATCTTTTAATTTTAATCTGGATAAATGTATTATATTCTCAACAACTCCTGTGATTTTTTTCTTTCCGAAATTCACCCGGGAAGACCTTTTAAAATGAGAGTTCCGCGTTTTACCCACCTAGGTTTTTGTGCAAATAGGCCTATTGCACGGTATATGCAGTATACGCGATACTGGCTCCGATGCCGTAGGAGGGGGCATCTTTAGCGCTGCAGAACCAACATTAAAAATCGTCACAATGTTTTAATTTTAATCTGGATAAATGTATTATATTCTCAACAACTCCTCTGATTTTTTCTTTCCGAAATTCACCCGGGAAGACCTTTTAAAATGAGAGTTCCGCGTTTTACCCACCTAGGTTTTTTGTCCAAGTAGGCCTATGCACGTTATGTGCAGTGTACACGTACTGGCTCCGGTGCCGTAGGAGGGGCATGTTTATCGCTGCAGAACCAACATTAAAAATCGTCACAATCTTTTAATTTTAATCTGGATAAATGTATTATATTCTCAACAACTCCTGTGATTTTTTTCTTTCCGAAATTCACCCGGGAAGACCTTTTAAAATGAGAGTTCCGCGTTTTACCCACCTAGGTTTTTTTGTCCAAATAGGCCTATGCACGTTATGTGCAGTATACACGTACTGGCTCCGATGCCGTAGGAGGGGCATCTTTAGCGCTGCAGAACCAACATTAAAAATCGTCACAATATTTTAATTTTAATCTGGATAAGTGTATTATATTCTCAACAACTCCTGTGATTTTTTTCTTTCGGAAATTCACCCGGGAAGACCTTTTAAAATGAGAGTTCCGCGTTTTACCCACCTAGGTTTTTTGTGCAAATTTGCCTATTGCACGGTATGTGCAGTAAACACGTACTGGCTCCGATGCCGTAGGAGGGGGCATCTTTAGCGCTGCAGAACCAACATTAAAAATCGTCACAATATTTTAATTTTAATCTGGATTAATGTATTATATTCTCAACAACTCCTGTGATTTTTTTCTTTCCGAAATTCACCCGGGAAGACCTTTTAAAATGAGAGTTCCGCGTTTTACCCACCTAGGTTTTTTGTGCAAATTTGCCTATTGCACGGTATGTGCAGTAAACACGTACTGGCTCCGATGCCGTAGGAGGGGGCATCTTTATCGCTGCAGAACCAACATTAAAAATCGTCACAATGTTTTAATTTTAATCTGGATTAATGTATTATATTCTCAACAACTCCTCTGATTTTTTTCTTCCGGAAATTCACCCGGGAAGACCTTTTAAAATGAGAGTTCCGCGTTTTACCCACCTACGTTTTTGTGTGTAAATAGGCCTGTTGCACGGTATGTGCAGTATACGCGTACTGGCTCCGATGCCGTAGGAGGGGGCATATTTATCGCTGCAGAACCAACATTAAAAATCGTCACAATGTTTTGCTTTTTATCTGGATAAGTGTATTATATTCTCAACAACTCCTCTGATTTTTTCTTTCGGAAATTCACCCGGGAAGACCTTTGAAGATGAGAGTTCCGCGTTTTACCCACCCAGGTTTTTTTTGTGCAAATAGGCCTGTTGCACGGTATGCGCAGTATACGCGTACTGGCTCCGATGCTGTAGGAGGGGGCATCTTTCATTTTCGTTCATTTTCCCGAGGCGAAAATAGAATGTCCATGGATCACCTGTAAAATAGCTGTTTACTATGTGTGTAAATATGTTAATTCTAAATTCATAAATTTGATTTTTAGCCAATATCTCGGTCAATATTGCAGCTAATGTTGACAGAAGGGTTTTTGATAAGCAGTAATGATCAAAGTTTATTTTATGCCATCATGTTCAAAATAAACTGTAATTTTGGCTGAAATTGAATATAATATTGGCTGAAAATCAAATTTTTGATAAACCGGCAATTTAGAATTTACATATTTTCATGCCAAAGACACACATGGTTACTTCGTGAATGGTCTTCTTATGATATCTGACCCTCAAAACACGGGTTTAGACACCTTACTTGTGTAGTTAAGTGCAATATTGGCCGAGATATTGGCTAAAAATCAAATATCTGATAAACCAACACTTTATAATTGACATATTTTCATGCCAAAGACACACATTATTACTTCGTGAATGGTCTTCTAATGATACTTGACCCTCAAAACATGGGTTTAGACATGTGCTATGTTTGCCGAGATATGCCAAAAACATGACTTTCCGGTATTAGCGGCTCTAATTTGCATTTTCCTATGCCACAGACATATGTGGTCACTTCCAGAATAGTTTTATTGTGATCTCTGACCTTGAAAACATGGGTTTAGACACCTAGTTCGTTCAGTTATCTGCAATATTGGCTGAGATATAATTAAAATAGATTTTTCGGTAATGGCGGCACTAATTTGCATTAAAACAATACGTGGGACATTTTTTTATTTTTTTTAACTTAGCAAATCGTTTTCTACGCATTTTTTCTGATCTAGAAACGTTGATTAAAAATTGATTTCTGAGGGTGCACGATACCCCCCTTTTCCGACTAAACTAATGTCTACATTTTCAACATTGATTTTCTGAGGACCCCCCCCCCCCCAAAAAAAAAACCCGACCTCAATTCGCCCCTGCGGGCATGTACATAAAATTATCGGTTTCGTACCGTTGTGAGTGACGTGTTTACCGCTGTAGAAGTAACCTTTACAGCGATCGCAAAGTTTTGTAACTGTACACTAATGTTGATAATTGTCTCATATTTGTCAGTATCATAATTATCTATGTCTATTTTCAGCGCGTCACCGCGTATTTTTAATGGGCGCAGCCCTAGAAAAATCTGTAGACTGATGCAGCCCAACATGTACATTAGTGCAAAGGTCATCGCTACTTTGTCAGTTTCCGACCTGACTTTTCCGCAAAAGATTCGAATAGAAAAAGCGCCTTTTTTTTGGAGGGTTACAGACGCCCAAAATATCACAAACAACGTCGACAGCTGCTTATCTGCAGCCAATGTGCTCACAACGTCAGGGGGCAACTCGCATATTCTTGTGGAAATGTATGTTCTTCTTTTTATCGCACCCATTATGACAAGTCGCTAAGCAAACAAATGCTAACCTTCATGCCGTTTGGGGGTTTCAGCTGCATTTTCATTATTAAAACGCTAATGTCAGATCTCTCTCTAACGTTTATATTAAGTGTTTTACCTGAAAGACAAAATCGCTCACTTTTAGGATTAATTGAAGGGGACCTGAAATTACGATTCTAGTCAACTGTCTTTACTTTCTTGGGGTCATTTTGCACGCTGTAGCAATACATCGTTTGCTACTTTTGTGGTGTGCATGTCATTTCATGCGGGTATAAGCTTCGCACTGTTATCTTAAACAGACCATGGACGTACATTTAGCTCCATATTGGACAGACTAAGGAGTGACTGTGCAGGGTCAAACCTGACAATAAAGCGCGTAATCGGACTTGTGTAACTTAATTATTAAGCTTGTCAGTTTGGAATAGTTGGATGACCATAAAACGGGGACAGAATGTCTGTGGCACTGCCTATAATTGGTCATTAAAGACAATGGAAAGAACGGTTTACATGCAGGAACTCATGTCAACCTGGGGGTGATTTATAACCCAGCTTGTTACAAGTGTCCATGAATTGTTTATTAACATGCATGCGATCAGACAGCGTTCCATGCTCCAGGGTCCGTTGATGTTGGTTGTGTGTGTCTTCACAGATTAACCCTCAATCTTCTTTTTCTTTAGAAACGAGTTCCTATTATCTACAATTTTTTGGAAATGAGATTTCGCCTAAATGCTTATGTAAAGAATGGTTTTCATCCACATGTCTGGCATAGGGGACACCAAGATTGTAAAGTGGTCGGTAAAGACGGTGATGGTAAAGGGTCATGAGGGAAAATGTTCGTTTAGATCGCGCAAGGCATGATGGGAAACAACATGGCGCAGCCCTTAGACAACCCTATTGAAATTGTGTACACTACGGTTTGTTTGTGTCTGATTCTGCGCGTTCTGCATACACTTATTCTCATCTTTTTGGGGGCTAATATTTCACAACCTGCGTTGGCGCGATTTTACCGCGATAGGTCAATTCTGAGTGCCGTAGATAGTTGGGACGGGAGATATAGTCTTTTCTTTTCTATATCTTTGGAGATAATTGACATATCGCGATAGAATCGCGATAGAATTGCGTGAACGCAGCTTGTGAAATATTGTCCAAGTACATAATATATATATGGACGCGGAACGCGCAAAATATGTGATCAACAAAAATCAAATAAGTGTTCAAAAACACCCTTAGGTTGAGTCTTAAGTGGCGTGGCTAACTCGCAAACGGTGATAGCTACTATAGGTGCAGGCCACTAAATCGGTCCGAAATTGCCAACGCCGGCCAAATCACGATTCGCATGCCCTCATTGAGCATATTGTGGGCCATGAACTTGAGTGTTTGTTGGTGGAAGCCGTGCAGAGGACTGCGAGCTTGTATTTTTGTAAAATGTGGATGATGATTATGCACTAAAATGGCTCTATTTTTCACTGGAGCGTAGGCGACCATTTTAAAAAAGGGCAATGGGCTTCAGCACTGCTTTTAGGGGTCATCAGCTTTGGATGGAATTTTCTCCCAAAAGTCATTGTTCCCCCCCCCCCAAACTTGAACCGAAAAGAGAGATGATGAAATAAGCTTTCATGTGAGGTACGTGTTGAACACCTCATACACTTAAGAGTATTTTTTATGAATTTCTGAAGTAGGTACTGGTGTGCAACCCTATGAACATGACGCAAGTACACCTTTTGGTCACGTGGTCAGTGTGGCAACTGCTTGGGATGTTTAGGGCAATACCTGGCGATCTTTTGATTTGTAATCAAAGTGTCACATAGATCTTCGGATTTTTTTTGTAGATTTTTGTTAACCACAAGCACTATTTCATACTTTGTAAATTTAACCCTAAAGGGGCCGGGTTATTTTAACCATCTCTCAGCCGGGGGATTCCGCCCCCCCCCCCCCCCAGATCTCGGCTATCGAGTGACGAACAGTTTTGAAACTCGGTTCATGCATACAGCAATTCTTCATGAACATACCCAAGAAATTTCATGACCAAATGTCAAAGTGTTTTGGAATCCTGGCTAATTACTTATTCATATGTATGAATGGTAATTCTGGTCTGTGTACACGAACGGTATATGGGAAAATTCAGTTTTTTTTTCTTATTTAAGGATCGAAATTGTTAGTTGTTTGTTGAAGATCTTGAGAGGAAATTACTTTTTTTGAGAAGTATATTTTTTGTTTACTTGGTTCCTTTTCTTCTTTGTACCAGCTTAAAAACTAAATCGCGACTTTATCATTTTGAACCGGGAAATTTGAAGTGAGCCATTTCTCGCCGTTACATTGATAGTTTTCATTGGTGCTGCTTGCGTTTAGTGTTGAGTTTGCCTTTGTCAAATGTTTTCCTCTTTCATTTATTATGTGAAATAATTTATTGAAAATGAAATCTATAGTTTCAGTTCTTTTGAATTTTTGGTTTTTAACGTGATTTTTTTGTCGTCTATAGTTTTGCAACATTTTGCTTTAACTTTCTTATTTTTTCTCTTGCTTTGCTATAGGCACATTTTTGTGCTTGTTTGGATCATGGTTCACCTTATCCCGCTTTTGATGAGCAATTTTTAGTGTTGTTTTAATGTAATTCTCTCTCTTTGATTGAATTCTTTTGAGAAGTTTCTTAGTCGTTTTCAACCTTGGTGTTGTGCAAGGATATACATTTGTTTGGCCTTGTTTTCTTAAGAAACTAGGTTGAAAGCTCATTTCAATGCTAGATTTGTAACGCTTTTTCTTGTACATTTTCATAGGAGTTAAAGATTTCCTTAATTATTTTACCTTGTGCTCCCATTTTTTTGGTTTCACACCGCTCAATGGCCTATGGCCTAGTGCAAATAGTTGGGAGCCTGTTCAGTTATTTTATGATGTGCTAATCCAAGAGTTGGGGGATTGTCTCCCGCTTCGTTTTTATCTTCGAAGTCGTTTATTGTCCCTGATAATTCATTACCTTTTTTTCTAATATGTTTCTCTTTTGTAACTTTACAGACTTCATTATATGCACCATTCTTAATTAATTTTTTTGGCCTTTACTTTTTGTTTGTTTTCTGGCTTAAGGTTGTACCTTTTTTTAGTCTTTACTTTTGATTGAAGAGTTTATTCTTTGGAGTTGGTTAATTGTCTTTGATTTTACGTTTATTGTATTATTATCAATTCTTTCGGTTCCTCTTTGTTGAAATATTTTTGTCGGTTTGGTCTCCTATCTCCATTAATTAAGTGTCCTCGAGACTTTTCCCTTCCAAGATCCTGAGTTTAGTTAAATTTGGATAGTTAATCCCCATAGAGTCTGTTTAGTGCGAGTTCGCAATACTGTGTCAGTTTGACAGGCTACACGTGCTAAATGCGACCGGAAAACGGCTGCTACCCCCATTCCGCCTTAAAGTAAAAAGAATACACATCATGCATGCATTACACAAAATAGTTTTGAAGGACATTTTGGTCAGTCGTCCTTCAAACATCTCACATTTATGGAACAAGTTTTAAAATGTTATAGGAAAATGCGTGTTATACTACTTTGAGATGACTTTGAAAAAAATAAACTTGGGGCTTGACTTGACTTTTTGAAAAAATGACTGGAGACTTTACTTGACTTGTAAAACAAATGAATTGAGACTTGATTTGACTTGCTAAAATTTGTATTGGGACTCGACTCGACTTGGACAGAAATGATTTGGTTAAAACTCTGTAATTATTGAAACAAAGGCTATCTACGATCGATTTAAAAAAAATACAACGTAATCTTTAATACCCGTAATATTTTTTTAATTAATGGAGAGACGCTGCAATCTGTCAGCAGACTACAAACATGGGCGAATGCACTTTCGTTCTCTTAATATGAAACGTTTCTTGTACACGTGATTGTGATTTCCCGTCTTCAAAATTACCAAACCTTGTTAGCAAACTGGTTGAACACGAAGCATTTACAACGGCGCAAGTGATCTGTAATCAAACTAATCCATTGTCCTGTAACTTCAGTCCATCTTGAAATAGTTTACAGAAAACAGAGGCAGCCGTAATCTGAAAAGAAAACAGAGAGTGACCACCTGCAGATAATCCATGACAAGCTACATCAAAAAGTGCGCATGCGCATGTTGCTGTATGGAATTGCACGCACAAGACTTTAAGAAGTTTTTTATCCATATTGCCATCATCATTGTGTATCGTGCCCTCATCTAAGTTCATCGGCTCCTACAAATGTCCTTTTTCTGCAAGTTTACATGTCTAAAATTTGCACCTTGACCAAACTGACAGGATTTCGGGTATGTTTTGTGCAGGAGTAATCACCTCCCCTGAGCCTATTTCTACTGTTTTTAGACATGTTGCAGTGTCTGTTCCTTCATGGTTGCTTGCTATATGACCATGGTATGACTGAGTGGATCGATAAGTGACGAACTTCTTCTGTGCGGTGTGTTCCTCCATGCTCCATCCATCATTGTGCATGTTCCATCATACCCATGTTCTCAAAGTACGTTTCGCCATATTCTCTCGGTAAGTACCGTTTCAGGCACAATTGCAGAATACCCCGCCACTCGATCTATCCACCTCGTAGCCGGGAGTTTCACATTCAACATACATTGATGACTTTTTGTTTTTCTCCCATCCCCCTCCCCCCACCGAGTTTTTATCCCGAATAGTTCAACACCACCTTTCATTTTTAGCTTGAAGTTTGCAGTCGTTGATCGGTCAATGAGATTGTGTTAACACATTCGATCGTATTGTGTTGCCTGTGTGTGATTTGAGGCATGTCAGGCAGTACATAAATAATGCATTTTCTGAAGTTATCTTATTTCATATTTTATGTTGCAGGGTTTGTAGCGCGTATTGATTTGTCAGGGTATATAATACGCATATAGTAAATATATGAAAAAGGTAATTGAATCGATTTCACAAGAAGGATGCGTATGTGATCATGATGTGATCAAGTTTCTTTTTGGCCACTGCTTTGTTATGGTTTGCATGCATATTGTATGCGAAGACGGGCGTTAAAAAGTGAAGTCCACTAGAACTACAAACTGGGAACCAGTTTGTATTCGGCGGTTGCTTGCTCATTGTTGAAAACATTTTTTTTATTATTGTGTATTCAATATCGGAATCTAAATCTTAAACTTCATTCACGCTTGCTTTCAATCTTCCCTGAAAAATATCGTGTCCACTATAAACCACAAAGTTGGACACGGATTATTCCATTCTGCCATAATCTTTTTGGTTGGTAATACGTTGAATGGTATACACTGAACGGGGGTCAGACAAGTCGACCGTTGAGATAACTCGACTCGGGACAAGTCGACCGTTGAGACAACTCGACCGTTGAGACAACTCGACCGTATGTGCGACAAGTCGACCGTTGAGACAAGTCGCCTCGCATGTTTTGGGCCTAGGTTTGGGGAAAGTACCGGGGATTTTGACGGCGGCTGGTCGCCGTTTGGGAGTAATGACATATGAAGGGTTTTTTTTTGCATTAAAAGAGCCGATATAGCGCAGCGTGATTGGCCGTGCACATCGTTCGTTTGTTCTGGGCCACGTGCGCGCATCCCCGATCAACGTGGCCGTACCGTGCACGGTGGCATCGTTTTTGCCGGGCCTGTGTGCCCACTTGCCGCACCGGTCGACGTGCCCGCGTGCCGAGCCCGGCCCGGTCCTCGCGGCCGGGCGGGGCGCACCGGCCCGACGCGACGGCCACCGGATCGGAGCGCCCTCTGTACATCGAGTATGCCCGCGCCGCGCCCGTGATCGGTCTTGCCACAGATTTGTGCAACTTTTTCTGATCCACGTGTATTCATTTCCATTTAGTCGAGCAGTCTCAACGGTCGAGTTGTCCCGAGTCCAGTTGTCTCAACGGTCGACCTGTCTAACGGTCGAGTTGTCTCAACGGTCGACTTGTCCCGAGTCGAGTTGTCTCAACGGTCGACTTGTCTGATATCCTACTGCACATACCGTGCAATAGGCCAATTTGCACAAAAAACCTAGGTGGGTAAAACGCGGAACTCTCATTTTAAAAGGTCTTCCCGGGTGAATTTCGGAAAGAAAAAAATCAGAGGAGTTGTTGAGAATATAATACATTATCCAGATTAAAATTAAAAGATTGTGACGATTTTTAATGTTGGTTCTGCAGCGCTAAAGATGCCCCCTCCTACGGCATCGGAGCCAGTACGCGTATACTGCACATACCGTGCAATAGGCCTATTTGGACAAAAAAAACCTAGGTGGGTAAAACGCGGAACTCTCATTTTAAAAGGTCTTCCCGGGTGAATTTCGGAAAGAAAAAAATCAGAGGAGTTGTTGAGAATATAATACATTTATCCAGATTAAAATTAAAACATTGTGACGATTTTTAATGTTGGTTCTGCAGCGCTAAAGATGCCCCCTCCTACGGCATCGGAGCCAGTACGCGTGTATACTGCACATACCGTGCAATAGGCCTTTGGACAAAAAAACCTAGGTGGGTAAAACGCGGAACTCTCATTTTAAAAGGTCTTCCCGGGTGAATTTCGGAAAGAAAAAAATCAGAGGAGTTGTTGAGAATATAATACATTAATCCAGATTAAAATTAAAAGATTGTGACGATTTTTAATGTTGGTTCTGCAGCGCTAAAGATGCCCCCTCCTACGGCATCGGAGCCAGTACGCGTATACTGCACATACCGTGCAATAGGCCAATTTGCACAAAAAACCTAGGTGGGTAAAACGCGGAACTCTCATTTTAAAAGGTCTTCCCGGGTGAATTTCGGAAAGAAAAAAATCAGGAGTTGTTGAGAATATAATACTAATCCAGATTAAAATTAAAAGATTGTGACGATTTTTAATGTTGGTTCTGCAGCGCTAAAGATGCCCCCTCCTACGGCATCGGAGCCAGTACGTGTATACTGCACATACCGTGCAATAGGCCTATTTGCACAAAAAAACCTAGGTGGGTAAAACGCGGAACTCTCATTTTAAAAGGTCTTCCCGGGTGAATTTCGGAAAGAAAAAAATCAGAGGAGTTGTTGAGAATATAATACATTATCCAGATTAAAATTAAAACATTGTGACGATTTTTAATGTTGGTTCTGCAGCGCTAAAGATGCCCCCTCCTACGGCATCGGAGCCAGTACGCGTATACTGCACATACCGTGCAATAGGCCTATTTGCACAAAAAACCTAGGTGGGTAAAACGCGGAACTCTCATTTTAAAAGGTCTTCCCGGGTGAATTTCGGAAAGAAAAAAAATCACAGGAGTTGTTGAGAATATAATACATTAATCCAGATTAAAATTAAAAGATTGTGACGATTTTTAATGTTGGTTCTGCAGCGCTAAAGATGCCCCCTCCTACGGCATCGGAGCCAGTACGCGTATACTGCACATACCGTGCAATAGGCCTATTTGGACAAAAAAACCTAGGTGGGTAAAACGCGGAACTCTCATTTTAAAAGGTCTTCCCGGGTGAATTTCGGAAAGAAAAAAATCAGAGGAGTTGTTGAGAATATAATACATTAATCCAGATTAAAATTAAAAGATTGTGACGATTTTTAATGTTGGTTCTGCAGCGCTAAAGATGCCCCCTCCTACGGCATCGGAGCCAGTACGCGTATACTGCACATACCGTGCAATAGGCCTGTTTGGACAAAAAAACCTAGGTGGGTAAAACGCGGAACTCTCATTTTAAAAGGTCTTCCCGGGTGAATTTCGGAAAGAAAAAAATCACAGGAGTTGTTGAGAATATAATACATTAATCCAGATTAAAATTAAAAGATTGTGACGATTTTTAATGTTGGTTCTGCAGCGCTAAAGATGCCCCCTCCTACGGCATCGGAGCCAGTACGCGTATACTGCACATACCGTGCATAGGCCTATTTGCACAAAAAAACCTAGGTGGGTAAAACGCGGAACTCTCATTTTAAAAGGTCTTCCCGGGTGAATTTCGGAAAGAAAAAAATCAGAGGAGTTGTTGAGAATATAATACATTAATCCAGATTAAAATTAAAAGATTGTGACGATTTTTAATGTTGGTTCTGCAGCGCTAAAGATGCCCCCTCCTACGGCATCGGAGCCAGTACGTGTATACTGCACATACCGTGCAATAGGCCTATTTGCACAAAAACCTAGGTGGGTAAAACGCGGAACTCTCATTTTAAAAGGTCTTTCCGGGTGAATTTCGGAAAGAAAAAAATCAGAGGAGTTGTTGAGAATATAATACATTTATCCAGATTAAAATTAAAAGATTGTGACGATTTTTAATGTTGGTTCTGCAGCGCTAAAGATGCCCCCTCCTACGGCATCGGAGCCAGTACGCGTATACTGCACATACCGTGCAATAGGCCTTTGGACAAAAAAAACTAGGTGGGTAAAACGCGGAACTCTCATTTTAAAAGGTCTTCCCGGGTGAATTTCGGAAAGAAAAAAATCACAGGAGTTGTTGAGAATATAATACATTTATCCAGATTAAAATTAAAACATTGTGACGATTTTTAATGTTGGTTCTGCAGCGCTAAAGATGCCCCCTCCTACGGCATCGGAGCCAGTACGCGTATACTGCACATACCGTGCAATAGGCCTGTTTGGACAAAAAAACCTAGGTGGGTAAAACGCGGAACTCTCATTTTAAAAGGTCTTCCCGGGTGAATTTCGGAAAGAAAAAAATCACAGGAGTTGTTGAGAATATAATACATTAATCCAGATTAAAATTAAAAGATTGTGACGATTTTTAATGTTGGTTCTGCAGCGCTAAAGATGCCCCCTCCTACGGCATCGGAGCCAGTACGCGTATACTGCACATACCGTGCATAGGCCTATTTGCACAAAAAAACCTAGGTGGGTAAAACGCGGAACTCTCATTTTAAAAGGTCTTCCCGGGTGAATTTCGGAAAGAAAAAAATCAGAGGAGTTGTTGAGAATATAATACATTAATCCAGATTAAAATTAAAAGATTGTGACGATTTTTAATGTTGGTTCTGCAGCGATAAAGATGCCCCCTCCTACGGCATCGGAGCCAGTACGTGTATACTGCACATACGTGCAATAGGCCTATTTGCACAAAAAACCTAGGTGGGTAAAACGCGGAACTCTCATTTTAAAAGGTCTTCCGGGTGAATTTCGAAAGAAAAAAATCAGAGGAGTTGTTGAGAATATAATACATTATCCAGATTAAAATTAAAACATTGTGACGATTTTTAATGTTGGTTCTGCAGCGCTAAAGATGCCCCCTCCTACGGCATCGGAGCCAGTACGCGTATACTGCACATACCGTGCAATAGGCCTGTTTGACAAAAAAACCTAGGTGGGTAAAACGCGGAACTCTCATTTTAAAAGGTCTTCCCGGGTGAATTTCGGAAAGAAAAAAATCAGAGGAGTTGTTGAGAATATAATACATTAATCCAGATTAAAATTAAAAGATTGTGACGATTTTTAATGTTGGTTCTGCAGCGCTAAAGATGCCCCCTCCTACGGCATCGGAGCCAGTACGCGTATACTGCACATACCGTGCAATAGGCCTATTTGGCAAAAAAAACCTAGGTGGGTAAAACGCGGAACTCTCATTTTAAAAGGTCTTCCCGGGTGAATTTCGGAAAGAAAAAAATCAGAGGAGTTGTTGAGAATATAATACATTATCCAGATTAAAATTAAAAGATTGTGACGATTTTTAATGTTGGTTCTGCAGCGCTAAAGATGCCCCCTCCTACGGCATCGGAGCCAGTACGCGTATACTGCACATACCGTGCAATAGGCCTGTTTGGACAAAAAAACCTAGGTGGGTAAAACGCGGAACTCTCATTTTAAAAGGTCTTCCCGGGTGAATTTCGGAAAGAAAAAAATCAGAGGAGTTGTTGAGAATATAATACATTCATCCAGATTAAAATTAAAACATTGTGACGATTTTTAATGTTGGTTCTGCAGCGCTAAAGATGCCCCCTCCTACGGCATCGGAGCCAGTACGCGTATACTGCACATACCGTGCAATAGGCCTATTTGGACAAAAAAAACCTAGGTGGGTAAAACGCGGAACTCTCATTTTAAAAGGTCTTCCCGGGTGAATTTCGGAAAGAAAAAAATCAGAGGAGTTGTTGAGAATATAATACATTTATCCAGATTAAAATTAAAAGATTGTGACGATTTTTAATGTTTTCTGCAGCGCTAAAGATGCCCCCTCCTACGGCATCGGAGCCAGTACGCGTATACTGCACATACCGTGCAATAGGCATTTGGACAAAAAACCTAGGTGGGTAAAACGCGGAACTCTCATTTTAAAAGGTCTTCCCGGGTGAATTTCGGAAAGAAAAAAATCAGAGGAGTTGTTGAGAATATAATACATTAATCCAGATTAAAATTAAAAGATTGTGACGATTTTTAATGTTGGTTCTGCAGCGCTAAAGATGCCCCCTCCTACGGCATCGGAGCCAGTACGCTTATACTGCACATACCGTGCAATAGGCCAATTTGCAAAAAAAACCTAGGTGGGTAAAACGCGGAACTCTCATTTTAAAAGGTCTTCCCGGGTGAATTTCGGAAAGAAAAAAATCACAGGAGTTGTTGAGAATATAATACATTTATCCAGATTAAAATTAAAAGATTGTGACGATTTTTAATGTTGGTTCTGCAGCGCTAAAGATGCCCCCTCCTACGGCATCGGAGCCAGTACGCGTATATACTGCACATACCGTGCAATAGGCCTATTTGGACAAAAAAAACTAGGTGGGTAAAACGCGGAACTCTCATTTTAAAAGGTCTTCCCGGGTGAATTTCGGAAAGAAAAAAATCACAGGAGTTGTTGAGAATATAATACATTAATCCAGATTAAAATTAAAAGATTGT
The DNA here is from genome assembly GCF_015706575.1 of Patiria miniata. NCBI lineage: Eukaryota > Metazoa > Echinodermata > Asteroidea > Valvatida > Asterinidae > Patiria > Patiria miniata. Next base: position 3,428,849 of record NW_024037052.1, read on the forward strand.
GACGATTTTTAATGTTGGTTCTGCAGCGCTAAAGATGCCCCCTCCTACGGCATCGGAGCCAGTACGCGTATACTGCACATACCGTGCAATAGGCCTATTTGCACAAAAAACCTAGGTGGGTAAAACGCGGAACTCTCATTTTAAAAGGTCTTCCCGGGTGAATTTCGGAAAGAAAAAAATCAGAGGAGTTGTTGAGAATATAATACATTAATCCAGATTAAAATTAAAAGATTGTGACGATTTTTAATGTTGGTTCTGCAGCGCTAAAGATGCCCCCTCCTACGGCATCGGAGCCAGTACGCGTATACTGCACATACCGTGCAATAGGCCTATTTGCACAAAAAACCTAGGTGGGTAAAACGCGGAACTCTCATTTTAAAAGGTCTTCCGGGTGAATTTCGGAAAGAAAAAAATCAGAGGAGTTGTTGAGAATATAATACATTAATCCAGATTAAAATTAAAAGATTGTGACGATTTTTAATGTTGGTTCTGCAGCGCTAAAGATGCCCCCTCCTACGCGGTCGGAGCCAGTACGCGTATACTGCACATACCGTGCATAGGCCTATTTGCACAAAAAAACCTAGGTGGGTAAAACGCGGAACTCTCATTTTAAAAGGTCTTCCCGGGTGAATTTCGGAAAAGAAAAAATCAGAGGAGTTGTTGAGAATATAATACATTAATCCAGATTAAAATTAAAAGATTGTGACGATTTTTAATGTTGGTTCTGCAGCGCTAAAGATGCCCCCTCCTACAGCATCGGAGCCAGTACGTGTATACTGCACATACCGTGCAATAGGCCAATTTGCAAAAAAAACCTAGGTGGGTAAAACGCGGAACTCTCATTTTAAAAGGTCTTCCCGGGTGAATTTCGGAAAGAAAAAAATCAGAGGAGTTGTTGAGAATATAATACATTTATCCAGATTAAAATTAAAACATTGTGACGATTTTTAATGTTGGTTCTGCAGCGCTAAAGATGCCCCCTCCTACGGCATCGGAGCCAGTACGCGTATACTGCACATACCGTGCAATAGGCCTATTTGCAAAAAAAACCTAGGTGGGTAAAACGCGGAACTCTCATTTTAAAAGGTCTTCCCGGGTGAATTTCGGAAAGAAAAAAATCACAGGAGTTGTTGAGAATATAATACATTTATCCAGATTAAAATTAAAAGATTGTGACGATTTTTAATGTTGGTTCTGCAGCGCTAAAGATGCCCCCTCCTACGGCATCGGAGCCAGTACGCGTATACTGCACATACCGTGCAATAGGCCTATTTGGACAAAAAAAACCTAGGTGGGTAAAACGCGGAACTCTCATTTTAAAAGGTCTTCCCGGGTGAATTTCGGAAAGAAAAAAATCAGAGGAGTTGTTGAGAATATAATACATTAATCCAGATTAAAATTAAAAGATTGTGACGATTTTTAATGTTGGTTCTGCAGCGCTAAAGATGCCCCCTCCTACGGCATCGGAGCCAGTACGCGTTATACTGCACATACCGTGCATAGGCCAATTTGCACAAAAAACCTAGGTGGGTAAAACGCGGAACTCTCATTTTAAAAGGTCTTCCCGGGTGAATTCGGAAAGAAAAAAATCAGAGGAGTTGTTGAGAATATAATACATTTATCCAGATTAAAATTAAAACATTGTGACGATTTTTAATGTTGGTTCTGCAGCGCTAAAGATGCCCCCTCCTACGGCATCGGAGCCAGTACGCGTATACTGCACATACCGTGCAATAGGCCTGTTTGCACAAAAAAACCTAGGTGGGTAAAACGCGGAACTCTCATTTTAAAAGGTCTTCCCGGGTGAATTTCGGAAAGAAAAAAATCACAGGAGTTGTTGAGAATATAATACATTAATCCAGATTAAAATTAAAAGATTGTGACGATTTTTAATGTTGGTTCTGCAGCGCTAAAGATGCCCCCTCCTACGGCATCGGAGCCAGTACGTGTATACTGCACATACCGTGCAATAGGCCTATTTGGACAAAAAAAACCTAGGTGGGTAAAACGCGGAACTCTCATTTTAAAAGGTCTTCCCGGGTGAATTTCGGAAAGAAAAAAATCAGAGGAGTTGTTGAGAATATAATACATTAATCCAGATTAAAATTAAAAGATTGTGACGATTTTTAATGTTGGTTCTGCAGCGCTAAAGATGCCCCCTCCTACGGCATCGGAGCCAGTACGCGTATACTGCACATACCGTGCAATAGGCCATTTGCAAAAAAAACCTAGGTGGGTAAAACGCGGAACTCTCATTTTAAAAGGTCTTCCCGGGTGAATTTCGGAAAGAAAAAAAATCACAGGAGTTGTTGAGAATATAATACATTAATCCAGATTAAAATTAAAGATTGTGACGATTTTTAATGTTGGTTCTGCAGCGCTAAAGATGCCCCCTCCTACGGCATCGGAGCCAGTACGCGTATACTGCACATACCGTGCAATAGGCCAATTTGCACAAAAAACCTAGGTGGGTAAAACGCGGAACTCTCATTTTAAAAGGTCTTCCCGGTGAATTTCGGAAAGAAAAAAATCACAGGAGTTGTTGAGAATATAATACATTAATCCAGATTAAAATTAAAAGATTGTGACGATTTTTAATGTTGGTTCTGCAGCGCTAAAGATGCCCCCTCCTACGGCATCGGAGCCAGTACGTGTATACTGCACATACCGTGCAATAGCCAATTTGCACAAAAAAAACCTAGGTGGGTAAAACGCGGAACTCTCATTTTAAAAGGTCTTCCCGGGTGAATTTCGGAAAGAAAAAAATCACAGGAGTTGTTGAGAATATAATACATTTATCCAGATTAAAATTAAAGATTGTGACGATTTTTAATGTTGGTTCTGCAGCGATAAAGATGCCCCCTCCTACGGCATCGGAGCCAGTACGTGTATACTGCACATACCGTGCAATAGGCCAATTGGACAAAAAAAACCTAGGTGGGTAAAACGCGGAACTCTCATTTTAAAAGGTCTTCCCGGGTGAATTTCGGAAAGAAAAAAATCACAGGAGTTGTTGAGAATATAATACATTATCCAGATTAAAATTAAAAGATTGTGACGATTTTTAATGTTGGTTCTGCAGCGCTAAAGATGCCCCCTCCTACGGCATCGGAGCCAGTACGCGTATACTGCACATACCGTGCAATAGGCCTATTTGCACAAAAAAACCTAGGTGGGTAAAACGCGGAACTCTCATTTTAAAAGGTCTTCCCGTGTGAATTTCGGAAAGAAAAAATCACAGGAGTTGTTGAGAATATAATACATTATCCAGATTAAATTAAAACATTGTGACGATTTTTAATGTTGGTTCTGCAGCGCTAAAGATGCCCCCTCCTACGGCATCGGAGCCAGTACGCGTATACTGCACATACCGTGCAATAGGCCTATTTGCACAAAAAAAACCTAGGTGGGTAAAACGCGGAACTCTCATTTTAAAAGGTCTTCCCGGGTGAATTTCGGAAAGAAAAAATCAGAGGAGTTGTTGAGAATATAATACATTTATCCAGATTAAAATTAAAAGATTGTGACGATTTTTAATGTTGGTTCTGCAGCGCTAAAGATGCCCCCTCCTACGGCATCGGAGCCAGTACGCGTATACTGCACATACCGTGCATAGGCCTATTTGCACAAAAAACCTAGGTGGGTAAAACGCGGAACTCTCATTTAAAAAGGTCTTCCGGGTGAATTTCGGAAAGAAAAAAATCAGAGGATGTTGAGAATATAATACATTAATCCAGATTAAAATTAAAAGATTGTGACGATTTTTAATGTTGGTTCTGCAGCGCTAAAGATGCCCCCTCCTACGGCATCGGAGCCAGTACGTGTATACTGCACATAACGTGCATAGCCAATTTGCACAAAAAACCTAGGTGGGTAAAACGCGGAACTCTCATTTTAAAAGGTCTTCTCGGGTGAATTTCGGAAAGAAAAAAATCACAGGAGTTGTTGAGAATATAATACATTTATCCAGATTAAAATTAAAAGATTGTGACGATTTTTAATGTTGGTTCTGCAGCGATAAACTGCCCCCTCCTACGGCATCGGAGCCAGTACGTGTACACTGCACATAACGTGCATAGGCCTACTTGGCAAAAAAAACCTAGGTGGGTAAAACGCGGAACTCTCATTTTAAAAGGTCTTCCGGGTGAATTTCGGAAAGAAAAAAATCAGAGGAGTTGTTGAGAATATAATACATTTATCCAGATTAAAATTAAAAGATTGTGACGATTTTTAATGTTGGTTCTGCAGCGCTAAAGATGCCCCCTCCTACGGCATCGGAGCCAGTACGCGTATACTGCACATACCGTGCAATAGGCCAATTTGCACAAAAAAACTAGGTGGGTAAAACGCGGAACTCTCATTTTAAAAGGTCTTCCGGGTGAATTTCGGAAAGAAAAAAATCACAGGAGTTGTTGAGAATATAATACATTATCCAGATTAAATTCAAAAAATTGTGACGATTTTTAATGTTGGTTCTGCAGCGATAAAGATGCCCCCTCCTACGGCATCGGAGCCAGTACGCGTATACTGCACATACCGTGCAATAGGCAATTTGGACAAAAAAACCTAGGTGGGTAAAACGCGGAACTCTCATTTAAAAGGTCTTCCGGGTGAATTTCGGAAAGAAAAAAATCACAGGAGTTGTTGAGAATATAATACATTTATCCAGATTAAAATTAAAAGATTGTGACGATTTTTAATGTTCGTTCTGCAGCGCTAAAGATGCCCCCTCCTACGGCATCGGAGCCAGTACGCGTATACTGCACATACCGTGCAATAGGCCAATTTGGACAAAAAAACCTAGGTGGGTAAAACGCGGAACTCTCATTTTAAAAGGTCTTCCGGGTGAATTTCGGAAAGAAAAAATCACAGGAGTTGTTGAGAATATAATACATTAATCCAGATTAAAATTAAAAGATTGTGACGATTTTTAATGTTGGTTCTGCAGCGCTAAAGATGCCCCCTCCTACGGCATCGGAGCCAGTACGCGTATACTGCACATACCGTGCAATAGGCCTATTTGGACAAAAAAACCTAGGTGGGTAAAACGCGGAACTCTCATTTTAAAAGGTCTTCCCGGGTGAATTTCGGAAAGAAAAAAATCAGAGGAGTTGTTGAGAATATAATACATTAATCCAGATTAAAATTAAACATTGTGACGATTTTTAATGTTGGTTCTGCAGCGCTAAAGATGCCCCCTCTACGGCATCGGAGCCAGTACGGTATACTGCACATACCGTGCAATAGGCCTATTTGCACAAAAAAACCTAGGTGGGTAAAACGCGGAACTCTCATTTTAAAAGGTCTTCCCGGGTGAATTTCGGAAAGAAAAAAATCAGAGGAGTTGTTGAGAATATAATACATTTATCCAGATTAAAATTAAAACATTGTGACGATTTTTAATGTTGGTTCTGCAGCGCTAAAGATGCCCCCTCCTACGGCATCGGAGCCAGTACGTGTATACTGCACATACCGTGCAATAGGCCAATTTGCACAAAAAACCTAGGTGGGTAAAACGCGGAACTCTCATTTTAAAAGGTCTTCCGGGTGAATTTCGGAAAGAAAAAAATCAGAGGAGTTGTTGAGATATAATACATTAATCCAGATTAAAATTAAAGATTGTGACGATTTTTAATGTTGGTTCTGCAGCGCTAAAGATGCCCCCTCCTACGGCATCGGAGCCAGTACGCGTATACTGCACATACCGTGCAATAGGCCAATTTGCACAAAAAAAACCTAGGTGGGTAAAACGCGGAACTCTCATTTTAAAAGGTCTTCCCGGGTGAATTTCGGAAAGAAAAAAATCACAGGAGTTGTTGAGAATATAATACATTAATCCAGATTAAAATTAAAAGATTGTGACGATTTTTAATGTTGGTTCTGCAGCGCTAAAGATGCCCCCTCCTACGGCATCGGAGCCAGTACGTGTATACTGCACATACCGTGCAATAGGCCAATTTGCACAAAAAACCTAGGTGGGTAAAACGCGGAACTCTCATTTTAAAAGGTCTTCTCGGGTGAATTTCGGAAAGAAAAAAATCACAGGAGTTGTTGAGAATATAATACATTATCCAGATTAAAATTAAAAGATTGTGACGATTTTTAATGTTGGTTCTGCAGCGATAAAGATGCCCCTCCTACGGCATCGGAGCCAGTACGTGTATACTGCACATAACGTGCATAGGCCAATTGGACAAAAAAAACCTAGGTGGGTAAAACGCGGAACTCTCATTTTAAAAGGTCTTCCCGGGTGAATTTCGGAAAGAAAAAAATCACAGGAGTTGTTGAGAATATAATACATTAATCCAGATTAAAATTAAAAGATTGTGACGATTTTAATGTTGGTTCTGCAGCGCTAAAGATGCCCCCTCCTACGGCATCGGAGCCAGTACGTGTATACTGCACATACCGTGCATAGGCCTATTTGCACAAAAAACCTAGGTGGGTAAAACGCGGAACTCTCATTTTAAAAGGTCTTCCGGGGAATTTCGAAAGAAAAAAATCAGAGGAGTTGTTGAGAATATAATACATTATCCAGATTAAAATTAAAAGATTGTGACGATTTTTAATGTTGGTTCTGCC